>NC_053113.1:45814043-46156204 GCF_010015445.1 Perca fluviatilis
GATGGTGGATGTTTGGTCTATTTCCCGTTCATGAGACGTGTCCGGTTGGGATTCAAGCTCCGTGGTTCCTCCCCATGGTGCAACTACCCTAACCGACCAGCAGGAGTCACTGGTGCAGCCACAGAGCTGAGAGCCCTTCACTGGCTTCCCACCCTGAGAACACGGAAAACGGTGTATGTTCGAGCACGCAACCAAAGGCGTTGCTTTTTAAAAAGAGATTTAAATGCATTTTCCTACCTTACAGGCCACCACTGGTTTGCTGGCGTTACAAAGTGTAACCACGATATTAAAATTGGAGGAAGGTAATCGAACAGATTCGGCGACATGCTCGGTTTCATTTTCATCAAAGCTTTGGTATCGCTGTGTAGGAAAGCAATTGAAGAAATGGATTGATTTGTGATCATGTGTTATGTAGGATAGAAAACTGACTTTCCTACTCTAAAGGCCTCAGTAGGCTTCAGACCAACTGTTGTTATTGAACTGTCAACCAGTGTCTGACATCACCTCCAAACACACCTTTCCTATGACGACACTGGGTGGGCTACATCTGACAAATTCTCTCCAAAACTGAATCCTACAACCACCCCAGTTTTAACTTGTCCCTCAAGCTCCCCCTTTTCATTTTTTTGCCTTTAGACCTCTGCCGGACTTTGGAGTTCTTTATTACCGTTCTGTTGAAACTCCGTAAGCAAGTTCAGCTAATGATTTACTTTGTCATCCTGGTTTAATGTCTCGCCTGTAGTGCTGTTATGTTAGTGCTGCTACAACTGATTGAATGACTGCGTTTTCACCTTGCCGAACAAAGCAAACTAGTACACTGCTCCAAACGCTGCAGCCTTTCAAGTGAACTGCTCCAAACATGCTTTCGAAGAACACTCTCTTCCAAATGTGATCAATCGGTTACAATGGCCAACTGTTGACATTTGGGCAGCCACAGCTTTGATGGCCACAATATTCTGGCACATAAGAACTTTACATAAGCCCTGACGTTCAAAAACAGCTGAATATTACAATCGGATTAAGAAAACATGGTAAAAAAGCTCTTCATGGTTTAGTGTATATAAAGGAGCATGTGCACACTTTGGATCCGAAATGCCAAGCCTGAGGTACACCAATCAGAAACATACAGTCTGGAGAAGTAATAAAAAGGTTCATATGGCAAGATCATCACTACGCTAGTGTTCCTCTCAGGGGATTAAAAGGAAGCAGTTAAATACTGGGAAGGACTAATGCATTTCCTTTACATTTTAAATGATATATTAAAAGTATTATAATACAGAGATAATGCTTTTATAGACAGTCGGGCCAGTGCTGCGTACAGTCCGGTTCCTCTCCCTGGGAAGGAGGGGGAAAACAACTCACTGCTGAGCCTTTACATTGGCTGGTTTGGATTAGGGTGGGGGGTGGGAGCAGGTGGAGACAGGAAGAGCTGCAAGGCCGCCACCCATAGGTCATGCTGCCGTCGCCACGGTAACCCTGATATGGTGCAGAGTAGGGCGATCTGAAACGCAGAAGAGAGTCTGAATAATTAGGGTCTGTGCCTTACTTAGAGGCTTTTCAAAGTAAAAGTGCTGGCCGATAGGCCATCTCTATTTTAAGCTTTGTTGAGAGGAAGAAAACAGAGGAGGTAGAAGAAGATACGTCTCAAATTAATCTTCAGGTTCCAGGCTTTCAGATGACGTATATCCCTGCTATATGACCTGCTACCCCCCCCTCCCACGGACGGCATGACTGTGCTTATTTAGGGTCATGGGTCTTAAAATAGTAACACTAAGTATAACGTTACGGATATTTGGTGTTTTTCCTCGTGCTACTTGATAGGGAATAAAAAGTGGGTTATAACCTCACGGTTTCTTTATTTCCACTTTACAGAGATTAGGTTTCTTATCTTTTTGTTGTTTTCACGTTATCTGATGACACTTCTTCTCAACAAAGACTCGTTCTTCCTCCATGACAATCACACACAGTGCTAGTGGCTTAAAACGCAAAAACAGGCGGTCGGTTTAGCCTTTTCACACAGACATCACAAGTGGATGTTGGATTTATCCAAGAATCACATTGGAAATGTAATGGGTCACGTTGCTCTAATAGGACTCTTTATGTTGCAGCCTCATTTCACCCAAATAATAGAGGGTCTTTGGTAGTATTGAAAGGCTCTCCGTTTTTAACCATCTTAGAAAGTTTTTGAAGCATTTCCATGATAAAGACAATTATTGCTGGAAGGAAGGTTGCATTCATCTCAGTCTCTGACCCCCAAAACTATTTAATTCAATTTTTTCCTCTTAAAAAAAAAGAAAAAAAAAAAGACACTATATAGATCACTATATCTTTTTCTTAAACCAAGACCAAACTCAAGAATTTTCATACTTGTAGAGGGTTGATTTTCTGGTTCCACCAGTTCAGTCCGGTTTACGAGGCTAATATTCCTGGCATATTCAAAAGTAGCTGACATCAGCAGCCTGACAGTGTCACAGCACTAAGGATGGACTATTATATCCCCCCCCCCCCAATAATCCATTCTGGGCTTTTTCCTTAGTTTTTGGTGTGCTTTTTTGACATTTTTGCTGCTTTTTTCATGTTTTTGTCACCTTTGAGGGTTTTTTATTTAAATGTTTTTGGTGCTTTTTAGTTTTTCGCGCCTTTCGTCGTTGAGATTTTTTGTTGACAATTTTTCGAGGTTTTGGTTTCTTTTCCCAATGTTTTTGTCACTTTTCTCAATACATGCAGACATGTGCCGCGGCCTCCCTAGATAGTGGTTTGGTCTGGAGTCGCTCCAATCTCTCATCAGTCTCACTCAGGGACGGCTGAGACAAGTGAGACACCTAGTGGTAAAATTCTGTATACCGGTCCAGTGTTTGGCTGGATATCAAACCGGTTTGAACACTTTCACACCGGCGCAAGTCTTCATACTTGAGAAGCACAACTAGAAGAGCTGGAGCATCAACAAATGTTTTTCAGATAGTAGGACGTCAATCGAAAAAACGCACATTGAACTAGAACTGAATTAGGAGAAACTACTCATCTTCATGGCAGTATAAGTTTAGACAAAATGAGAAAGTTGTATTATTACAACTATTCAACCAGACTGTTGCCTCCTGACAGATCCCAGGGAAATCTTTTTTCCTGACTCAGTTCGATGTAACAAACACCTCTCTTCCCTTCGATTTAGGGCGTTTTCACACCTGTAGTTAGTTTGCTTTGGTCCGAAAAAGTGAGGCGGGTATGGCTGCAGCCTGGAGCGTCCCATCTCATGCCGTCCCGTCTCATGCCGTGGCTTTCCAACGGTAAGTTCAGAGGTTCAAAAATACAAAATCGCGAATTATTTTCCAGATTTCCAGATGGAGTCACCAGAGTCATGGGTAAGTTCGTGACCACGTTTGTTGCAATCAATTGAAAAACGTTTAAACTGTTAAAGTAGCAATTTTAGCCATACATAGTTTGCTGATTTCTGGATGTTATTGTTGTGCCCCTGATGTTAACGTACATTTGATGAAACCTGCATCAGCGTTGGTTGACATTTGTTAGCGAACGTTACCTAGAGCAATTTATGGTTGCAGACTCTGATGGTTTCTTTCTGTGATTGTCCTTAAGGTACACATCAGTGTCTTTAAAACAAATAACACACCGCAGGTGACATGATGCACGGTGTGCTGTACCGACCATCATTGTCCCCTTTGCCCCACTTCAATATACAAGCCCTGGTGTAATAAATAAAACGGAAATTATTGATTCAAAATTATATTAGTTAATTTAAACAATTTAATTTGACTGACATTGACATTTTTTACATTGTCTTTTGTGACTGTGACTATCCTTTTAAGTCAGTGATATTGAGCCGTTCCCTGAGGATTTCACAGGGGAAGTGAACGTTGAAGATTTCTGGGATTCTGTGTCACTAGAGATGATTGCCAGAGGGCTTACATCAAGTAATTGTAATTTTTAGGTTTCTATTTAAAAAAAAAAATATATATATATATATATATATTAAAATCAGATATAAGTAATGTGTCTTTTTCCAACATTTCATTCTGATTAACAGGTAACCGGAAGAATCCTTTTACTGTCCATCCTAGCTATCATTTTTGGGCACCTTGGATTGGGCAAGGCACACGAAGGTCCAACACTGTGCTAAACACAGTTTTTAAAAGCCAAGAAACTAGGTCCAAGAAACTCAGCAGAGGCAGATGACATCAATATTACTGAAGACAGACTCTCAAATGAATTAATGAATTTGAAGGTATGCTCCACATAGTTTGTATCACCCTTTATTTGGTTCTTTTCACAAAGGACTCTGATGGAATCTTTGTCTGTTATAGGCCTACAAACTGAATGTTAGTGGGGATAATATAACACATTGTCAACCCACGTTTACTGTATTTATTCTTTCGCTTGACCTACACAGGTGGATGCAGTACGTACACTCTGTAAGGAATGTGGTGTCGACTCGTGTGGTTCTAAGATAGATCTAATTCTGCGACTCAGAACCGAAATGCAAAATAGACAGGCCTACGACAAAGTGTTTCAGAAGATCTGGGGAGCATCAGGTGACAGCTTTACATTTTTCTGGCTTTGTCGGTTTTATGTATTCCTGTAAATACATATTAACTTTACATTTATATACTTCTTATTCTTAATGGTTTAATCCTTTACTATTCATCCAGGTGGTTTGGCTGCCATCATGTGTCCCTGCAGTGTTTTGTACAGCTTGAAGTTTAACATCAGAGCAGAAGGCCCTAGAGACTTTGCAGATAAGCTTCTGTCGTGGAAACATATGCCCAATATATCAGTCTATGACTTTGCACGAGGTCTTGTAAACCACACCAATGTGAGAGTGCCAGAAAATCCACAATTTCAGCCAAATGAAGGCCGTCTTGCTCCTCCAACCCCTGAGAACATACAGGCTGCCAAGGACCGAACACTGAAGATCCACCTTCCGTGGCTTTTGGAGCCAAACACTGAAAACTTTGAAGATGATAATCATCCGGTTACCAAATCCTCTCAACATTATGTCTTGTGTGACAAGCTACATGAAGGTAAAAGCAAGGATGAGAAGGACGTGCTCAGGAGAATTGAACTTGTACCGGAGCTTGCAGGTCAGCTCAACAGCCAAGTGGCTTAACAGTTCTTCGCAAATATGCGGAAGAACAATTATTTCATTAACAATATGTCGCCTTCAGCTCACATTTTTCTGGTGCGAAACATTGTTCATCACCACAATGAAAAAAAAGAGAGAAACCATTGAGAAGATGAAAAGAAATGTGAGAAATGTCAGTATCACACTGGACACACTTGGGAAGGCAGTGGCTGAACTTAGTTGAATTTCAATGATATATGTGCCATCAGCAAAAGGATGTGTATGCAGTGGATTGCTACGTGGTACCAACATGGCTACCACCACATTGTCCGGATACCTCGTCTTTCCCCGTAATAATTTTTTATTATTATTATTATTATTATTATTATTTATATATAATTTTTTTTAAATAGTTATATTGTTTAAAAAAATAAAGGTTCAGATCTGTTCTGCTTTTCTATTTCTTCGTGATATGTCTTTCAGAATGATTTGGCAAACAAGGATTTTGTCCTCATACCTATTTGGAAACCAGGACACTACATGCTCTGTGTGCGTCTGCAGTTTTATTATTACCATTACTTTTGCACTGATTTACTATTATAATCTACTTTCTTCTTTGTAGAAACCTTTTTATCTTTAATTTGAGAAATTATATTACATTCGTTTATGTTGATATTCCTAAAAATATATGCGTACAGGTTTTGAAGCTGACAGAGAGACACATTCTTTTCCCAGACTCCTTATTCCATAAACATCTGGAAGCCTCAGTTGGCTTTGGCGATCAACGTTACATTCAGATTTGCAGGTTTCAACTCATTAAGTTCAGACGTTCAATCCATAAGAATTGAAGTCGAAGAAGAAGTCAACACAAGGGTTAAAGTTGTTAAAGTTATTCTAGGTGCTTTTGGTCTGTTCCTGATCACATTAAGTTGTTCAATAACATATTAAGTTGGCTCCGTTTTAGGAATTTTGGAAAATAAAATGCTGATTAATACTTTAATTGCAGCAATCTTGCGCAGAGGATTAAACCAGGAGAATGGACTGTGATCTACAGCAAGGACATCAAAGTAAATGGGTTTCTACGCATTTTATTGTTTATTTTTCATGAATGAGCTGTGCTGATGTTGTACACTGTCTTACTGTATTTCTGATGTTCAGGGTCTCCCAAGACAGGAAGATGGCAATGCCTGTGGGATCTTCATGTTAATGGTATTGTGTGTTGTCCTCAAATGTCACTTAATGGTGTTAAATATAATTTACCTGACAACATATTAGCTGTGGATCTGTTATTTTATTTAAATACCAGGGGAATATAGCTTAGTATGTTTTTCCAAGACTAGTACAGACCAATACATTTTCTTTTTTATTACAGTATGCTCTTTACATTGTGCTGGGGGCAGATTTTGACTTCACAACTGTAAGTGCCCATAAAATCTACAGACATATTACAGTACTATTTTTGTAGAACATGACTTCATTGTTTAAAATGTTGTATTTCTAGGTTGACATGGACACAATCAGGACATGGTGGTGCCTGTTGCTCCTGTCTGGTCATTCAGTTGTCAGGTGTGTCTGATTTCATTATCACATGTACAACTGTAACATAAAAATGTATAACAAAGCCAAAATTATACATATAGATGTAATTACTATTCTTCTTAATCTTTAACATGTAATTTAAGAAAATCGGTCTGTTTTAAAGGTTCGCACAGAAAAGGAAATATGAAGATCAATTCGTAAGAATCACATTTTGATAGTTGTTGATGATGTTGTGACCTGCATGCTAAGGATTACTTATTATATGATTTGATGTATTTTGGATCCAAACCTCCCACTTCATATGCATACTTTTTACTGACTTTTAAATATTTTTAAATATGTATTTGCACCCTGTGACAATTAAATAATTGTTGTCTGTGTACAGATAATAGCAGATAAGGATAAGGAGGAGGCAAAGAGGCCCAGGACAATCCCTCCTCAACAGTCGGTTAGTGTAAATGAAGTAAACTTGATGCCTTGTATACATACCTACTGTCAAAATACTACAAACTGTCTACATAATGAATTCTCAAAATAAGTGTTAAATGTGTTCATTCAGGAACCTGTTGACCTGACCAAGGAGGGGATTCTGGAGGTCATCAATGTTTCTGAACTTATGATAAAATAAACATGTTACACTCTTTCCAAGACTGCTTTTTATTTTTATATTCTATATATTATTATTATCATCATCATCATCATCATCATCATCATTATTATTATTATTATTATTATTCTTCATTAGCATGATAGTCTGCATCTTACTGTTTAGTTAAAAAAAAAAGACCAAATATATAAATTATCTCATATAAAGTATTTTATTCATTAGCATGATAGTCGACGCAAAAACGTATTTTTAATATGTATTTTATTCCGGCCGGATGGCATGAGACGCAAGCTTTTATTTTGAAAAGTAGAAGGTCGGGGATGGCCCCAGGCGGGAAGGCATGAGACAGGACGGCATGACATGGGACGCTCCAGGCTGCAGCCATACAGTCTTGGAAAAAGTTGGTGAGGTAGTAAACTTGGAGCGATTTGCCCTCGGTCAGTTTGGTTTGGTTTCACACCTGGAAAAATCCAAGCGTACCAAAATGAGTCATTACAAATCAGGCAAGAACGTCCAGCCCTCTTTTTGGTCGGATATGTCTGGGGGAGGGAGCAAGAAAGTAAATACAGGAAGAAGGTCCTGACTCCTCCTTCGCTCTGCCGGCATCGGTCTCCAATTTTAGCGGCAGCTGGTTTGACCACAGAGATACGAGTGAGGGACAGCAAGCTTGACTGCTGTCTATTTCTGTGAGAGAAACACTGCAAGCTGCTAAAGATTGCTGCTCTGCTGCATCACAGATTGCTAATATTTGTTAAAGGCAAAATGTGTGTCAAAATGTGTCAAACTACAATACAAATACAAATCCTATCCTACAGACTAAAGAAAACATCTTTGTTTGGGACAGATCCTCTCATAAATCACACTATAAATTATATATTTTTTTTTCTTCAATGAAAATTAGAATGATTATTCCCTCCAGTATCATGAATCATAACGCAACCGCAATATCAGTCAGAATAATCGCAATTATGGAGATATTTCCCTCATATGGTGCAGCCCTAGTTACAACATAGTCTTCACAACAGGACTCCCTTAAGGCCCACCCTGGAATGACTGCGGAGTACCTTACCATATTATTGGCTCATTACGTTGTTCTCTCTCTTCTTGGGTGTTTGCTCTTCTGGGCTGACCATCCTCTGGACACACACAAAAACATATGAACACAGTTATAACTGGGTCTCTAACAACTATGCCATGTTTATTTAAATTTGTTGAAAATATTCAAAGCGCAAAAGGAGGTGGAGAGAACTTTAGACCATAAAGTTGGATTTCATTATTTGAAATTATTTTTTTTCCCCAGGTACCAGTTCAAATCTCAAAAGATGCACATGGTGCGTCTGTGCTGAGTTCCGTTTTTTTTCCGTCCTCCGCCACCCGCCATACCACACCGGGAGCGTTTTTTCTGGCGTCTTGATGGAAAGGATCTGTGGGGTCTATTATGTTTTTCCACCTCCAAGATGAATCTCTTGTTGTCTGTGGTGTTGTAGAGGAGACACATGATATTGGGGGGTATTGTTTTGGTAAATTAACTGGATAGTCTCGCTGTTTTACTTCCTGCCCGGCTGTCTGAACGCCCCACGGCTCACGTGAAAAATATTGTTGCCCGAGCGGAAAGCCGCTTCATGTACGCTTCTGGGACGCGCCGTGATGCGGCTGGTGGAATATCAAACATTGATTTGTACGGCTGTGATTGCGCGCCTCCAGAACGCAGCGCAGACGCGCCCGGTGGAAAACCGAGGTAAGGCTACATTCTGACAGAAAACAGGACTGCAGAAAATAAATAAAAGTGCTTCCACATTCATTTTGATGAGAACACAGCAGGCATGGTCACAAGTGCAACACACCACACCTGCCCACAGCCAGTAGTAAAAATTAGTAACACTATGGGGCAATGTTTTTATGTATGGGCCCGTGACGTGATTGACGTGTTTGAGGGAATATTTGGACCCACTGCACTGTAACATTGTGACAAAGCAAGCTAAAGGTTTTACATTGTGTGGGTGAAATGCAGTTCTTACCACAGGGGTTTCCCTCTACATCGTCGAGGAGATTGGCTGTAGAGTTGGCGGTGCCCAATCTGGTGAGGAGCTTAGTTAAGAACACCAAAACCCTGGCCTCTGCAAGCCCGATCCCTCTCACAGTGTATGGACTAACAAATCTGTTACGGAGGCTGATCCATGGAGTGTGGAAGCGTTTTATGTAGATAATGTAAGACGTTGAGGGTGTAAATGCATTCCCAGAGGCAATTGTTTCCCTTTTCCTCCATATGGATTTCCCTCGTTCCAACAGCAGTAAAGAAACAAACAGCACACAGACAAAACAATATGCGTCTTATGTCTGCTTGTTTCTCTCATGAAGGACAAGAACGTGTTGAGTTGACTTACTGCTATGTCACTTGGAATTTTTGAAGCAAAATACTTTATTTGCTGAGTTAAAGTATTCCCACTCTTCAACACTAGAACCATTCAAAAGTTGAAATGATTCTGTTATTGAGTGCTATGTTTCCCTCCTGCCCTAACTTTTCCTAAACACCTATTCTGCGCATACCTATATTGTCATAATTATATTAAAAAACAAAACAAAAAAAACATGTGATTAACGTTGGTACTCCGCCGAATTGACGCATTCACATGATGGCCGTACAGCACATTGAGACAGTGAATGGGACATAGAAACTCATTAACATGCATTTATAATCCCTTTTAAATCACACTAAGGTATGTACGCACAAAGTTTGTCCCGACATGGGAGCCCCGTGTGTGCACTACACACTATAATATCAGAAATGTTATTTATGGGACTACTTGAAGACAACACCAAGGTTTCTAAATGGTATTATTTTTATTGGGTGGTGTGGATGTGTGTGATCAGATGGCAGGTTGTGTGTTAATTGTTGAACTGAAAGAGAGGGAGAGCCAAATATAAATAAAGAGGAGACTTATTGTTATTACTTTTGACAAAATGTGATAATGTAATCATTCATTATATTTACCATTAAGTTTATTTGCGTAAATAAAAAGGCTGAAATTGATCACAATGTTTCAGCATTTGTTTGATGCCTTTTAGGTTTTATGCGGCAGGCAGAAAATATTTTTTCTATAAATAGATAGAAAAACAGCTCAAAACACTCAAAACAACGCACCGGGCCTGCGGCGAAAAGTTGAGACCGAATCAACACTCAACTTTTGGAGAAACAACCCCGATGTCATGCTGCGGTGGCCAATCATGTAACCGGAGATCAGACTCGTCAGAGTGTTTTGAGGCGGTGTGAAAATCCCGTAAAAGGAAACAGGAAACATCACTGCCTCCATCTCTGCCACAAGAAAGTTTCAAAAGGGTAAAAAAACGAAACAAAAGCACTGAACTGCCTGGGAGTTTGTGTAATAGCTGAAAGTTTCCTGCAACAACAAAGCACCCGCTAAGTCTCGCTCCTCACTTTTCTTTCTCTCTCTCTCTCCTGTGAAATAAAGCTGCCTTCAAGTGCGGTCAGAAAGATCGAGATCTATAAACGATCGGACGGAAAACAGTAAAAGTAAAATTTTAAGTCTACTTGTGCTACATGGGGGGGGGGGGGGGGTGACAAGACAAGATGTCACACAAATGGGCCGTTACGTGACACTCCCACTGCGGTAAATCGCCGGACTGCTATTTTTGGTCTGAATGTAGCTTTGTGCTGCAGGTTATACACTGCTTACAAGTCAAAACAGCATCACGTAGAGCCAAATAGATGGGTTTTGCAGGACTTGCTCACAGAAACCTCGGAGACTGTGTGTACGGAACTGAACAACACACCGTGGAAATCACCAAACAATTACTGCAGCGAGTGGCAAAGTGAAAATATTTTTTCTAAAAATAGATAGCAAAACAGCACACGTTTTGTGTGGGTTCAAGCTGTTTGATAAACTCCCTTGCTGTATGTGGTTTGTGGGGGCTAGGTTTTGTGTGTTCTTGCTGCTATAGGAGATTAACACCGCGCTATAAAGAGCGAGAGTGGTGACGCGTTAATGGCCCATCAGCAAAACAAAAGGAAACCGACACGTCTGGCTTCACGGTTATAGTACCCCTAAATAGCCGTTTGAGTGTAAAATGGTAAATAAATAAGATCTGGCTACTTTACTATCTTACAAATAATAATTGCTAAGCCAGATAATGTGACCAAAGGATACGAATGGTGCTTCAGGAGCATCCTCCTTTTTGACTTTCTCCGCTTCGTCTTTTCTGAGAACGTTCTGGCAATTTCAAACAGCTTCTTTCTTGTTGCTGGAGGAGAGAAAACATCCTAGGTCATTAACTACAAACAGAAAAAGACCTTAAACCACAGGTTTCTTAAAGTTCAATTTAAGACTTCTTAAAAAGACCTTTTTAATACCACCCATGATGAAATTTAATGCTTCACGGCCATTAAATGGAAAATCAGTGTGGATTTTAGGCTTGAGAAAACAATGATTTACTAAGTATATAAAACATTTTATTATAATACTCAATCATATTTAATTCACAATAGCTTTGTAAGGCGTGTTTATACTCTTAACATAAGATAAAGTGTTAGTTGCATGAAGAGCTCTTATGCTATGAAACACAAAATAAAAAAATTGCGCAAAAACGTGTGCATTATGAGATGTCACAATTAGTTCCACCTTGGCAAGATATGATAATATATAATATAGTATACCAATGTAAATGCCAATTGCTTCAGTGATCGTTTCATCCCCTTCTGCTTTTGCGTCTGAAGGCTGCTTGAAAGCAGCGGGGATAAAGAGTTTGGCTCCGGTCGGTTTTTGTTCGCACCCCGGTGATCGGCACATCTTGGGGATGCTGTCAAATGTGCGTTGGCACGTCGTCTGCGTTTCAAACATGGCAGGCGGGTCTTCCAGCGCCGCCGTTTCATTAGCGCTAGACTGACTCGCACGCTGTTCCGCTTGTTGTGCTAATCTCAGCCCCATTGCTCTCAACCTCGTCCGCCAGCTGGTCCGCATCTCTGGCCAGACCTTCAGACACTTGCCCATCTAACCAATTCATTCTTGCTCACCGTGGATGGATTTTTATGATAAAACACCACAGTTGTGGTGTTTTATTGTTCTACATCCATGTGTTGCGCACCCCGCGTCCGTGCACACGCCACGGTCAACAGCGTAAAGAAAAACACTGACATAAACAGTACCTGTACTGTAGGGCTTTGACTTTTGGCCAAAAACCATATTCAAAGTTAGTTTGTTTATTAATATTCAAATATATTCGAATATTTATTAATAATATTTTGACCATTAAATGCCTTCAGTAAGACCTGTATTTTTTATCAAACTTAAGTTGTATATGTTCTGTCCACCAGAGGGCAGTGTATCAGTCAATGCCAATAGGCAGAATGTTTTCAGAAGAAAAACAATTATTAAAATTGTTAATATTATTAAAAGTCAGACCCTGGATTAAACACAAACCGTATGCTTTCGACAGGAAGTTCGGCGCTTTCACCGTAGCCTACGTAAGTGGTCTGATGTTTAATACTTGTGCGCTGGTGTGCGCGTCGAGCCGGCGCGTGTGTGTGCGTGTGCGTAATAGAGTGAGAGAGTGACGGTGATTACCGGTAGCTTCAGAGGGAGTAGTGACTCTCGAGTCATAGCGAGAGAAACAAGGTGTCTCCCCTGTGCTTTCTGACCAAAGTGGGAAATCTGGAGCAGGAAAAGTTAACCCTCTACTTAATTTCATGTTGTTTATGGAGAAGGAGAACCAGGAAATGAGTCGGGGGGAAACGCAACCCTAGCAAGCCACGGCCGAGTCGTGTAGTTACATTTTGAAATGTGTGAAAAAGCCTCGGAATCTGAATTGAAAACAAAGTTTACAAGCAAACATCATCAAGACAAAAAAGGTTTGAATATTAAGGGCTGCCTAATATTCGTTCGAATATCAATTTTTTTTAATATTCTAATTATATTCGAATAATGAAGTTCGGAGTCAAAGCCCTACTGTACTGTCGAATTACTGTACATCCAAGTCACAAACGGAGTAAATTGTAAAGTCCCGCACAAAGCATTTATTTATGACGTTACGGTATTTATTTCATCCTACGAAGGGACAAGAGATAAGTTAAGACCTTTGTAAACGAAATGTAATACTTTTTGAAAAGTAAGACTTTTAAAAAGGCCTTATTTTTAGAATATTGAATTTAAGACTTAAAGACTTAAGACCCCGCGGGAACCCTGTTAAAAAAAGGACAATGCAATCATTTGTGAAATATCAGTCGGACTGTAAAATCGGGGGGGAAGACTTACATTTGCCCATGTGTTTGAGTTTGTCTCTGAACAGGGCGTCATCGGACACTGCCTCCATTGAAGCTGCAGAGTACGGTTCTCCTGCACACAGACACAGCAACACTACCCCACTGTACACTCATGTGCTGGCACATAAAACACATCAACTGCAGAAGCAAGTATTTATAGTAGGATGTCGGGAGAAAAAATCCTTGACACAATCAACAAATATCACCGTGAATGCATAGACACAAACACACACAAAAACACACACAGACCTTCAGTAGAATTCAGTATGCAAAAGACACAGTTGCAAATAGCTTGGCAGAGGAAGCTTGATGAGTGATATCTACCTGTGGAATTCTCCATACTAGATGAATGATTGGACTTTGATTTCTTTGATTCATACTTCAAGCGATCTAAAAACAGAGAGCAGATGTTATGACCACTGATGTGAGGAATCAGGATGTGATGAGCTCTGGTATAAATGGTACAATTCCCAGACTTATAAACCTCCATGTCCAGTGTCTAATGACAGTTGAACATACGTTTAAGCTTTGCAGTGTTGCACCATAGCAGCCAAGGCAAGACTTTTGCTTATCACCAATCCCGTCTAACCTATCTGGACTTGTCTCAAAAAAAGCCTGAATATCAGAAGCAATAGAAAGGTAGTATTCCCAGAGCTGACACAAACACTGTATTAAAAACTGTCTTTGTAGTGGAAAATAAAACCAGGTCCTAAGCCTGCACAAAATGAGGAAAATCTGTGATCTATGACCATGACTTTAGATTAGGGCTGAACGATTGTTTTCAAATGGAAATTTGAAAGAATGCGATTAGCTAATCGTGAAGACAGCGATAAATCCAATGTGAAATATTTAGTTGAAGGTTTGGTGTACCATTTGGTTTAACATTTTTTATTCCGCTTTTCATTATTACTGTTTTTTTCATAAGATAAATGCTGGAATAATCTTACATATCACGGATTGTTTCCAGAAATGTTTTCAGTGGAGTTTATTTATTTTGTATTACTTTATTAAACATGATGGAGAAGGTGTAATATGTAGATGCTGCTGTTGAAATGAGGATGATCAGACATTCAGGTTTACAGCAAAGTACTGATTTTCTTTTATTGGAATAGTTTATTATTATTATTATTATTATTATTATTATTATTATTATTTCTTTAGCTTTTATGATCAATGTTCTGTGTTTGACTGTTCAATCTTCCATGCTTATTAAAAGAAAAACATTTCTTGCTGCAATTCATATCTATGTTCTCATCCTTCATAGGAATATAGAGCAGTTTTGATGGCGTCTTAGGTTATAATGCTCCATGACATGTTTTATCTGTTACACAGTGAATATTGAACTTTAGCTAAATAAATAAATAGCAAATCGAATCTTAATCGCAATATCTCGTAGAAAAATCGCTATTAGATTTATTCCTCAAATTGTTCAGCCCTACTTTAGATGAATGTTGAAGTGTGCATTTTAGCATATGTCAGCCTGGTTGTCTTTAAATTGGGACAGAATGGGACTGGAATTGAATATTTTAAAAATAACTAGGCTAAATTATCTTTTTAGAGCAAATTATAAAATAAAAATCTCTCTGGAAACAATCCAAAATGTCAATAAAATAACATTCCTGACATCTAAATACTGAGTGGAGTTTAGAAAGAATGCAGATGTGTAGACGTGTATAATAATTAGCCATGAGGATTTACCGCTCGAAGAGGGTTAGCGTCATTTGCCAGGGCTCCACACTAACTTTTTGCCTTGGTTGCTCTGGTGCGCCTAACCTTTTTTATTTAGGTGCACCAGCACAAAATTTAGGTGCACCCAAATTTTTCCTTGCATCGCCGTAACGCTGAATGGCGATACACGATATATAGCTCTGTATTTTTTTACAAAGTGGGCTAAATTTTCAGTTTTAAGTCAAAGCCACTTTTCACAAGCTCTTTTATTAAAACAGATTGTGATTAAAATAAAATGCAAAGACAGGGTTTTCTTTACCAGTTTGAAAATATACAGCTGCAACACATGTAAATGAAAGTTATCTAAAATAAATAGCCTGAGAAAGCTCCTTCATAAGCTTTCAACAACAATAACAGACTGATTAAAAGAGAGAGAGGACGCCCGGATAGCTCAGTTGGTAAATATAGAGGTTTGACTCCGACCTGCAGCCCTTTCCTATATGACAGGCATGAAAACGGGTCAGGGGTGAAAAAGGTGAGAAGGATATTACCCTTCTAGGGGGGTCCAGGGGCATGCCCCCCCAGAAGAAAATTTTAAATATTCCATATTTTAAAGCATCAATCTGATGCATTTTGAGATGCATTTTTTGTGTAATATTTCAATATGCACTCATTCAAGTTAATTTGACTGGCAAAACAGTTAAAGTCCTTCTGACATTACACAATAATAAAAGTCATAATTTTTAAAGACTAAAAAGTTTTGGATACATTTGTACTTCTTCCAACCATATATTAAATAAAGAGTCAATGTGGATTTAGATATAGCAATAATATCATAATCCTACAATGAATCATTGTGAAAATAAAAATTTACTACTTTGGCCAGGTCATCATCAAAAAAGCAAATTAGTACATTCATGATTTTGTCCATGCTGATATTAGCTGCTTTATTTACATTTATTAAAAACGTGGCATTGTTTATCTTTTCATATAGCTAGACGTCTAGACTCTGGGACAAGGCCGTTATGTTTAAATACCTGCCATGCTGATTCCAAACAGACAGCTTTGTCGAGGCAGTTTGGGCTTCAGATAGTTTTACAAATCATGATCTGCTATGAACGTGCACACTCGTATTGTTTGTATCACGGTCGGTCAGTGAAGGAACAGTCGCAGTCTTAACGGTAGCGGTGGTTGCCGGTAACGTACTCGTATGACAGAGTGCACGGTCCGAAGCTTTGTGACTAGCATCTAATGACTAGCAAGCCCTGTCTTACCGCTGCCGCCGTCTTCCTTGAACATGCGCTGCAGAAGGTTGGTGGAAGTTCGATGATTGGTCAAATCCATAGACAGTATGGTTAAATCCAGCGCATTAAAACAAATCCCATGTGGACTTTTTAATTTATTTATTTTTCTAAAATAGTCATACGGCACCAGGCCCGAGTACTTACACCCCCCTCTCCCCCCTTAAACATTTTCTCATCAAATCTACACGATTCACGTAGGTCACCTATTTTGATTTCGAAACGGCGAATTTCGCCGAAAGGTGAGTGATTTTCATGTCTGTACATGTCATCCCCCCCCACTCTCTCTCCCCTTTCATGTCTTCAGCTTTCCTATCAAAATAAAGGCCGAAATCTTAAAAAAGAAAAAAAAAAGAAAAGAAAAAGAACGACCGAAAGACAGGGGGAGTGCGATGGACTGAAGCGTATGCTAGGCTACTCAGAGAGTGACGGCTGACTCATTAGCGGCGTTACACCAGTCTTGTCTAGGCTATGAAATGTCTGTATCGTCACTGCGCTGCATTTTTATGAACTATGATCCAGCATGCTCCGTCACGCTATTACTCAACCAACTGAAGTTAGTTTAATAATGTGTTTTCGCTGGCGGCCGCAGTAACAGAGTTACCAGCGGAAACACTGGTACCAATACAGGTTTCCCTCTCATACTTAACAATATACAGCTGTGTTAATAACAATTAAAACTGTAGACAAATGTCGGGAGTTTGGACCAGCGGCGCTGTGTCTCTCCATGTTGCAGGTGAGCCGGCCGGTGTGTGAGTGAATGGGGGCGGGGCTGCGCGGAGGAGAGATCCAAATCCAAACACAGGCACGGCTTTATAGAAGGAATGGGTCATGTAACGCAACATTAAACCATATCGATATAAATGACATCGCTAACGAGGACGTTAGGTGCACCGGTGCGACCTAGGAAAAATCTTAGTCGCACCCTTACAAATTTGGTCGCATTTGCGACCAAATTGGTCGCACTCTCTTGCACCTATGCGCTAAAACTCCGAGGTAAAACCCTGCTCTAAATATACCTACTAAAACAATGGAAGCAAGGGCCTTGGTCATACACTGAAGGATGTAAGAGTATGAAAAATGGAGACATGGAATTCATTTTGTCCAAGTAAAGAAAAGCAAAGAAATAAACAAAATAAACACCAGCAATCCAAAACTATTAAATGCAACTTAACACAGCCACTGGGACACTTCAATATATAAAAAGACTAACGGAATGACAATATATATTTTTCATTCAAATTGAAAACTAGTTTTTTTTTTGTTAACACTCAAATAATCATCTTTTAGGTGATTAAATGTTCACACCATAAGCCAGAGAGGAGCTCGCGACACTCAAAACACACAAGCATGAGTTGGTTTTAGGGAGGTAATAAGGGTTCTATTTGATCAGGAACTGTGTATTCAAACTCAAAATTGAGTGAACAAGAGACCGTAAACAAAAAGGCAGGGGAGGAGAGCATTTTCCTCGCCAATGTACGGTCTCTGGCAAACGAAAGGGATTATGGACTGCAACATCATGATTTTCAGGGAAACATGGTAACCGTGGCGTTCCAGATAGCGCCACTGAGCAAAAAGGAACGCTACATTCTCAGAGACCTGATCACACCTACAGGGGATATTTGGGGACCACGGAGTAACCTTTTGTGGCCACGCGCCATTCAGGCCATGCTTAATGTCGAACCCTGTGTGTGGTTTGTAGTCATACATTTAAGTTTCATTACTTAGACAAAAAAATTATTCCAAGAGACAAGCATAGGACTCGAGCATCGAGGCAAATCATGGCAATAAAAGCACATACAAAACAAAGGCTTTTAAAAAGGTGCCCTGTGGAGTCATCTTGTAATCAAAAGTTATGTTAACATTCAGTGTTACTCACTAAAACCCATTGTGTGCAGCTTGAGATTTAAAGCTTTAGTGCATAACTTTTTGATATCAATGAACGTACGTTACATTCGAGCCAGTGCCAAATGAGTTGCTACAAAGCTAATTAAGACTATCAGCTCCACACAACTCTCTCTGGATTTCTCAGTAGGACTATGTTCAGAAGGTCATTTTTGTTGCTAGGAATGTGTATAGAGTCAAGTGCCAACAACTAACAATTGAAATAAATAAAAAAAATTAATAATATTTTATATATATATATATATATATATATATATATAATATATATATATATATATATATATATATATATATATATATATATATATATATATATATACACACATATATATATATACACACATATATACACACACATACATATATATACATACATACATACACACACACACACACACATATACACACACATATATACACACATACGACAAATAATCACTTTTATAATTACAATTTGGCATATCTAAAACAAAAACAATTGCCAGTCATACCCCTTAGGACCTTAGCTAATGTTAGCAATTAACTGCGGTTAAACAAAAAAATGGCAATTATGTAAAACAAATTGACAAGCAGACAATGTAATAATTGTTACAGGCCTAGTAGGAGTGTGTAATGTGCAGGTCAAAAACTCCACAGGGAACCTTTCATGACAGCAACCTTATTAAAGAACTTGTCAGGATCTCAATAATATCTGTTAAGTATCTCACAACCAAGTGTTTCCATTCTAGGCATTATTTCCAGTGACTATTACCCTGTGTATAACACTGCCACCACCTTCATGCTGACATTAGGGGCAGAATTTGTGTGTGTGAAATGAACAAGTGTCCACAGTCCTACCTCTCTCCAAGGCGATGAGGAACTCGCGGTTGCGCTGCAGTTCTCTCATAAACTCCTCGTTCTGGAGGAACAGGGCGATGCGCTCGTCCTCCAGATACTGCTTCAGCTTCTTGTCTTGCTCGGTAGCTCCGCTTGTCAAACCAGGACCTCCGGTGGTCCCTGCGGCTCCAGACAGAGAACCAGACGGCGCGGTCCACTGGCTTATTGAAGAAACGGAGGAAGACGATGAGGATGAAGGCTGGGAAAGACTGCTCTGGGAGCTCTGCTGAGGCAAAGACAGGAGAGAGGATTGGTTAGCGTCAGGACAACATTTGTCACTTTAGAGTTAGATGAAAAGATGAATATCAATCTCATAAAAAAAGAGCACCTCTACAGTTCACTAATAAAACACCTATACTAGACATAGGTCTAATTTACGGGGGGGGATGGGGGGTTTACAACCGTACAATCCGTTGTTTTTGTTGTTTGTTTCTTTTAGTAAGTTTGTCACATTTTCAATGTTTTTGGAACAATTCTTTCTCAGTTTGTGTTGCCTTTGTTTTTGTCGGCTTTTTTTCCCCCCAAAGTTTTTGTTGCTTTTCTCAATACACGCAGACATGTCCCGGGACCTCCCTAGATAGTGGAGAGCTCAACCCCCCCCAATGTTGAACCCAAACGCCCTTGATAACTAGACATACTGTATACTAATCCCTGAGCTTATGACTGGATCATATCTGGTGTTACAACCCCGCTTGTTAGGGGAAAGGGAAGCAACATAAACCAGATTTCTTTGGTAAATTAAAGTTATTTATTAACATACGAGTTTTGAAGGGATTAACAAAATCACAGGTGCACAAACTACCAAGGAAAGAAAGGGCCTGTAGGTGGCGTTTAAAACAAAGAAACCAATATAACCAAAAAGGACTCTTTAAAACAAGAGTTAAACTACTAATCTAAATAAACTAAACCGAAACAAAATCTCACCATCTAGTTTAACTTTAAAACAAAGCCATATCTTGGCTGCACTCATTTTGTCAAAAGGTACATTATTGTTTAAAGTGCTCATATTATGCTTTGGGGCTTTTTCCCCCCTTTTCCTTTATTGTGTTATATATCTTTTTGTCCACCCCAAAGGACACTTACCATCTTCCAGAGAAAACACTGTTCACAATATGCTCCAAACCTATCAATTGTAGTCCAGCTAGGGCTGGGCAATATGGCAAAAAATATAAATCATGATAATTTTTTTCCATATTGATCAATATCGATATTTATCACGATATATAATTTGATAATGCTGCCACTTTGAAGAGTATCCTGATAATAACTGAAACCTGAAGAAACCGGAGGGTTCATTAGTTAAACTTTAGAATATAGTTTTACATAAAAAATACAATATTATAATGTAACATTTAACTGTGCAAACATGGCTTTGTTTAGAATATACTTTGTGATAAAAGAATATATTGAATAAAATCTAAACGTAAACATTTAACTTTGCAAACATGCTTTATCTGCCTTAACAAAACAGTACAAGTTAGTAATGTAAATGCAAATAAAACTAAAAGCTGTGACTACTATCACGTTCACTTTTCATATTGGGCAACGACACGACTGATTGTTGTTTTTCAGCCCCGCTAGCGCTGCTAACAGCAGAAGAGCCACTAGGACGTTGGACAAAACTTGTGGGAAGACTAACGTTAACATGGGCCCACATTTTCAAACTCTCGGGGTGGTCGCTGGGATGGTACCTTTTCAAGTGACAAAAGATTGGTTGCGTTTCCCGTCTTGGTCGACATGGACCGAAGGCATATTTTGCAGCCCGTGTTAATCTGCGCTTAGTCACTCTCGAGAGAGCCAAACCACTTCAATATAATTGACTTTGTGTTACCTTTTTTGTCAACAATTTCCTCAGCTTTGGAGTATAATGCAAGTTCACTTTCACCGTTGCTTTCGTGCCCATCCACTCATTTCTTCCATTTTCTTCACCGCCGATAGCTCAAACAATGCTGTGCGTAGAAAATGGCCGTGTACTTTGACATGCAAGCCAAAAACTTCTACTATTGACGTTTTTTGGCGGTTGGCAGAAACTGCCACCTTCTGAAATGGAATTGCGTTAATTTCTGCTGTGTGATAGGCTGTTCTGTAGATCTATCCATAAGAGTAAAATTTGTCCAATCATCGTTATCGACCTGAATTTTAACGTGATCCCATAATCAAGATCGTTTTATCGCCCAGCCCTAAGTCCAGCCTCTACTTCTGTGACAAAAGTGCGTCACTTTGTAACAAACGTTATAATGCTTGCTTAGCTGCTAGAGTGGCACGCCCTCATACTCTGCGTCTAACTGGCTAGTTTGCTTCTGACTGGCTAGTACTCCTTACCTAGGTACTGCGCATGTGCGACTCCCAAAAAAGATGGAACAGAAGTGAGATGCCACACTCTGTAGCTAAAACAGAGATCTCAACACAGAGGGAAAAGAGGAGCTAGAGCAATGTGCAGTACAAAAAAAAATTGTTTTTTTGGAAATTAAACCATGTAAACCTATTCTGATATTAACTTCTTTACTTTATTATTATATATTTATTTTTTACAATTATGAACCTGAAAATGAGCATAATATGAGCACTTTAATGCAATGCAGGTAATGCACTTCAGACCTCTCAAATCAATCTGCACTCTTAAACACACAAACTGCATTACCATAATATAACACTGATAAATATTAATTTAGACTTGAGGTTCACTGTAACGGACTACACAACTCAAGCATGGTTCTAACTGATTTCCGTAATGGATGGAAATTAATGGAAACTGGAATGCCTGGAGTCCAAAGTCTTATAAAGTCAAACTTACAGAAGACAATTGACTGTCATTAGCTTTATTTTGTGTAAACGGAATCAGTCCTCTAACCTTCCACGGCAAAACAGATCTCTTAGTTTAATTTTTACAAGACCCCGCTGCAGGATCCAGCCCAGGTGGTAGATAGCTAGATAAATGACCTCTTGGCAATAAATGAGCTGGCTTGATGAGTAGGGCTGGGCATTGTTCAAAATCTTTCAATCCGGTGCCGATTTCGATACCTCAGTTTTGATGCCGGTTCCCAACGATACTTTTTTTGATACCATATGTTTTAAAATCCATTTCAACATCAACAAAAATACATTAAAAAACAAAGCCTTTATTTTCCACCTTAATTGTGAATCAAAACGGTTATCAAAATTCTGTTAAAACTGCTCACTCAGAGTAACATTATTAAAAGTGCCTTGCAAGCTCAGCCTGTCAGTCAGTTATCAGGGCAGATAAACCACCGTTGTGCCTGCTTGTCTAAGAGGAAGTGTAACGTCAACAGCACAGCGACTGCTTTCGGCTCGCCATTAATATGTCTGCGTGAAGTTTTGAAAAACTGTAACCACACTTGAAACCACTTTATCGGCATCGCCGTGACACTCTGCGACTTCAACAAAACTGCAGACAGCCTCGCCGTGTGCGCGCGTGTCGGTCGGAGCTCTGCTCTGTGTCAATATGCAGAGAGGACAGATAAGCTTGCGCTTACGCGCTCAGACCATTTGGAACCGAAATTTGGCACCGAAAGATAAATAATTTTTCGATACTCATAAGATTGGAATATTTTTTTCGGTGCCATAAAATAGATGTTCGGTACCCAGCCCTACTGATGAGCCAGCCTGTTAACACAAACTATAGATATCTAAGTTTCTAAATTGCAATGAAAGCCCTTACTGTACAGTAGGTCAATAACCATTGGCTGGCCGTCATTTGTTTAATAAGCCACTGTACCTGAGTTAATGTAGCTTTGGCATATGCCTTTTGGCCAGCTCATGTTTCTGTTTTTGAAGCACTTTGTTTGGAACAAACGCTGCCTGCTACACTGTATTTTATAATGTAAATGGATATTTTCTGACTTGTTACAAAATTAAGATTTAAGTACATTTTGACGAAGAACTAAGAAACCAAATGCACACATTTAACATCTGTATACTGACATTTTTACCTTAATGCTGTCCAACTGCTGTGGCAGGATCCGCAGAAAATCGTCGGGGAGATTTCCGAGCAAAGGAGGATTCCAGTTCCGGTAGCTTCTGACCTGCTGGTGACCTGGAGGCGGCTGGGCTTCAAATCTATGAGAGCCCATAGACAGGACACATTAGTAACTCTACCAACTGCTTTAGGTACATTATCAACTTACCTCTAGCTATCTCAAACTTCCCTTAATTATTTACATCCTTTAAATTGCCCACTCACAAAATCACCTAGGATGGAAGGGAACTTCGATTCCCATATTTCATTAACAGAAAAAAGAACTTATGAAGAGACACGATGAGTTCAAAGCATGCCTGAGCCCGATCCAGAATGCATCCACACACACACACACACACACACACACACACACAGCCACACACAGCCACACACAGCCACACACAGCCACACACAGCCACACACAGCCACACGTTTCGGCGAGCTCGACAATAGAATTCACAAATACCTTGAAGAGCAGGCTGTTGTGTGGCTGTGTTGAGTCTTTAATGACCCTCAGGGACTTTCTAGAGGCACTGCTGGATGTATAGTTCCTGCAGACTGGGCAGCTCACAGCCAGTAATGTGCTGATTAGACACACACTGCAGGAGTCGAACACACACACACACACACTGCGGGAGGTGGTCAGAAATCCAGCGGCAGTCCCGCTCTGGGTGAATCCTAATCGCAAAACTACTTATAGAATTGGTACAGAATTTGGTACAACCATGGCTCCTATTTGATGCAATCAATGAATTTTCCCCCTCACTTTTCATCTAGCATCCCCATCAGCTCAAAGGGTCACTATGTCCAACAGAGCAGAACTCCAAGACCATCGGCCAATTCAGGTGCATTGAGGGGAAGATTTTCTTCTCAGTCAGTGAGAAGGATGACCACCTACTTGATGAAGAATGGCTACATCGATACTAGCTGCCAGAAGGCGGGGGTCCCAGGTTTCCCGGGCTGCGTGGAACAGGCCACCATGATTTGGGAACAGATCCAGGCCGCTAAGCTAAGTTTATCCCCCGCATTGTGGACCAACAAATCCGAAGTCTAGGAAGGCATCCAGCCTCTCAGACTTGGAGATGGGGAAGACCATCCTTCAGCAGCTGTCAGCAGGCCTGTCCAAGATCCACTCATGCCAGCTACCTGGAAAGTACAATGCGTGGTGTTATCACTTCACCGTGTACCTGCGGGAAGTGTGGCCTATCAAGCTGTATAAAGTCACCTCATCAGCAGTGAGCGGGATGGATGCTAAAGCCAACTTTGTGATCTGCAAATTACTAGGGCTCCCACGGTGCTTCTCAACAACACGCACACCCTTAAAATCCATTACTCTCACATACAGGCATGAGATGGCAAGGTGACGATGCTGAGGCACAGCAAGCATGAAACGTGAAGGATGCCTGGTAGTGACCGAAAGAAAACGGAGGGCAAATGAGCAGACTGCAGCACCAGAGGCAAGCCACAAGAGTCCAAAGGGGAGCCAACAGATGGTGACGGCAATGGAAAATGGACTCCATTTATATAGCGTTTTTCTAGTCTCAGTGACCACTCAAATATCCATTCATACAGTGGTGGCCATTATACAAGGTGCCACTTGCTCATCAGATAAACAGCCAAGGTACACTGGGACACTTCAACAGGACTGCAGGAATCTGCAAATACCGTCAGCAGGACACCAGCAGCACCTGTCACCATGGGTGCAGTGGAGAATCAAGGTGTAGGCAGGCAGCTCCATTTTCCAGGAGAAATCTGTAGCACCACACTGCGGCTGAACATGGTGCAGTGGGCTGCGTCCACAAAATCAGTGCGGCTGGTCGAGTTTACAAGTGCCATGGGAAGAGGGGTTGGAGGCAGCCCATTAAAGGAAGAAGGCAAAGATATTTTTTTCTGCATTTCTGCTTAACTGGATAGAGATAGCTTTGAGAGAGACAGGAAAGGCAGCAAAGGGCCCAAGCTGAAATCAAACCCGTGGCAGCGATAGATTGAGTGATGTTGCGCATCTCCAAAAGTTCAATCTGTCTAAACTTTTCGCGCTGGCCACTGCATTTTTATTCCGCTTTAGAACAAAAAAAAACAAACTTTAAAGTGGCTCTTACGGCCTCAGCTCCATCTATGTAAGAGTCCACTCCATCTCGCTTACCTTGGCGGGGGTGTTGGTGGGGCTTCTGGGTATTTCCTGTCATAAATGTGCATATCATATGTTGGCGGAGAGTAGACTGGAGGTGGTTCCTCGTCTGAACTGTCAGGTTCCAGTGTTCTCTCCAGAATCTAGAAAGAAACAGACACACCAACACAAGCCTCGTTTCATGCACTTGAATTTAGCAAGAATTCCACTTTGATTCCATTTAGAGTCAATTATTGGTTTTATTTTGAATTATGAGGTTTGGACATTTGATACACATGAAGTCAACATGTGTGACTACAACAACACAAAGCAGCATCTAAATAAGTAAGTTTCCAATGCTGAACATTACAACTACTGAGCCTGTCCTTTTAGTGCAGTCAGAAATCAGCCCTACGACACACACAGACACAAAAAGCAGGTAGCATTTTCATGCCTGAGTGTTTTGATCGTTAGTTATGGGGGATACAGAAAGGCCATTAGGAAATACATTATAGCTTAATGCTCAGGTTGGGATCAAATTCAGTTTTTTCAAAATCAATTAGTGCTTGGGTCAGCAGGTCATGAAGCCGTGGGTCACTGCTCTGTGACTGAATAGCCAGCAGAATAATTATCCGTTGAAGTAATGTATGACGTCACGCATGTTACACAATACCAGGAGAACAGAAGGAACTCTAAAAATTACACCAGCCTGTCTTAATCTGCAGAAAATTGCAAAAGGCTTTCCCATTAGCTCATTGCATGTAGCAACTTCTCGTGTTCATGTGATCGGGCGCCAACCAAAATTTCAAGTTTGACTAGACAAATTGTTCACTTTGTGGTTTACATTTGTTAAAAAAAAAAAATAAATAAATAAAAAATTGTAAAAGAGATTAGAATAAATACAAAATAATTAATAGTAATTAATAAATACATCATGAAAAGGTTTATTTCATACCAAAGATTGTTGGGATCGTATGCTATGAGCTAAGAGAAAATTGTCGGCGAAAAACAGATTTCCGAGGATTTTTTATGCATCAGAGCTCCGTGTCCATGACGTTACGTAAAGTTTTCCGACTTAACATTTAAGGACTGCCACCAATGTGTATTTGAATTATTATCCATCATCTCGAAATGTTTATCTGTCAGGGACCCTACCGGTAATTGAAATAGGGGGTTTCGTTTATATTGTTAATCACCCCATCAAGCTGGGCTTGCATTAGATTCCCCTGTGGTTCTGGTGCTCTACGATCATTTCAGTTAGGGCTGGGCAATATATCATTATATCTATGTATGAGACTAGATATAGTCTTAGATTTTGGATATCGTAATATGGCATAAGTGTTGTCTTTTCCTGGTTTTAAAGGCTGCAGTAAAGTGATGTAATTTTCTGAACTTACCAGACTGTTCTAACTATTCTATTATTTACCTTACCCCACAGTCATTGGAGCCACATTATTGATGATTATTTATCTAAAATCTCATCGTGAAAATATGTTGTGAAAGCACCAATGGTCAACCCTACAATATCGTCACAATATCGATATATTTGGTCCCGTTATCGTGATATCTGATTTTTCTCCATATCGTCGAGCCCTACTTTCCACTGACCTCTGCTGGGATGCTGTCATCAGAGTCTGAGCTGTCATCGGAGCCCTGTCCGTCAATGCTCATCTGGAGCAGCTGGTCAATCGTAGCGTCCACCGCTCCGTTGTTTGAGCGCAGCACGCACTCAATCACCTCATAGTCCATGGAGGGGAACATGGTCTTGAAGTCTTCCATGGCCTGGTTGAACTCCAGGCGCCGCACCTGCCGGCTGGACCTGCTGTTGTTGAGCTGCCCCTGCCCACCGCTGCCCCCACCGCCACTTCCGCTGCTTCCGGAGCCTCCATTGCTGCTGCTGCGCTTGAACAGGCTAGTCATCCTCAGGGCCCGGCTGCCTCGGCTGCCTACAGATAGGATGGCTCTTCTTTTCGGTCACCAACACAAGCACTTTGGCCACTTCAGTCTCACTTGCTTTCCACTTTTCTCCCACTCAGTTTCTCATTCTACCACAAAACATGGCAGCCTTTTGATGGGAGTTTAGAAAAACTTGTTTCCCCCCCCACCCCAATGCTACTCGTTATTCAGCTGCATCCGGCATGGCTGTCTGTATTACAGGCGAGCAGGGACGGGATGAGACAGGTGGTCACCAGGTAAAGATTAGTCAAAATCCGTCAGGAAACCCACATAGCTACACCATAGTCATCAGCACCTACAGAGAGAGACCACATACAGAGAGTCAGTAAGAGCTAGCACATTTTATATAGTATATATTGTATTTAAATAATTAATCCAAAAAGTCTCCTGTTGGAGAAGCCTTTTATCATGATCTCCCCCTCTAGGTGGTTTGTTGACCCGCTCCACCCCGATGTATCTGAGGGCGCTGACATTATGCCCGACTAGTTTAAAATGAACGGCGACGGGACTGCGCTCATCCCCTGTTCTAAATGGTACTTCTGTCCTCACTGATTCTGGTCTGTAGCGCTCTCGTTGTTTTGCCCACATACGCTAAGCCACATGGGCAGCGAATTAGATAAATAACATATGTGGTGCTACATGTAATGACCCCGCAAATGGATGTTGTCTTGCCAGTGTGTGGATGATTAAAGCTTTTGCCTTTATGCGTGTACGAGCACTGGGCGCAGCTGCCACATTTATAGTTACCGTCTGGCATACTAAGAAAGAACGTAATGGGTTGCGGACGTGTGTCATTTTTAACATATTAGGTCACAAATTCTTTCTTCCTATAAGGATGACAAAGGTGTCATTTGTCCCACCCTAACAGGTGCAACAACACTAACAGTGGACTCAGGAAGATGTCACTCAGTCTATCCACACAGTCCTGGAAAAGGTCCAATCAGCCACATCAACTATAAACAACTGCCCTTAAAGGGGCTTTAAGTTCATGCATTAGAAAACTGCTGTAACATTTTCATGGATACGCTATATAATGGACTCTGACAAATTTTCAAGAATTGTAGAGGTCAGGAGGGAGAAGCTAGCTGTAGCTTTCTTTTAATCCATTTGCAATTCCTGAGGATTTATTGTAGCTGGCGGCTGCCCAGTGCCACATGGCAGTGCCAGGCCCCATCCACAGCTTAAACAGAGCTCTTAAGACTCCCATTGACTAAGAGTCTGGCTTTGATGTAAACAAGATGCCCACCCTAATATCCTTGTGTGTGTGTTTGTGTACATAAAGCAGTTTTTCCCCTAGGATTTTTTCCAGAGGGGGCGGTGACTCTCCCCCAAACAGTTGTTGCGCCAGGGTGGGGGGTGGGGGTGATGATTTACACATCACACAACTATTTATGAGGGTGTCCAAACACTTAACTGTGTGACCACTAGCACAATTGTGGTTTACTGCACATCATTTTTGAAAATAACTAAAAACAGTGATTTAGGGGCAAGGATGCGCAACTTTGGCTACACTGAACGCGGACCGTTTGGTTTTAAAAGGTGCTCCAAGCGATGTTCGGAGATGTCACTTCTTGTTGACGTTTGAAGTATTGTCAAACAAAACGGAGGCTAGTTTGCCCCTCCCTTCTCCTCATCCCGTCCCCTCCCCCTCCCTTCCGTGCACTAACCCCCCCCAAATCCTTCTTGTCGGTTATTGGCTGGAACACTGGTATTATGTTTCGTGGTGCAGGTTGGCGCAGTTTGTTTTTGTTGCTGTTTGTGGACCCTGGGCTGTCTACAGAGACCACGTTATTTGTTTTTGTTTTTACAGTGTGTTCAGGGGACAGGCAGCTAGCGGATAATGATGTTTGCTGTATGTGACAAAAAATGTTGTAGCCTAAAAAAAACGTGCGACATCACTTAGAGCACCTTTAACTGGCTACACCAGCTGCGCACACACGGTGTAGGACTGTGTGAGTCACAGGCGAGACGGAGAGCTTTTGCTTAAGGATTGTTGTTTCTTCAGTTTTTTGGAGCTGGCACAGCTCTGTGAAATAGTCAATTTACTGACAGCTGTTATCAGAGGATGTAGCAGAACCTTCTCAGTTGTAACTCTGGGAAAGGTTCATTGACAGTTCATTTCCAAAGGGGCGTCACCAACGGACGCCGCTCAAATGCCTCTGGGCGCATTGGATAGTCCAACCAATCAGACCAACGATCCGGGTGACGCTGCGCTTCGGTAGCCGTCATGTTGAATGTAAACAAAAAGCTGCTCGCCGTCACTGCGCTATCGTCGTCGCGTAAACCCGCCTCAATGGTTGGGATTGGTACCTCGATTTTGGGGATATTGGAAATGGGTTTGAATAGGCTCTTCGCCAGACTGACTGACAAACCTTTACACCGTTTAGCTGTCAGCATTTTAACAGTGTTTACTTCAGCTGCTAGCTAACGGTAGGCGAACGTTATCTGCTGTCAAGTGTAGTGTTAACTAGCGTGACATGCTGCGATGTTTCAGTTCCCTCCAATGTCCGTTTTGAAAGCATCAGAGAGAAGCGCAGGCATTTCAGTGGCACCTAAATAAGGCACCGAAATCTGCGTTGCTATTCAGTCCGGTAGATAACGGTCGTTAAGGCACCGGTGCCGTATTAGCACCGGGTCTCGGACCCCCCCCCTCAAATAAAAACTTTGAATCTACACAATTCAGGTGGGTGACAGTTTCCCATTCAAAACGGCGATTTTCACCAAAAAGCGACTAGTTTGCAGGTATGTGGTAAACTTCATGAGGTCAAGGAAAGGTGTGAAAGGAGAATTTAAAAAGGAATTGGGGCAAGACAACCGCGGTACGAGGGGAATCCAACTGCCCTTACAATCTGCTGTAATCATGCAACGGTGGAGGTCATTGGCGTGGATCTGCCAGTGCATCTGGATACTTCGCCCTGTGCGTTCTGAAGGTGAGGTTTCATGCAGGCTTAATAAACATGGACAACCTGGCGGAAGATATTACTTCACCACCATTTTTCCTCCCCCCTTCTTATTCTGCAATAATTAGGTTGTTTCATGTGAAGCACCCACCGCATGTCTTTTCGTTATTATAAAACACTGGGCTGTAGGCCGTTTCTTGTATGAAAGGTGTTCAGCAAATAAAGGAAAAATTGTATGAAAATAATTGTTACATGTATGCAAGATAACCAGAACGCGTTAGACCTATGAATCTACTGTAGGCTACATATTCTATGTTATAAGGGTTAGATGGTTGCGGGTGGGTGACAGAAATACATTAATAAGGACAATATTCTCTAAACTGAAAACAGTGCTGTCTGCTGCTGCTGTGCGCATTTATGCACGACGGCAGCAGTCAACAGCGTCACTCCATCGATTATTTCATAAGCTAAAAGTTGAGTTATGTTTTCTCTGTCAACTTTATAATTAGTTTTGCTGCACTATCTGCTACAGTGACATTATTGAACGCATGGAAACATTTACAGTTACTCATTACAGAAAATCTTTGAGGAAAACACTGATACATCACTACAATGCATCATTTAAAAGCAATAGCCTACACAGACTGTAGAAAGGGTGAATTTAATAATAACTTATTTGGGTTGGTGTAGGTGGGGTATTTCAGGTAATTGATTTGAATGCCGTTAGAGCCGATCCGCGCAGTCTCAAATAATATTCCTACTTTTACACATGGTCAAAATAATGTAGTCATATCTGTAGTGAGTTAACAAAACATATATATTGAGATAATCCAGGGGGCGAACAGGTAACTTGTTTCAGACGCCGCTCTGGGCTATAAATAATTTATAAATAATTTTGGATTCAGCGATCCATTCATTCACAGTTCTGTAGACACATACTCACGGTCATGTTATGGGTTGGAGAGGAGAGTAAAGTTCTCACATTAACCGGTTTATTAAACCGGTCAAACAATGCCATAAAGGACATTATCATTATTAGGCCTATTAGATGTGTTGCAATGTCTCACTGAAAATAAAATCAATCTCTCTCTCTCTCACTCTCTCTGTGACGCATCGCTTAAAATTTTGCTGCCGCAAGGACTTGTGGGACAGCATTATCTCCTTTCCTTCTATAAAGGATGGTCCAGTGTGTCATATGCTAAAGGAGATAAAAAAAATAAAATAAAAAAAAGGAAGCAATGAAGCACCTTCAGGGCTTGACATTAACTTTTTGAGGCACTTGCCCTTTGGACAAGTACATTTACGTTTCACTTGTCCATGCACAAAAGTCACTTGTTCGGGTAAAGATTCATCATTTTATAAAAAAACCCTCCATAACACAAAGTAATATTTTGTACGCCAGTGTGCAGAATATATTGAGATTTAAAGTTTTAAAGTTTAAAGTTTGTCATTACTTGCAGATTCCTAGTCAAAATTCTAAGTTACTAAGTCAATATATTGAAATACTAAGTTGATACTTTGAGTCAATCTATTGAGATTGTAAGTCAATATTTTAAATGTTCTCATTGGTTTGAGATTCTTAGTCAATATTCTAAGTTACTAAGTCCATATATTGAGATACTGAACCAATATTTTGATATATTAAGTCAATATATTGAGATACTAAGTCAATATTTTGAGATAAGTCAATATATTGAGATACTAAGTCAATATTTTTAGATAAATCAATTATTGAGATACTAAGTCAATATATTGAGATACTAAGTCAATATTTTACATTTTCTCATTACTTTGAGATTCTTAGTTTATATTCTGAGATACTAAGTCAATATTTTGACCAGAGGTAGTGGTGACTTAAACTTGAACTCATACTACATCTAAAATAATTCTGGAGACATAATGGATTTTGCCACTAAATGTTGGTGTTAACTTTTTAATTTTTTTGTTAGTTTTTTTATACAATTTCACTAATTTCTACCCGGCAGAGGCTGATTTACCGAAGGGATCCTTTAAAAGGTGTAGCTACTTTACAGTTGATTATGGACCTTTATCACAGCAGACATGTTGACTTGTCATAGTAGGAAAAGCACAGCTGAAATTGATAACCTTAACGATGGCTCAGTTCCATCAAGTGTCCCAGTAAGCTATTCCAGTGAGTCAGCATGCACAATACCAGGACCTCTCCTAAGTGGAATGCAGCCAGCATTAATGGTTTTGAATACACCTGTGCTTTTCCTATGACATGTCAACATGTCTGCCGTCTACCTGATATTTAAACCGCATATTATTATTTTTTTCAAAAAAGGAGCCCAAAAAAAACAAACAAAAAAAAAAAAAAACACACACAACACATAGAATGGCTCGTTTATTGCTAAGGCAACATTAAATGATTTATTAAAAATGTAGCTAACTAACTTATAACTTATTTCACCAGTAAGTTCCTGTTAAACGACAAAAACGACCACTGGATGGGAAAAGGGTATTTTAACAACTTTGAATGCAGCACGACGATGGCAAGGCGAATTTCAAGTGAACGCAACATCTGTGTTGTTTTTTACGACAACAGCAGCTGCACACTGTCATACGTTCCTCTCCAGTGAAATACAGACACTTTTACACCGTTTATCGGTCAGCATTTTAACCGTGTTTACTCCAGCTGCTAGCTAACAGTAGGCTAACGTTACCTGCTGCCAAGTATAGCGTTAACTAGCGTGACATGCGCCGATGTTTAGCCTCTAACGTCCGTTTTCAGAGCATCAGAGAGAAGTGCAGGCATTTCATTGGCACCGAAATCCGCGTTGCAATTCGGTCCGGTAGATACCGGTCGTTAAAGGGGTGATAGAATGATTATATAGGGTATTTTACACTGTTCCTTAAGGTCTCCTAATGGGGTATGTAACATTGGTTGGGCTGAAAATTGCCCGAATGATATTTTATTAGGCCTTTAACTACCCTGTGAATATGGCTCTATTTGGAACGAGAGCTTTTCTTCCAAATATGGTATGCTCATGAATATTCAGAATGAGCTACGCGCTGATTGGTTTGAGCAAACTACATAGAAACACATGGGAGACTCATATTTCAGACACTGCAAAGTTATACATTGTTTATCGGGCTATTTCGTTATTAAATTCACTTCTGATACTTTTTTAAGCGAGAAATCAACTATATAAAGCTCAAATATGGGCCGTTTTACGAAAATTGATGGCTAATTGCAAATGTGGTAGGACTGTGTGTCGGAGTTCAGCCGCCGGTGCTGCCTCGCTGCCCAGCCTGCCTTCCTTCAGAGACCCCGGCGTGCTATGAGGTACTTGGAGCTCGGTCACGGCTGCTGCCCACAGCAGGGACTACCAACACCGCTGCCCTGACAGAGCTCCAGGACCTTCAACTCCCCTCTTCCTGCTAGCTAAATGGCCCGTTGTGTGAGAGTGAGAGCGCCGTCAGCGAGCTTGTTACACCAGCAATCTGTTACCACATGTTACACTCATGTTACGCCACTTATACAAAATCTAACTAAAGGTCTTATAAAGCTAACAACGGTGTCCGATTTCAAGTTAATGAATATTTGTGAAGACAAAGTGTTTCGTTAGCTGCGACTGTCCCTTCAATCCTAGCTATGTGTAGCTACAAACCACGGATAGTTAGCTTCCTTTTCGCCTTAATTCGATTATATTTACAGTTTGAATTTCGTCACGCCACTTACACAACATCTAACTATATGTCTTATAAAGCTAACAACGTTGTCCGATTTCAAGTTAATGAATATTTGTGAAGACAAAGTGTTTCGTTAGCTGCGACTGTCCCTTCAATCCTAGCTATGTGTAGCTACAAACCACGGATAGTTAGCTTCCTTTTCGCCTTAATTCGATTATATTTACAGTTTGAATTTCGTCACGCACTTATACAACATCTCCCTAAAGGTTTTATAAAGCTAATAACGGTGTCCGATTTCAAGTTAATGAATATTTGTGAATTCCAGAGGAATTCTAAGAGGAGGCTAGCTAGCTCTCATTGATAGAGCTACATCCAGCCGCAGGCTCTATCAATGAGACTCGCGAATAAGCGGCGTTTATTTCCCCAATCGTTTGTTTAAATAACTCAACACATTATAAGATTAACTGGAACCTGTGGTAAGAGATTGCTGGCGTAACAAGCTCGCTGACCGTGCTCTCACTCACACACCCCGGTCATTTAGCTAGCAGGAAGAGGGGAGCCGCAGGCCCTGGAGCTCTGTCAGAGCACCAGCGTTTAGTAGTCCATTATCCAAAAACCGGTGACTTTGCGCGGGTATGGAGTGCCAGGCTGCCAGTCGTGACAGAACACCAAGTACCTCAGAGCAGGCCGGGGTATGTGAAGGAAGGCAGGTCGGGCGGCGAGGCAGCAACACAGGCAGCACCGGCGCTGAATTCCGACACACAGTTGGACAAAATTTGCAATTAGCCATCCATTTTCGTAAAATGGCCCATATTTGAGCCTTACATAGTTGATTTCTCGCATAAAAAAGTTTCAGAAGTGAATTTTGTAATGGAATAGCAGAGATCTGCGCGACCTAGATTCTGAAGACTACCTGATCTCAGGTCAGTTGTGTAGCCTATGTAAATGTTGGGACGTGACCGTTCTCTTAATACACCCATGGGCTGACAAAGGTTCCGGTTTTTGGGAGGTTGACGTCAACTTCCAGCTTTGTTGGGATTCGCCCGTTTTCAGCGGCAGTTTCAAAATATGAAATTTTCATAGCAAAGGGGTGTCAGTGGGACTTTGAGCTTCTATGTATGTCCTATTTACCCACCGAACTGTCGTTATTCAACTATGACAGGGTAAAATCGGTTTTGCATTCTATCACCCCTTTAAGGCACCGGTGCCGTATTAGCACCGGGTCTCTCGTTTTCTGTCAACGATGTGGCGAGGAGGTAACGTTAAGGCGGAGTTAGCAAGCTAACGTTAGCTAACTAACACCGGCAGGTTCGCCGTGCTTTCATGCTGCATTGCTTACACAGAATGAGCTGAACAGCGGGCTGGGTCTAACGTTAGGGGCCCGTTGACCGGCTACCGCTGGGTCCGCTGCCCAGGATTGCGTGGGAAAATATTTAGCGTTTCAAATCGGTAACATAGACGTGATGAGTGGTACATAACATCAAGTAACATGGCATTTTATTTTGTTTGAGTTTTAACTTGTCCAATGGGGCAAGTCAATTTCTCTTCCACTTGCCCTACAAAATAAATCCACTTGTCCCGGACAAGCGGACAAGCCTTAATGTGTAGAGCCCTGACCTTTCCAAAATTCAAACGGCTCTGATCATGGCAGCCACTTAACTACTTCCGGGTCATTTCACTCCGTTAGGAACCTTACTAAGCAAGTTTAACTATTTGACCGCAGCCCAAGAGACACTAAATGGAGTGCGATACAGGAACTGAAAATAGGCTCATTACTCTGGTCCCTTATAAAGATTAGTTAAAATGGAGTAAGACCTAAAGACACTGGTCGGGGGGCCCTGGCCAGAGATCTTCTTACAGTGTTTGCATCTGATCACTCACGTTTCCACTGCGAAACTCATAATGCCCACCCATGTTGCTGCATCATGTTTCAGCTGAACCATGGCTGCAAAGTTGTTTCTCTTTCACGTATTAGCAAACTGGCTGGCCATCTCCCAGTGTCCGCTGTCGCCCTGGCAGGGAGTGAAGAAGAGGGACTGTAGGCTTTGTGCTGCTGCTGGCTAATTTTGGGCAAAGACCGTTTTGTTGTATGTAGCAACTGTTTATATATCCAGCTTCCCCCTTTTCAATGACAAATAGATTACCGCCACCTGCTGGCATGAAGTGATTTCCTCCTGCGCAGGCTCAAAACATGCTAGTTGGCCGTTGATTGCAGTCTTTGTGGTGTGTTCAAGTGCAACTTTTTGGCCAAGACACAAGCAACGTGATGGGACGCCACAGTCGGCTTTCGTTGCCACTAGTGCTCTGCCGGACAAGCAACATGATGGGACGCCACGGTCGGCTTTCGTCGCCACTAGTTATCTGCCGTCTGCTTGGTGTGTCGGCACCTTGCAAACTATTTTTTAAAACAATAAACAGTATTCTCCTGAGACACTATCAGAGACTTTTAGTGTTTCAGCCACAGAATGAGAGCATACAAGTATAAGTGTGGATGTGATACCACAAAGATCTCTTCCCAACATCATCACATCAATCTGCACCGAAGAACCATGCTATATTTAGCACACAATCCAGGGCTCTCCCAGAGAGAGAGAGAAAAAAAGAGAGAGAGAGAGAGAGAGAGACAGAGAGAGACAGAGGGAGAGAGAGAGAGAGAGAGAGAGAGAGAGAGAGAATATGTGTGTGTGCTGTTTAAGTGTTTGGGAGACCGCTGCTTACCAGTTGAAGCAACAAAAAAAAAAATTATATATATATATATATATATATATATATATATATATATATATATATATATATATATATATATATATATATATATATATATATCTCGACTGGGTTTTCTGTCAACAGTCGGCCATCGGCTATATGTGTCTACACCTTAAGTAAGGGATCAAATCAACTCGCCTTAATCTCTGAACTCCAAGTGTATAGCCATTTAGAGTTGATTTTCATATGCACGTTTACCTTCTTTCAATGCCTTCTTCCTTGTGTTGCTTACCTGAAATAATGAGCTTTGTGTATGTGGGGACTTTAGGCGTTTAATCTGGCCTCACTTGCCCTGTGTAAATCCATTAATCTCACGAGAACACCAATGTTGGACTGCCTCCATCGCTCACTGATTTACTGCTTTACACAATGTCTTACCTGGCAGATTAGTTGTCATTCTGCAGCCTCACTGACAATCAAATTATGTTTAATTATCTACTGAACTATTTGATTGGGGTAAAATAATACTTGTATAATTGAATTTAGAGTCACAGAGCCTCTGTGCAGCAGCCGGGTTTACCGCCAATTGAATTTATGCTTTAAAGCAACATTAACTTTAAAAAAAAAAACGTAATAACCAGAGGTGGTCAGTAGGGATGTAACGATAAACTCAACCCACGATTCGATATAAATAACGACTAAGTTCACGATACGATTTCACGTTTTTTTTTTTTTGAAGAATGAAAAGACTGAAAAATATTCCTTTATTTATATAAAACTGAACAAAACAGCAGATGTGTCCTCTGTTTATCTTCAGCCGTTTGCTGTTAAGAAGGACAAAAAGAAAAAAAACACGATGGGTGAAAGGGTATTTTACAACAACATTGAACGCAACACATGCTTACGGAGCCGGACCTAAGCGCAAAATTACAGCCCTGTTACTGTTTATCCACAGCGTCCATACTGTCTCAGGCCCTGTCCACACGAACACAGGTATTTTCAAAACGCAGCTTTTTCTTTACGGTCAGGCCGTTCGTCCAAACGCAGTATCAGGTCACTGAAACCGATACACCGATTACAGATACATGCACACAGCTCTCCCATTATATTGCGGAACAAAAAAGGTGTCAGAATGCAATACTACTTATGACTACACACTACACCTCCAAAACCTCGCTGGTTTTGGACCACGACGGCAACTCCTTGCTTCTGATTGGCCAACATGGCTTAACGGTTACTGTACGTACACACCGCCGCCGACTTGAGCTGCAAAGAAGCTCTGGCCGCCCTGTCGAGGACGCTTGTCAAAAAGTACGGGGGAAGCTTATTGACGCTTTGGCTGCTCTGACGTAGCAGCATTCTTCGATCATGTTCAACACACGATGGAAGAAAAAGCACAAGCAGCCACTGCACGGCCAATCCATTTACACTAGAAATCTTTTATAAATTGCATATATAATGACAGAATTTGTATTGTTTGTTGGTCACGGCGGTGTCTGTTAGCAGTTAGCTCGCTCGTTAGCCACTGAACCGCAGCAAAATGCAAGCGAGCAGCCGCCAGCTGTTGATCCGTGCAGGACTTCACCGTGAGCGGACTGTTTAGAGACCATGTGACCAGCAGGTAATGTTAACTGGTCCCTATAGGCAAACAATGTCATATCATAAATGATAGGGGAACCCAGCAACGGCGATTATGAGATTTTCCTCCATTTTTTCCTCCATCGTTTGCTGCTGCTTGCCGCTGAACCGCATCATAACTCATTACCATAAAGTTGACCAAAGTTCAACTTTCTGATTGATGCTCTGGACGCTCAAAACGCCCAAAACGCGACACCGACAGATTTGACGCTCCTTGCAGCTGAGAGAAGCCAGCTTCTATTGAAAATGAATGACTTCCGGTATCTTTAGAAGCTCAAGTCGGCGGCGGTGTGTACGTACGGTTAGGGTTATATCGCCACCTGTTGGTTTGGCCCTCTCTTGACAGCACTTGATAGCATGTTTTTACATTTATGTGGACAGAGGTTTTATTTTTTTTAAACCTTGCTTGTGTGGACGAGATTTTCTTTTTTAATCGAAGGAGAAAAAACTGTTTATAAAAATACCCGTGTACGTGTGGACTAGGCTATAATCTGTTAACAAGTCCCACACTTTCAAGTCAAACTGCTCACCTAAGTATTGATCACAGAATCTGACAAACGTTCACAGCCTTCACAAACTGTTGCCGTTGTGGGCTTGAATGGGCTCTTGACCAGACTGACTTGCAGAGCAAATCTCAAATTTGTCCGAAGTTCGTTAAGGTTTTCCCAGGCTACTAACTTTATGCAACATTAAAACACTGCAGCAGTAAGTTATCCTACCACGGAGAGCCACTGTCACTCTGACAGTCAATACTCACAGTGACCAGACCGGCATCTGATTTCATGTGTGTGGCGCGTAAGCGCAAACGCGAGCGTCGTTGTCAAGGAGGTTTAATAAAAACTGCACAGACTGCTACACATAACACGCAGTCACTTCTACTACTACTACTACTACTACTACTACTCGGTGTAGCGGAGCCTTTACGATTAACTAGAAAATGCATTTCCTGCAGAAAATGCGTGGGAATGCTGAATAGCTGAATTGCTAAAGCTAAACTGGATGAATAGCTTAAATCCGTAAGAAGAAGATGAAGTAGTGAGAGTAGTAGAAAAAGTGGAAATCGTTTTAATAAGTATGAATTTCATTAAAAATGTAAAAGTTGACGATAAACTGAACTGTTGGCTTTAAAAGTTGAAAAATGACAAAATATGTAGAACATTTTGAGGTCTGAGTATATTTTCTAACTGATAATGACTCACATATGCAGAAATATGAAACAAATTGTATGAAAAAATTTTAAAACCCAAATGCATTGCACCACACTGCTGAAAAATCTGGAAAATTGTCAGAGAAGGAAGCCAAGAGCTGAAATACATTTCTAGAAAAGTTGGAAGCTAAACTGTAATACTGTCAAAAGTGGAAGTTCAAATAAATTGACTAGAAAAGGCTGAAAGAAGAAATACTTTATCAGACATATACACTGCATAGAATGAAAAAGCATCAATCTAGCTGAGATGAGATGTGAAATATATTGCCTGAAAAGAAGGGGGGTGAACAACATTGCATTGAAAACGAAAAATGAAATGCAATCATGACAAGGATGTTGAAAAAAAATAGTTTGATTCGTATTAAGGCATCGAAGAGAGGGAGAGACAAAGAGAGAAAGAGAAGGAAAGAGAGAGAGAGAGGGGGATAGAGAGAGAGAGGGAGAGAGAGAGAGAGGGAAAGAGAGAGGGAGAGAGAGAGGCAGATGGAAAGAAAGAGAGAGAGAGAGAGAGAGAGAGAGAGAGAGAAAGGAGAGAGGGGGGAAGAGAGGGAGGGAGAAGGAGGGATGAAGAGAGAAGGAGAGAGAGAAAGAAAAAGAGAGAGACAGGGAGAGAGAAAGAAAGAGAGAGAGAGAGAGGGAAAGAAAGAGAGGGGGAGAGAGAGAGGAGGGACAAGAGAGAGAGGGAGAGATAAAGAGAGAAAGAGAAGGAAAGAGAGAGGGATAGAGAGGGAAAGAGAGGCAGATGGAAAGAAAGAGAGAGAAAGAGAGAGAGGGAAAGAGAGAGAGAGAGAGAGAGGGGGGGTGAGAGAGACAGGGAGGGAGAAGGAGGGATGGAGAGAGAAAGAGAGGGACAGAGAGAGGCAGAGGGAAAGAAAGAGGGAAAGAGAAAGAGATAGAGAGGGGGAGAGAGAAGACAGACAGAAGTGGAAGGCCAGAGATATAGACTACTGTTCATATTACTGCCTGTAGTATCTGTATAGACTACTGTTCATATTACTGCCTGTAGTATCTGTATAGACTAGGGCTGGGCGATAAATCGATTTTATCGATTAACTCGAATGTGTAGTCAACGTGGATTTGTTTAAATGAAAAATCGATTTTCTCCTTAACATCTGCCGACGCTCCCCTCTGGGCTCCCGTAGCTCCGAACGGGCTCATCCCTCCCCCCGCGCGTTTGCCATAGAGATACACAAACAACATGGCAGCGAAAGGGACTAACATTAATTATTTTCTTAAAAAGGTCCAATACGTAATATTTGTACTGTAATAAATCCAAAAATGACACCAATGCCTCATCAGATATTAAGGAAACGTGTTAAGCTGAAATACTATCTTTTCTGACAACAATGCTAATGTCAGTATTTTTTCTTTTTGAAATTTACATTCCGTGACAGAATTTCTGTTTATGTTTTGATCTGTGTGTTGTTATCAACTGCCCAGTTTGACAGCCAGGCCGGGTTGCCAGATATACCTGTAAAAACGTAAACCCAGCGTGCTACAGCTATAACGGTAGTACAGCCATGAAAGCAGCAAACAAACGAACAGGATAAATGGAGATAGATTCTACCCGACCTAAAAAAACTGTTGTGTGACCAGAGACGTAACAACCCCCTGGTAAATATTGGAGATGTATTTGAAAGATGGAGACAGCTTAGATCCCAAAAGGACGCAGAATTGGCTTATTTCCTCCTGAACAGGTAAGCATAGCTTCAGGCTAATTTATCACAGCCACTAGGAACGGGCATTTTAGGTCATTTCAACATTTGTGTACTCACATTGAATTATATAGCTAGAGTACCCGAGTTGGTTACTCGCTAAAACAATTGAGACATAGCCAGTAAAGTGATCCCGACTGGTCCTGGCTAACGCCGCCATGCTAACCCTGCTAACGTTACCGGGAGGACCAGGCAAGCGGGCCATGGCTGTTTACAACGTGTAGTTCCAACCCGGTCTCACGCGCAGTTCGGTGTAAATATCAACGTTATTAAATTTTTTTTTTATCAATCTCGGTAAAACGTATCAATAGATTAACATAACGTCACATTTACACGAACTGCCATGAGACCGGGCTGTTCAGTCGGCATGGTGGTGGTATTTTTAGCGGTTCCTATTGTAATTCTAAGCCGAGGAAGTGTGCCTGACTGGCGTGTGGAGAGGACGGTGAGGTTATTGTGTTTTTAGCGGTTCATACTGCAATTTTAAGCCGAAAAAGTGGGTCTGTCAGTTGCTTACAGAGCTCCGCGTGAGCACAGGCTTTTATGACTGTCAATATAGCCAGCATCTAACGTTAGCTACTCCGCTGTGCTGTGGAGTAATGTCTGGCTATGTGAGACTAGCATCTAACGTTAGCTACTCTGCTGTGCTGTGGAGTAATGTCTGGCTATGTGAGACTAGCATCTAACGTTAGCTACTCTGCTGTCGTATATATCTATGCTCTGCTGTGCTGTGGAGTAATGTCTGGCTATGTGAGAAAAGTGTCTAGCAACATTGTTGTGAATGCTGCGGTCTCAGCCTGGCAACCCCCGTGAACTTCGAGTCTGGGTAGGAGGGGGCGGGGGAAACGACTCTCCAGTATTTTGAATTGGTAGTGCAGTAACTATTTTAACCGCTAGCTGCCAGTATTACATACAATATTACATATTGCACCTTTAACCAGTCATTTCATTACTTGCTTATCCGTAATCTCCGCAGAAATGACCGGCCGCTCGCGGTGCACTGTCCCCGGCTGAGAGTCACCTATTCTCGGTAACTGAACCACCAGCTACAGCTGACCTGAAGGAGTACCGTGCGGGGCACCAGAGGCGGTGTTGAGGAATTCTTTTGCGGCTCAACACATCTACTAAATGCTGCTGATACAACCGAGCTGTGACGGAGGTCTGTAGCGGCTTAAACAACTTGCAATCGCCGCTGTGTTGCACGGAGCTCCTCTTCGACGTTTGTTTTTATCGCTACGAAGGAGCTTGCTACAGGTATGCTACATTCAAGAGACCATCATGGGATGTTAACGTACGTTACTCGGCAACAGGTGAAAATAGGGGCAAGGTTGCGCAATAACATTAAAATAATTTGAACTTTTAGCGAGGAACGAGAAGTGAATTACCACCTGTATGTGTGAAAACAGCTTTATCTCACGCATCCATTTTGTTGTTGAATATATATAGCCCCCCCCCTCCAAAAAAAAACCTCAAACCAATTTATATTTCCACAAAATTGGCCTGAATAATCATAATGGTATACACGTGCCCCGTGTGTGTGTGAGTCAAAACAAAATAAAACTTGTTTTGAACAATTTCTTTTTCATCTGCAGATTGATTTAAAGTAGAGGGAGAAAAAAAATAGATTTAAATCTTAAATTTTATTTTTAGGCCATATCGCCCAGCCCTAGTATAGACTACTGTTCATATTACTGCCTGTAGTATCTGTATAGACTACTGTTCATATTACTGCCTGTAGTATCTGTGTGTGTCTGTGAAAGTGTTGTCATGGTAACCAATGGCCAGTTAATGTTTGTAAACATCCTTTGAAGACTAATCAGTTAACGCGTGTCACCTGCTGAAACTGTCAGCTGGGCCAAACTGCAGCTCAGAGACCCTGAGAGCGAGCTCTCAAATAAAGGCTCAAACTGGCAAAACGATAACTGCTATCAGTCAAATGACGTCATCCTGAGCACCACAAGGCCTTTGTGAACGTATCGGTATAAAATTTATGTTGATAAACTTAAAAATGTGGGCATATCAGCGAGTTAAAAAAGTGGTTCGTTCTGCTCTTTGCTGGAAAATATGGAGGACTTTTATCATTGCAGCGGATGGAGGAAAATATGTTACTCTCATCATTTGGAAGCTTGCTGAGCCCAAAGTATAAGACATATCGCTTAACTGAGCACATTGTCTGAAACTAGACAAAAATACACAATTTATACATCAAAACGTAGGTATGACAAGTAGATATTGTGGGCGTGAGAGCAATTTATAGAGAAGGGACAAAGATAATTTTGTTAAGGCTCTGTGCGGTAGATGTGACATCATCCACTCTACCTCGTGCAATACACACTCACTATAAATGCAAAAGAAATCCTGAAAAGATCAATAAACTTACACAGCTTTTTCACAAAAACTGTAAAAGATCATGATCAAGATCAAACTGAAAGGTAGTAGCCGGATAGCTGAATATTTTGTGAACATTCTAAAGTTTGTTTGGCGTCTGTAGGTGAAAGTATGAAGGAGCTGAAACTTTTGGGAGCGGAAGAAGATTTTAAGAAGTTGAAGCATGCTCTCATTTACTTCAATGTTAAAAAAAAAAAAAAAAAAAGTGTTAAAAAGCTTAAAATTTTAAAAAGTAGAAATAGTAGAAAAAAGTTGAAGAGTGGGGTACTGAGGGGTCAAAGTGTGCGTGGCCTATGGGACCCATGTCTTAATTCACCACTTACACTAATGTGAACAACTTTTTTTCTCAGGGAATAATGGGCCATGGACCACACCTACCAAATATTACACATGTGGACCACTAGGTGGCGCTATAATGGTTTTGTCATTAACTCCCACAATACACGTCGCACAGTCTCACATCCACGTGTTCCTTGAATCAAGCTGAATTACCTGATATTGGTCTTGCCCATTTCCGCGCAAAACATTTTCTGCAATATCGCGCAATACCAACTCTTTCAAACTCGTCTTAGGCCGTGCGACCGATCTGCACGAAACCTTGTAGATAGCATCACCAGACAGACCTGACCAAATGTTGTACAAAGAATTTTGCTATGTTAAAGTATGCGCATTTGACGACCAAACAAATTTTCCTAGCTAGCTACCACACACATCACATATCATATATCATATCTTGGCCAAATTAAATGTTATCACCAAAGGACTTGAGATCCTTGTTCTCTGTACCAAATTTGGCGAAGATCAGCCTTTAGGGGGCGCAATAAGCAACGTTTATTTGTTTCGCCCAATAACTCAATGCTTTTAAATGGGAAATTTGCAATTGCAATATTTCTGCCACAGTAAAAGCAATCAACACAAAACTTGTGATGCTCGTTCGGCATGCCGCTTTGAGGCTCTTTACCAAATTTGGCGAACATCGGCCATTAGGGGGCGCTATAGTCAACATATACCAGTTTGGGCCTTTTAATCCCATTTGAGGTCGAGCTTGTTGTATGCAACGCCAAACGGCACTTCTCAATAATCACTTTATAACTTCATGCATCCAGCCTAGAAGTCCAGAGTTTTTCGGGTCTTTTTGAAATTAATCCATACCGTTACATCCAAGATTGATACACTGTGTGTAAGATATGTTAATAGTTTGTCCATTATGAGTTATAATGTTCAATATGTTTATTTTTGCACTGGATGACTCAAAATATATAGAACTGTAGATGTGTTGCTCGTTCGGCATGCCGCTCTGAGGATTTGTACCAAATTTGGCAAAGATCGGCCATTAGGGGGCGCTATAATCAACGTATAAGTGTTTTGCCCTGTTAATCAATGTTAATGGCATATTTGCAATGGGAATGTATCACAGACCTTGCAGCTCACACTTCTCAATATTTACTGATGTTTACCTCCTACCGTTATGTTTTGGTTTTCGCTTTTGCGTTCTCCCCTGGTGTTCTACAATAAACAAACTTCTTAATCCACCTGTCAAAGTTTCTACAACCTTCACCGTGGACAAATGTAACTCTTTTCTCCCACTTTTTCAATCCAAAATCAACACCATTCATAGGCGCTGATACCGTGCAATTAAACATTGCAGTTGGTGCTAAGTGGAGAGTCCATCATAGTGTGATTGGTTATGTCGGTGGCATTGATTCTTAATTTCCTACGAAGCGGATCGCGGTTACGTGTCAGTTAAACTTCTCATCTCCAATCCTATCTGTATTTGTGAGAAGTGGCACTGTCCTGAGTTGAAAGTCTAGAGTACCGCAGACCTTGTGCATCAAACCTCTCGATATTCACCAACGTTTGCCCCCCCCCCTACGTAATGCTTCAGGTCCCGCATTGGCGCAGCTTCCCGAGTCATCGGGGCGACTGGCGCGGCTCCCCGGGGCGTCGGGGACAACTGGCATCAGAGGCTTGGGCCCCGTCATAACTGCTTGCAGTTCTAGTTAACCTTTATGTTTTAAAGCGCGGTTAATAGTGAAATCAGTTAACCACTGCATCCCTATTAGTATAAAATAACGGTTTGCTGACAAGTTCGAGATATCAACATCACCAAAAGGTACTTATATGTTAATATTGCATTCCCCAACTGGTTGCACCAAAATAAAAAAAAAAATTAAAAAAAAAGTATAAAGTAGTACTAAGTTATTGCAGGTTAAAGTCAACTTTTATAGCATTTTAACTTTGGTTGATAGAAACATCCAGAATCCAACCCAAGCAGAAAATATCACAGCTTAGTGATTAAAGCCAATGCAGAAGAGGCACATGCCTTATATGACAGCTGACACATGGACCAAAAATCATATCACTGTATTCTGAAAATCAAAGCCACGTGAGATGTCACGGGCACTTTTATTAAAACGGACTGTGACCAAAATAAAACGCAAAGACAGAGTCCCCTTCCCTATTTGAAAATATAACTACAGCTGCAACACATATAAATGAAAAACGTAACTTAAATAAACGCAACATGCATCAAAAAGTCTAGGGCCTAAGAGATAAATCTAATCTGCTACACTGCCGAAAGCAGTACATTTAAGGAGAGGGTATTTTGAGAGGAACGGTTGACGAAATAAGAAGTTGGTTTAACCAAAATACTTTGCGCTTTATTTAAAAGTAGACAATTTGGGGGTCGTAAAGGCTCATAACCTGTGTTCCATTTTATACCTGTACGTGTCGATATGCAGGGCCAGGAAATATCGTTGTTTTTTTTTTTAAGCGTGGCATCACGTTACCTTAGCTAGCTATAACAACGTTACATGGAAGAGTTCCCTCTATTGCATGTGCTCTTATCGGGAGCAGGTCACTGCTAACTGGCTAACGGTACTCTTCAGCTATTAGCCAACTCAGAATTGTCAAATGTTGGTCTAAATATCGTGATTAACGTTAGTCGTCTGAACGAAATTAATAATACAAAAAAAACGACTGTAACTTTGACTTAGCTAATGTTAGCAGCGACCTTAGCTAGTTCAGCAATGTTAAGCGGCGAAGTGTTGCCGTTAGCTGTTCTAGCTAACTAATCACAACCAGGCACATCAGGTCCTCCGGACAGAGGATTGTCATCTACCGTTAACGTTACAAGGCCTCGGTCAGTGACTCTCAGTCGTAGCGTCGAATCCATATTACCTATGTCAAAATATGTCACCGAATTCAAGACACGAATGTTACACTCGTTCATTTTCAGTGTAAGAAATGCTTACTATTAAAAACGACACTTTTCGCCGTGTTGGTGTTTACAAAGAGGAGTGATGAACTAGGCGAAATATTCACACAAAAGCCAGTAACGTTAGTTAAAGCTGTGTAATGTCAAAACACGTCCTTTGCAGAAAAACACCGGAGCAATGTTAGCGTTAAGTTACTCACGGACTGAGGGGCAGACGGTTCATCGAAACAGATATCCACAGGAGCACAGCTGAGCAGAAGGACTGTGGTTTTTGTTTTTGGCATTGTAATGGGAACCAGAAGGATACTGTCCCCTATGCCATTAAATTCAGCTGGTGACCGGATGTGTCAGGTCAGCCACAACAAACTCAAAGCTTCAAAATAATAGGCATAATGTGGGTGGTTGACATATAAGCCCTTTTTAAACCTTAAATATTAGGCATGAAAATTAAATGAAAGCTGTGTTTTACTGACTCCTAGCTTTCCAAAAAAATATATGTGGTCGTTTAGATTTTGTATTAGATTTTGAATGTATTCACCAATTTGTTGTATATGTGCCTAAAATTGTCATATGGTGTGACATGAAAGTTGTGTGAAAAGTAGAAATAGATCAATCTAATTATGGTATGCTCATATACTCATATTGTGCATCCACCCATTTTTCAAACCCATTCATTTTAAATTCTTGTCTAAGTTCTGAAATTCTAAAACGTACAAAATGTTAATTTTAGGAGAAGTTAATTTTTGTATAATATGATGCAAGATATATTTAGAATATTTTCATTTGATGGAGTTTGATGGTGATAGCCTAACATGGCATCCTAAGGTTGAATATTTGTATAAACAAATATAATGTCTAAACCATCCAAGGTAGACTGACCACGAGTTATGAGATTGTGAAACGATGGTTTATGTCCCTGTAGAAGTCACAAGTCCATATGAAATCAACCTTCCTTGTTTTCAGAAAAACATGTTTTATTTGCGATCTTATGGAGAAATACTACACTACCCACAATCCTTAGCGTAACAGCTACGTCTTTGATTGGTGAAACTCGCTCTTACCATGGAAATGTTTACCACACCCACTTCAACAAAGTGCTGCAAATGCGGAAGTGCCTTAAACCTGCATTCTATCTGAATTCCAGCAGGGGGCGACACGTGCGGTTGCAAAAGGAGGTCGGTTTCTGTAGAAGTCTATGAGAAAGTGACCCACTTCTCACTTGATTTATTACCTCAGTAAACCTCTTCATAATGAGTTTATGGTCTCAATCGCTAGTTTTAAGTCTTCTGCAACACAGAATGATGTTAATTTTTTAAATTATGGTCTCGTTGATTTTAAAATCGGCGATAGGGCGGGGCTATGATGTGATTGCCAGTGAAAGTGTGTAACGTAGCGTAGAGTGTAAGGGCTCCTCCCTCACTCCTCCCTTTAGTCTAAAATTGTCATATCTGCAACCAGGATGGCTGCGCCCGTACGGCAAACTCGACGACGGATAGCAGACATTGACAATTATAAAATGGACCAACAGATCCCGTTGCTCTGGACGGAGACCAGTGAAGGATATTAGAAGCACTTTTCCGGTGAGCGCTGAGCGTTACCGCGCAGCCTTCAACTGAGCTCGAAGCTGTAGATGTGACGTGAGCAACCTGTCTGAAAGTTGGAAGTCTTCTGGTAGCTGTGCCAAGAGAAATCTCAATCATTCCCAATCTTAAAGAGACGGAGAGCGTAGGTATATGTAAGGAGATAAGATAGGCACAGGCTAATTATTGCTAACTAAAATGCTAGTTAAAGTGATGGTTCGGAGTAATTTCACCCTAGGGTCCTTTGCACCATGACCTCGAGCCAAACGCCCCGACAGAAGCTTTTTTCACCTGGGTCGAACATTGGGAGAGTTAGCGTAGAGTAGCGTTATCAGCTGAATAGCTTAGCGCAGAGGCTAATGGATCCGAAGTGTCTCTTAACATTACCCCACAAATAATGCCCGAAATGATACCAAACGTCTACAGTAGTACAAATAGGTTATGCTCTCATAAAACGATGGATTGTAAAGTTTGTAAGTACACCAGAAGTTTATGTAAATAACACTTGCCTGCTGGCTTCTGCTCTCTGCTGCTGCTGCTGCTGCTGCTGCTGTTACTACCGGGCAGTAAGAGTGCTTAGGGCCGTCTACAAATTACAACACCGAAAAGAGATTCAACAAAAATATTTACTAATTTAATGATTAAATAAGGTAATGTCTCCAAACTTACCTCAATTATTACTTGTCTCCTGCTAGTTATTCTACAGCACTTACTTTAAAAAAATAAGTTAAATTAATAAATATTTTTGTTGCATCTCTTTTCGGTGTTGTAATTTGTAGATGGTCCTAAGCACTCATCTTACAGCAGCAACAACAACAGCAGAGAGCAGAAGCCAGCAGGCAAGTGTTATTTACATAAACTTCTGGTGTACTTACAAACTTTCCAAGCCCTCGTTTTATGAGAGCATAACCTATTTGTACTACTGTAGACGTTTGGTATCATTTCGGGCATTATTAGTGGGGTAATGTTAAGAGACACTTCGGATCCATTAGTCCCTGCGCTTAAGCTATTTCAGCTGTAATCGCTACTCTAACTCTTTCGTAATGTTTTACCTATTTTACAAAAACGTCTGCTACGGAGCAGTAACGTGAGATATAAGATAATGGAGCCTTTTATACATTGTTGTGTTTCTTTAGAAATAAACAATGGACAAATAAAGTCTTTAAACGCTTCAGATGTAAAGTAATTCGCTGTCAAAGTGGCGCCAAAATGATTGGCAGTCAATGGGATGCTAACGGCAGGTGATGGCTTGTTAGCATCAAAATGGCGCCATAGGAGCTACGCGTTCCGAGGAGAAGCGATAGCAGATCTGCACAAACCGGTGACGTCACACATGCACTGTCCATTAATATTATACAGTCTATGATTGGAACAAGGAGACATGTTTTTGAGCCACGTTTGGGCCTTTATTTTGAAGGCCACATTTTTTAACATCCTGTCTTTTTTTCATGCAGTCTCTGGGGCCTTGGTTCCTATAAACAGCACAGCAGATGAATGAACACTAGACAGGCAACAACACAGGGGCACGTTCAGCCCAGACAAAACGTAGCAAAACGTTTATTTAAACTGAAACGTTGGTACGTTGAGTCATAGAGCTCCCTGATGTGTGCGCAAGCGCACTGCTTTTTACCAAGTTTACATACACGTCGTTGCCTTCTTATATACTGTCTATGGTCGTTGCTGATCGGGTAAAATCTCGGTCAGTGTAACGTTCAGTTCAATTTTCTAAGCACAAATGGACATTTGGAAAAACAGAATCCAATTTTTCATTTTTTTCCGCCTTGACAAATTAAAAAATTGGATCTTTAAACTGTTTTTCCAATTTTCTGTTTTTATTCAGAAAATCAGAAATTTTGAAAATTACAAAATTGCGTCTGGGCTCCAATTATTCAATACTGCCATGGTATTCTCTTCCTCGCCCCCACCCCCACTCAAAACCATCAGTTGCACCTCTAACCCCAAAGTCTATCAGTTTTTTTTTTTTGGTCCATATGCAGTTAATGACCTGCATATTCTGCAAAGTAGAGGAAGAGAATACCATAGCAGTATTGAATAATTGGAGCTCAGACGCAATTTTGTAATTTTCTCAATTTCTGATCCTCTGAATAAAAAACAGAAAATTGGAAAAACAGTTTAAAGATCCAATTTTTTAATTTGTCAAGGTGGAAAAAAATAAAAAATTGGATATTGGAACCCATTTTTCTGTTTTTCCAAATGTCCGTTTGTGCTTAGAAAATTGAACTGATAAGTGTTACACTGACCAATCTCCTACACACCCACCAAAAGAGAGAAAACGTACCTCAAAGCTCGTTGAACCAATGAAAAACGGTGCACACCGTTTTGAGATTAAACATGCCCCAGGCCTCAAATAGATGGTAATCATGGAAAGAAAACCAGAAAAACTGACATGGATTTCAGTTGTGAAGCTGCTCCGTGAGGTCAGACTTCTCCCATAATGCATTTCAGTACAACTCTGTAAATTTAAATACTATTAAGCTTGTAATTCTTACCTGTTTTTGAGACTAGCTATTTAGTAATCTAAGGTAAATACATTACTATTACCAATTATTTAGTGCCAATTATGGTCATATTTAGACTTTAAGGAAGGTATACAAAAAAGCAGTGAGACTATCTCAACACTACTACTACCTAACAGCTCTGTCTGTCGCTCTGCTTCGGTTTCACTCACCACTGAGTCTAATAATGTCCTGTCCACAACACTATCTGACTCTCTTTTACTGGGTATTATGTTGAAAGTTTTTAATTTATTAAATAATTGCTTAAAGCTATAGTGCGTATAGTTTCTGTCTCCCCCATTAGGCGGCTGCATATATGAAAAAAAAACACCTAACCCTAAAAAAATTCTAACAAAAGGTTTCTCAGCTGTTTTTTGTAGTATTAGGTGTCCTTAATAACATACTAAAAGTTTACCAAAGTTTGACCACTATAAAAGTGTAATTTTCAAGATGGCGTCCAAGATGGGCAGGAAGCCCTCAAAATATCCTAACTCCTTCATTATTTGACCTAGCCAAGTAATCTTGGTGTCTAACCCCATGTTTTCTGGGTCTATGAATCCATTGGACTTGTCTAAATTGCACTGACATGATGACATACTTATGGAATACATTTTGTGAGATATTTGTGAGCAATTAAAAACGGTCATGATGAAAATAAAACAGGCTAAAATTAATAACAGAATAAAAGTTACAGTGAGTAACAAATTAATAATTATTCAATTCAAGGTTGTAGGGCAGGTTTGGGAGGAGAGAGGGAGGGGTTTATTTTATTTTAGTTTAGTAGCCTAAACAATGCATGTTTAATTTTAAGTTGAATTCATTGTAATTGTAGACTGGAGACTAGAGCTGGTATATTTTTTAAATATTTGTACTGTCATGACAGCGATGGTGCTGTCGGTTTACCTTCTATGTTGCAAAAGTGCAAAATGTAAATGGACTGTTTTTATATAGCGCTTTACCACAAATCTCCCGATTGGCAGGCGACCGCTCTACCACTGAGCCACAGCCGCCCCAAAATAAAATGTGAAACTAAATTTGAAACAGCACATTGTAATTTCTGCATCTATTATCAAAGTGTTTATTACTAATACAGTGGAAATTAGTATAAATGTGAATATTTGGTTAGCATGTTGATTTACGCTGTGTGCCCCTACATTTTGTGGTTGCGCCCCTAAAATTTTCAGTTGGGGGCCACTCTGCTCCTAGTGAAAAAAGTTAGTCTGGAGCCCTGTCTTCCCAACTCTGTTGCAGAAGTTCCCATAAATGTGTGGCACTTGTAGGTTGCTTTGCTTTCACTTTTCTGTCCAGTTCATCCCAAACCAGCTCAATGGGGTTTAAGTCTGGTGACTGTGCTGGCCACTCCATGTTTTTAAGCTTACCATCTTGTTCTTTTTTGCTAAGGTAGTTCTGGCATAGCTTGGACTTATGTTTTGGGTCATTATCTTGCTGTAGGATGAACCCCTGACCATCTAGGCACATACCAGAGGGTACTGCATGGCGCTGCAAAATGCTGTGGTAGCCGTTTTGGTTCAGGGTGCCTTTCACTCTGTACAAATCACCGACCCTGGATCCAGCAAAACAGCCCCAGACCATCATGCTTCCTCCTCCATGTTTGACAGCTGATGTCACACACTGAGGAACCATCCTTTCACCTACTTGATGGCGTACAAAAATCCTGCGTGATGAACCGAAGATTTCAAATTTTGATTCATCAGTCCATAACACCTTCTTCCAGTCTTCAGTAGTCCATTGACGATGTTTCTTGGCCCAGTCAAGCCTCTTTTTCTTATTCTGACGTCTTAGCAATGGCTTTCTTGCTGCAACTTGACCTATCAAACCTGCAGCTCCAAGTCTTCTTTTTACAGGTGAAACTGGGACTTGCTTATTACGACCACTATTAAGCTGTGCTTGAAGCTGTTGTCCTGTGAGCCGCCTATCACACAAGCTGTTGACTCTCAGAAACTTGTCTTCTGATTCTGTAGACCTCTTCCTGTCAGAGTTTCCCCAGTTTCTAAGTGCCTTTTGATGGTGAAGAATACTGTACTCACTGACACCTTGACTTTCTTCGCAATTTCTCTGTAGGAAAGACCAACATTCTTAAGTGTTATGATGGTCTTCCATTGTTAATTTTCTTTTTCCCACCATTTTTATAGCAACATACTACTTTCTGCAGTACAATACTGTTCATACAATGCTCACGAGGGTATGGTACCACAGTGTGTTCCAACAATACTTTTATACAAACAGAGGGGGTTGTAAGTAATCCAGACAAGTGTGAACACCTGTGGGAATTGGTAGCACCAACTTTCAAAGCTTGATCAACCTCCAGAACAGCTTTACGTTGTTAACCCATTTCTTGTTCCCTGAAAAAGGCCTTTTTGTAAAATTCTGAAATGTACATTATTTTTCAGTTTTGAGTAACCTTACTTATTTTTTTAACCTTAAGCAGTTAACTATTTACCGTTGGACCATTTCAAGCTATTCATTGGACTTGAACTGCTCAAATTTCAATAAAAAAACTAAAAAGATTGGGTGTTCTAAAACCTTTGACCGGTAGTGTATATTACAGCACAAATGTCTTATTCTCAGACACATGCTCAGTGTCATTTTATGGGGGTGTCAAAAGAACATTAGAAAGATTTCTAACACATGACAAAGGCCAACAATGTGAGTGTATTAAGAGAGGATGACATTGTTGGATTAGCTTGAGGAAAAAGTACACTCCAACTTTGGACATGAGTCATAGTGTTGTAAACCAAGAAACTTGCCACATTTGCTGTAAAAACTTAAGAGATGGCTCTGATGTGGTAGAGGTTCATCAGAAGGGAGCTGATGGACAGAAACCACCAACATTAGGCAAAATGATATATAGAAATATGCAATTACTTACGAATTTTTATAATTACAATTACACAATTTTATATATATATATATATATATATATATATATATATATATATATATATATATATATATATATATATATATATAAAATTGTGCTTATTTATCATACAAATATGCTAATTAGAATATTAAATGGCCAAAACATGTATAAGGTACCAGTATTCATGGTGTAGTAGGAATACAAAGGAGTAATGGTCTTTTTAAGGACCTGGCGGCCGCCATTTTGAAAATGGGGCCTTTCTTGAAGTCAAACTTTGGTAAACTTTTAGTATGTTTTTAGGTACATCTGATACTACTGTAAACCACTGAAAAATCTTTTGATAGAATTTTTTTGGGGTCAAGCCATATTTGCAGCTGACTACATGAGGAATTCTAAGTAATGACAACAACTAGGGGTGGTACGGTTCATGAAAAAACCCAAACCGGCTCGGTTAAGCTAGTCGTCGTTTGGTGTGTTTACCCCGCACGGTTCGTAACACTGTTAAGCTGCAATAACCTCTTACCGCTCGCCGTAGTGCCCACTTTATACACCTATGTTAAAACACTAACTGGAAATGGCGAGCGGGATGGCGTGACAAACGCAACCCATGGCAGCTGTTTGACGATCGCGTCACATGGGTCTGGCTGGTCCCTAATTTCAAAATAGACTGTCATGGCGCCGTTCGTTCAGAATACGATCTCATATTGTACTAAAATAGTTCACCGAGAACGTGTTTCTGAAAACATTTTAAGCGAGAAATAGACCATGCAGTTGCTGAATCTGTCCTTCATTTCAGATCTACAAAGGTCAGTTTAAAAGTTTTTTTCGTCAGATTTTGAGCACCGAGACCGAGCCAGCGCTCCTCAAGTGGAGTGGGGTGCGGTCACGTCACGCGCGCAGAAATGTCAAGTGGGAGAGAGGCTGCCCAGAGCTGTAGGATGCGCCAGCGTCGTTTATAGTGTGTGGGAACATTTTGGATTTCATGGTACCTATGATGAAATAAAACAATATATAGAACTGCCACTGTGTGCATGTTTTGTGCAACATGCATTCAATATGCTAATTTTAGCTATATATCATATGCTGAAGTATATTCTGGAGTGTTAAAGATTAAAAGAAAAAATAACAAGAACCGTACAGAACCGAAAACCGTGACCCTAAAACCGTGATACAAACCGAACCGTGGGTTTTGTGAACCGTACCACCCCTAACAACAACACTGTCGGCACGTCCACATGATACAAGCCTTACGTAATCGCTACGTAGCCAAGGAGGACAAGGAGGATTAAAAAACTTGATGGACTCTTCAGAAGAGGTAATTATCTTCACTCGAGTTTCTGCATGGGAAAGTCGCCGGACGACACAGTCTTCTGAACATAGCCATACTGAGAAATCCAGAGAGAGTTGTGTGGAGCTGATAGTCTTAATTAGCTTTGTATCAACTCATTTGGCAATGGCTTGAATGTAACAGATGTTCGTTAACATGAAAAATTACGCACTAAAGCTTTAAAGCATTTTAAAAAAGTTTTGTGATGGGAGTATGTAACATTCCAAAAACTAAATTGTGACGTAAAGATTTTCATTTTCACTGTAAATGCATATCGGTTCCACATTGATTATCGGTTTCATTACCTACTAATAATTTGGGGGTGGCAGTAACTCGGGAGTTCGGTTGGGAACCGGAGGGTCGCTGCATGGTTCAAGTCCCCATACGGACCAAAGTATGGTGGTCGACTGGTAGCGGGAGAGATGCCAGTTAACCTCCTGGGCACTGCCAAGGTGCTCTTGAGCAAGGCACCGAACCCCCAACTGCTCGGGGCGCCTGTCAATCGACAGCTGCAGTCTTCTCCATTAGTGCATGTATTGGTACTGAACATTGTGTGTAATGCAGGCCTGTGTAATGTGTATAATAACAACAGAGTGAAAACATTGTAATTTCCCTTGCAGGATTAATAAAGTATAAAATTATAATTAATTAATTATAATCGTTATCGGCCTTGAAAAAACAGTATGTTCGATCCCTAGAAATGACCCAAAAGTTGAACCAAATCCTCTCTGACACAACCAACAAAAACTGAACACTTGTTGTAAGTGCAAAATGTAAGTGCAATTGTTTTTGTAACCATCATCTTGGCTGTCAAACAACTTCCTACAGCTCATTGAAGATAAGACCGAAGTCCTTATTGTTGCTCCGGACACTACAGATTCCAAGGTTACTCAGCTCTTGGGGTCCCTTTCTTTAGCGGTACAGTCCAAACTGAGAAATCTTGGTGTTATATTTGATAACATGTATTTTGATCATTATATCAAATCACTGATCCGCACATGTTCCTTTCAATTAAGAAACATTGCCAAACTTAGAGCGGCTGTTTCGCATTCTGAGCTTGAGATGATCATTCATGGATTCATATCATCCCGGCTTGATGACTGCAACTCCGTTTTCACCTGTCTCAGCAAGTCGTCCCAGGACCGTCTACAACTAGTCCAGAACTCTGCTGCAAGGCTGTTGACCAGGTCCAGCAGGATGTCGCACATCACTCCAATTTTATACTCATTACATTGGCTTCCGATCAAGTTCAGGATCCAATTTAAACTTCTTGTTCTGACTTATAAAGCTTTGCATGGTCTGGTACCTGTTTATATCTTGGACCTGCTCCATCCGTACACTACTAACAGGTCCCTCAGGTCTTCTAACCAAGGATTACTGGTGGTCCCACGCACTAAAGGTGACTGTTCCTTTGAAGCAGTGGCTCCAAACCTGTGGAACGCCCTTCCTACTGTCTTACGTTCTGTGGTCTCTGTTGAAGCTTTTAAAAAGCAGCTGAAGACACATTTGTTTAAATTCGCTTTTGACTCGTTTGTAAACTTTGGGTTTTAGGTTTTAATCGTTGAAATGATTTTCATTGGTCATTCAATCATTTTCTTTTTTCCCTTGTTTATTTTCAGTTGGATTGTACTGTATTTTTACAAATGTTTATCATGTGAAGCACTTTGTGACTGTCTGTAAAAGGTGCTATATAAAATAAACTTATCTATCTACCTATCTATCTATCTATCTTCTTAGCCAAGGTGCAGTTATAAGACATGTATATTAAGCCTGCAGTGATAGACGTGCAGTTTCAGCTGTCCTGATGTCAAAGGGGAGCTCGTTCTACCATTTAGGAGCCAGGACAGCAAGCAGTCGGGATTTCTCTGAGTGATTAGGTGTCCCTTGCTGTAAGGGAGCAGCAAGCAGAGTGGCCGATGCAGAGCTGAGTGAGTGTGCTGGGGTGTAAGGTTTGACCATGTCCTGGATGTAAGCTGGGCCTGATCTGTTCGAAGCACGGTACACAAGTACTAGTGTCTTAAAGCGTATGCGGGCAGCAACTAGTAACCAGTGAAGGGAGCGGAGGAGCGGTGTAGTGTGAGAGAACTTGGCTAGGTTGAAGACCATCGAGCGGCTGCATTCTGGTTGAGCTGCAGAGGTTGGATGGCACTTGCAGGCAGGCCAGCCAGGAGGGAGTTGCTGTAGTCTAGACTTGATATGACAAGAGCTTGAACCAGAACCCGAGCCGCCTTCTGCGTTAGAAGTGGACATATTCTTCAGATGTTGTGCAGCATTTACAGTATCTACACGATTTGGGTTTTTGCAGGAATGTTGGCAGTAAGGGAAGAGTTGGTCGTCGACTGTTACACACAAGATCCTAGCAGTGTGGGTGGGGTTTACCGCAGAGTTGTCAATGGTTGATAGTAAGGTCCTGGGTAGGAGAGCCCTTCCCTGGAGGGAAAAGCAGCTCGGTCTTCTCAAGGTTGAGTTTCAAGTGGTGTGTGGACATTCGATGAGAGATATCAGTCAGACAGGCAGAGATTTGTGCCGCTTCCCATGTTTCAGACTGGAGGAAAAAAAGAGTATTAGTTGAGTGTCGTTTAGCTGTAGTAGAGAAAGCCATGTAAGTGAATAACAGAACCAATTGAGTTGGTGTACAGAGAGACGAGGAGGGGACCCAGGACGGTATCTTGAGGGACCCCAGTTGTGAGTAGACAATGTTCTGACACACATCCTCTCCAAGTTACCCAGCAGGTGTGGGCCTTTGAGATGAGATGAGATGTGAGCAAAGAGAGTGCAGAGCCTGAGACTCCCAGATCCTGAAGGGTGGAAAAGAGGATCTAGTGATTCACTGTGTCAAAGGCAGCAGAAAGGTCAAGAAGGAAGACCACGAGAGGGGTTGCTCCACAGCGCTGTGGAGTAAGGTCTGGCAATGCAAGACTAGTAATGACCTGAACCTGACCTTATACTGTATATGCTCTCTGTTGGGGTGGGTTATGAGTTTAGTGATTAGGAGGTTTTGGTCCCTCCGACATGGTACTTTAACCAACGTGAAAGTGTCTTTTAAAAATCATTGGTACAATAGAATATGAAACTGTTCTTATCAGATGTCCATTGGTCAACTAAGCTTTGTGACCAATAAATCCCTTCGCCAATGAGCATGTGGGGAAAGAAAGTACCATAAACACTTTAAATAACTTTTATTTTTTTCCTTAATAGATCTGTACAATCAACAAATCAAACGTAAGATGAGCCTAGCAAAACTGATCTGTACATGTTAAATGCTTTTGGGCACAAGAGCTTAACACCCATTTAAATAATCAAATGATGACTTCAATGCAAACACTTAAAAATCAGTCCCATAGCTTGAAAACATTGATTGACTGAAACAGGGGAGGCAGGTTGAACCAGAACAAACCAAACAGAAGCAAAAAAAAAATGTTCCCTTTATATCTCTTTCTCTCCAGTGTTATAGAAAAGTACAGTCAAATATCTTATTTACACAGAAATTAACAAAACTGTAGTTTAGTTTGATCAAACTGTTTTAAGGTGGTGGCGGGGGGGGGGTGAGGGGGGAGATATATTTATCTGGATTTTAAAAAGAAGGAACAGACGGGATCAGACAGTTCATGTGAAACAGAGAGGAAGGATGCACACAAGCCAACAACACACAATATGGCTACTGCTCCGATTCCAGCACCAACGTAAGGACACCTTCATGAACCCACGTCTGGTTTGTAAGTCTTTGTCAAAATGCCTAATTTCATATACATCTGAATTCTCGCTTACAATCAGGCCCCTTTCCTCTATCAGCTGTCCCCAGGGATGTTGAGTCACTAATCAACCTAATTCACCACTCCTGAGATACATTATTGAAATGTGTTATTGAGTTTTTATAGTGGTTTACAGTGTTATGAGTAGTTATGCAGTTAACTTTCCTAGTTCTTAGTTGTGTCAAATAAAAACAAACCCCGCCCACACTTTTCCCCATTCTGTTCTTCAATTTCAAAATAAAGCTGCCTTATTGCTAGGGTAAGAGAAATAAAAAAAAGAAAGAAATACACACAGTTAATGTTAGAATTACAGCCACTGTGGAACTGCAAACAGGGAAGGTCCGACTTCATGACACTGATGAAACATGATTCAATGTCTGAAAAAATAAATCTATAGTGACAACACATTCAGATGCAGAATTAACTGAAAAGAAATGCCTAGTTGGACCGTGTTCTTTAAATGTAGTTGAACTAATCCAGAGGGGTTTCATAAAGCAACATTGCCAGGGTTGGTTAAGCAAATCAAGCTCCTTTTCCGTTAAAAAAAAAAAGTAGGTTTAAATAATTCCTAAATTATCACGGAAACTCCAAAGTTCCTATATCGTAGTTTTCTCTCTACATGTCAGTTTTCTTCATTGTGAAGTGAGGTGATGGGTTTGGGTTTTATGAAAGTTTAATCCCGGTTGGTTTGGCTTTTCACACTTAAGCCCCGCTCTTGTGATCCTTCTTTAAGAAACTGCTCAGGCTAAAATGATCGCGTCTCACCCAGACTCAAACTGATGTGTTCATCTTGGATTACGTTATCACTTGAGACTGCGCCTCTTATTTTGGAAATAGAAGACATGATTTTGTGACAATGCATAATTACACCAACATCTTGATCATTCTCAAAAAACAAAACTGTTCCCATCAGGGGCCTGTATCATGGAGTGAGATTAGTGGCTTGACTCAGGTTTTCCTGTATCACCAAGCTGGCTCACTATTAACTGGGGGTGGGGTTACCATGGTAGCATATGCTACTTCAGAAAACCTAATCAAAATCTGTCACTGCCTGGCTTCTGACCAGAAGACCACTGGACAATTTGAGTCAATATTACGACAGGATCCTGACGTTGATAAAAAGTTTACAGTAGAGTGACAAGTAATAAGAGCAACACGTATTTTTAGAGATCAGTAGAATCACTTTGTTGTAGCCCCTCTGGGTTTAAAACAGTGCTTTGAACAACCAGGGGGTACTTGAACACCCTAAACCTGCCTGTAATGAATGGGGACTACAAATATTCTTTGATTCCTGACAGTGTTGGTGATTTTACACTCTTATTTCATCACTACAGCTCAGAACATGATACGTACACAGACAGACCATCTTTAATGAGAAAGATATTCACACACTGTTAACTAGCTCCCCTTAAATTAGAAATGCAACATGTTGGTCAGAGAGACCTCATCAGGGAGACTTCTTTTTTCCTCCCTGCTTTGGCAGGAGAACGTTCTTATGTGCATCACCTATCCATGATTTAAAGCAAAAAGACTTGCTCTATACTACATGTTAAGAGCCAAACATTTAAAAAGACAATTCCTACACATATTTATATCCTTACTTATATTCAAGTTGTGTTTATATTATAAAAAATATTTTTTTTGCCTCTTTAACCCAATCTGCCCACGGTGTCACCGTTTCATCTCATGTCGCGTTAAGTACTCACTCATGGCTCTGATGTTTGTAATAAAGAAATCTGGCAGATGGATGAAGCCAGAGCGAACGGAGCCAGTTGATAGCCAGCTCCGTGTTATCCAGGATCCCCAGTGTTAAGCTCAATGACGCCAGTGAGCCCATAGACAGCCACACTAAATTGAATTTGCTTGGTGATGCAGGCCCCTGAAAACGGAATTCTTAAAAAACATTTCTCAGGTCTGGGTTGAGGACGTGTGGCTATGACAATTGATCCAAATCAACGTGAAGCCATCTTTGAAGAGATGATAGATCCCAGGCAGCGTAGTCACATGTGAAGAACAAGGCCGTGCTCGGTCTGTGCACACAAGCTGATTGGATGTGGACACACTGTGGCGCAGAGAACACACGCTGCTCCTGGGCTGCTCTACCATGCACACTCACGACACAAACTGGATTCAGCTCAACGCTTAATATTCGGTCGACACCGAGGAGCAGCACTGCAAACTAAATCTGGTGTAGTGGGTCTTTCCCATGTCAGTTGAGTTTGGCGGTTCCTTCATTGCTTTAAGTCTTTGTAGGATTACAGCATATTAACGCTGCACCACAGCTCCCAAAATCCTGATTACTTTGGAATTATTAAACCAGAGGACACCCATGAGACACTCAGTAATTTGACCAACATGAAATATTGGTAATAGTAAAATCGGTAAAAACAAGTCAACACAGACCTCCTGCAGCTTGGTTTCCCTTCAGGCAGAGGTTTTAACATTTGTTACCAAGTGTAGACTAAAACACTTGGTAACAAAGTTACAGAATTAAAAAAAGTGCACAACGAATCGTTATGGTGCCGTGAAATTGCAAGTTTTTTGAGGGGTTCCGGTAGTCCAGAATTTTCTTTTGATTATTATTTTTTATCTTAACTTTGGGGACACAGTAGATCTGTGAGTAGATCTTCAGTTATGTCACTCTTTAAAAACGTGTCACTTGAGGATTACAAACAGTCCAATGATGCATCATCAGCCATATGCTGCCAGAAAAATGCATCTTGGAAATACCAAGTTAAATAAATCTTGCCCAACTCGGCGTTCCAAATTTGAAAAGCTGTTCGACTGCATGTTGTCTGGTTGGTTGAAATCCCAGGCTCCTCCGTAACGCGGTGCAAAATGGTGGAGAAAGGTGGAGCGAAGGCAACCAGCTCGCTCCTGTTAGAGGTGCAGCAGCAGCAGCAGCAGCCGCCGCTCTGGGTGGAGACCCAGACCCAGAGAAGTCAATGTCTCTTGAGGCTGCAGAGCAGCTGGGTGCTCCAACAGGCACCACCTTCAGCCCCTCCTCTGCTCTGTGCTGTGCCGTCACCCATCAGTCTCTAATGCCTTTCTGCCCCCTACATTCTATCTGGACAAGAACCCCCAACAATCTTCTAAAAATTGACTTAGTAGTGACATACAGACAACTAGAACCAAGGTGTCAATGAAACTCCGAACTGTTCACAAGTGTATACATAGTCTGATGGAGGAGTTTGTCCTTCACACAGCATGATGATCCACAGTCAGCGAGCAAAAGGCCCAGAGCAAAAAGTTAAGGTAGGATGGGGGAGGGGGAAAAAAAATATTGGTTGAACCTTTATTTAGTTACAATATAGATTTAAAAAGGTTTTTTTTTTCCTTCACAAGTACCTCTTCCTTTCCCTCTGAGTTCTTTTTGTGTACAAGAACAAGAGAGGGAGGTTGTCTTATTTTAAAGCAGTGCCGTTCTTGTAGATTATGCCTGCAAACAATTTTTAATTTCTTTTCAAAGAAATGGGGACCAAAAAGAAAAAAAAAAAAAAATGAAATGAAAGGAAAGGAAAAACAATCTTCCTAGATCCAGTGGGTGTGTCTGGTGGGGCTGGGACCCCCGTGTCCTGCTGATCACAAGACAATAAGGAAGTGGGTGGGTGGGTGGGGGGTGGGAGGGTGAAGATCAGAGCCTGTTAAGAGTTCAAAATCCATCCATCCAAACACCCAGGCCCCTCTCTGCCAGCGTACGGTTCACTGAAACCACCTGGAGTAAGAAGAGAAACATTCAGATTATTAAAATGATGGCTAGATCAATTAGGGCCAGGCAATAATACAAAACCCCCCAAAAATTCATATGGGGGTGGGGCGTACCTGTACTACAATAGCTCACATTGCAAATGCTCTTCCCTCAGCACAAATTCCATCAGGCTAACAGTCATACTTATCGATCTAATGCTCTGAGTTTCTCTTTTTAATAGAAATATTAAATTCCTAGCAAGGAAGGTAAAGATTATATCCTGTGAGGCACCTTAAAGCTTTCGATGTGAAATATCTGTGCATGAAGTGTTGAGATTCAGTGACAGCAGCTTGACACAAAATGTTTGGAAAAACAAAGTAGAACCAAATGGAATTTAGTGAGTAAGAAGATGATTTAAAACGACTTGGTGAGTTCTGACAGAATTAGTGCTGTGAAAATGTACACAAGGGTCACGGAAGGCTTGCATCATGTGGACGCGCCGACAGTTTTGTTGTGATTACTTAGAATTCCTCATGGGGATGACAGAAACTACGCACTATAGCTAGAATCCCGACAAAATGGCACGGTAGCGGGATTGGGAATTGTTGATAGCGTCGGTAGTGTCTTAACTTAGTAGAAATGAATGCCTTTTATTGTCACCATACACATGTACAACTACATGTAGTACTAATTGTTCGCAACAAAGTGGAAATGTGTAAGGACATACGTAGTCATTTTAAAGCTATTCCACATTGCTACTGACATCCTCAACCCTACCAGTACAGTTGTACAACATACATAACTAGTAGGGGTGGTACGGTTCATGAAAAAACACCCGAACCGCTCGGTTCGCTAGTCTCGGTTCGGAGCATGTGTTTACCGCACGGTTCGTCAGTACACTGTTAAGCTGCACTAACCTCTTACTGCCGTAGTGCCCACTTTATACACCTATGTTAAAACACTAACTGGAAATGACGAGCGGGATGGGCGTGACAAACGCAACCCATGGCAGCTGATTGGACGATCGCGTCACATGGGTCTGGCTGGTCCCTAATTTCAAAATAGACTGTCATGGCGCTCTCGTTCAGAATACGATCTCATATTGTACTAAAATAGTTCACCGAAACGTGTTTCTGAAAACATTGTAAGCGGAAATAGACCATGCAGTTGCTGAATCTGTCTTCATTTCAGATCTTCAAAGGTCAGTTTAAAAGATTTTCGTCAGATTTTGAGAGACACCGGCCGAACCGGCCTCAAGTGTGGAGGGGGTACGCTGCAGGTCACGTCCACGCAGAAATGTCAAGTGGGAGAGAGGCTGCCCAGAGCTGTAGGATGCGCCAGCGTCGTTTATAGTGTGTGGGAACATTTTGGATTTCATGGTACCTATGATGAAATAAAACAATATATAGAACTGCCACTGTGTGCATGTTTTGTGCAACATGCATTCAATATGCTAATTTTAGCTATATATCATATGCTGAAGTATATTCTGGAGTGTTAAAGATTAAAAGAAAAAATAACAAGAACCGTACAGAACCGAAAACCGTGACCCTAAAACCGTGATACAAACCGAACCGTGGGTTTTGTGAACCGTACCACCCCTAATAACTAGTATTACAAGTACGGGTCTCATACAGTGCACAGCATTGCAAACCAGGTGCACGTTAAGCATCGTACCTCGTCTCCGACCATGTTCCACAGGTGGACCAGTGGGAGGCCCGTGTTGTTATCGTAGTTTGAGACCTTCACAGAGAGGGACAGACACACAGACAGAGACAGACAGTCAGTTACAGTGGATTTATTCTATACCCACAACATTCCACTTCCGGGATTACTCCAAATTCCTGCCGGATTGCACTCTTTTTGGCCGGATGCCCGTCACCTTCCTCTTTTCTTTGTGTCAGGGTTTCTATTTTCATGCGAGTCGTGGGGCGTTCAGACAGCCAGGCAGGAAGTGAAACTTTGAGAGCATCCAGTCAGTTTACCAAACACCCCCAAATATCGTATACATCTCCTCTACAACACCACAGACTAAGGGAGATTCATAATACCACATCACAGAGGTCATAAGGAGCAAGGTTACCTCCCCTTTCTCTGCTTTGCCCACCCAGAGAATTTGGCCCACCCATGAGAGAGAGAGACACATCATGGCTTTCAAACGAGTAAAGTGGCAGTTGGTCAAGGCCACACCCCCACCCTCCACCTTGCCCCCCTCCTCTCTCCTCCTCAATAGCTACAGACACAGAAATGGTACATCCTAAGGAAAGCTCATTGTGGGACTGGCTCTAGTGGCTGGAATTCTGCACCAAGGCTGAATTTTGGGAAAGAGACTTCAGATACAGTATTAGGGGACCACTAAGGCCTATATAAAAGAGACTTCAGATACAGTATTAGGGGACCACTAAGGTCTATATAAAAGAGACTTCAGATACAGTATTAGGGGACCACTAAGGCCTATATAAAAGAGACTTCAGATACAGTATTAGGGGACCACTAAGGCCTATATAAAAGAGACTTCAGATACAGTATTAGGGGACCACTAAGGCCTATATAAAAGAGACTTCAGATACAGTATTAGGGGACCACTAAGGTCTATATAAAAGAGACTTCAGATACAGTATTAGGGGACCACTAAGGTATATATAAAAGAGACTTCAGATACAGTATTAGGGGACCACTAAGGTCTATATAAAAGAGACTTCAGATACAGTATTAGGGGACCACTAAGGTCTATATAAAAGAGACTTCAGATACAGTATTAGGGGACCACTAAGGCCTATATAAAAGAGACTTCAGATACAGTATTAGGGGACCACTAAGGTCTATATAAAAGAGACTTCAGATACAGTATTAGGGGACCACTAAAGTCTATATAAAAGCATCCAAAAAGCAGCATGTCATAGGACCTTTAATAAACACGTGATTGTTCTGTAAAGTACTTTTTAGAGACATTATAATCTGCGAGTCGAGCAGCAAGATGCTCCGCTTCTGAGAAGCTCCCGGTGTGGAATGGCGCGTGGCGGAGGACGGAACAAAACTCTGTGTTGGCGTTCTAACCTCTGGTGGATTTGTGAGGACTATGGTTAACTGCTCCTCAGATCTCTGCAGGGTAAATCCAGACAGCTAGCTAGACTATCTGTCCAATCTGAGTTTTTTTGTTGAACGACTAAAACACCCTTTGAACGTACACATGTTCCACCAAAACAAGTTCCTTCACGGGGCCATTTAGCAGAGGCACCGCGGCTCTGTCCGGAGCTTAGTGCCGCCATGACGATTGTGATTGCCAAATGGCAATAAACCAGAGCACGTCTTTCTCCCATCCCAGAATGCTGTGTGGACTAGCCAGACCCTCCTCCGCAGCACTGTGGAGGAAGGTCTGGCAATGCGTGACTACTGTGGACTTGACACTCGGGACTGTAGCTTGGTGAGGAAGGTGGTCATACCTGGGCGAGCAACGCCGCTCCTCTGGTCATCTCCTCCAGTGCTGATGTGGCCTCTGCTGAGAAGCGATCCTCTCCTGATAAACACACATTTTAGACGCATGTCAGACATAGGCCTGTAACAGTTTTTACATAATTCTCAATTGTTTTTTTCTTCCATAAATCACGGTTTCTTTCTTTAACCACAATTAATTGCTAACATCAGCTAAGGTCTTAAAACTGTATAACTGGTAATTGTGGATTTTGTTTAAATATACCAAATTTTAATTATATAAGTGATTAGTTGTCAGCACTTGACCCCATACACATTCACAGCAACAAAAATAATGATAGTTTACTTGAGCGTGGTTTACTTCATAGGCTGTGAACTTGTGTTATCACATATCTGGGTCACATTACAGTGACCTATATAACCAAAAGATGCATCCTGGAATTTTTTTTTTTATTTGACTGAAAAATAATTATATTAATCACAATTAATTCTGAGACAATTAATTGTACAACAACATTTGGAGTCGTTACAGTTCTAGTCAGACAATAGTTCCAGCTGTACAATATCTGCAGCATTCAGACAGCAGCATGTAGTAGATACGACTTTTGAAGCACAACCAACTAAAACTAGACAGTTTCAATTCAAGCCACAGTTGAAAGAACAGACACCAGACGCTAGAACTACGAGCACTGCCGTTGTCAAACAGGTGTTGAAATCACGAGTTAACACAATGTCGTACCTGGAAGTGGGGCGATGTTGTCAAGCAATACTTCAGCCCCTTGAAACGGTAGTGTTACAAAATCAGACCTGGGAAAAATAAATAAAAATAATGTTATATATTATATATAGATCATATATTTTACATATGGTATTCCATAATGCCAAACTCAAAACACATTTTAGAAGCCTTTACACATTTGAAATCTGACCAGTATTTTCCACCGTGCGGTGTTCCAGGCGCGCCGAGTGCCCCGCGAGCAATCACGGCCATTCAAGTCAGTGTTTGATATTCCACCTAGAAGCAGTGGTGTGGCCTTGGTGGCCTAAAGGTTAAAGAAGCGAGCTTGTGACCATTTGGGACCAGGTTATTTCCAGGAACAAAAGGGTTCATTCCCAAAGTCACATAGTGGATGATAACCGTATCTTATTTATTATTTCTAGCATATTTCTTGTATTTTCTGTACGTGTGTGTTCTTGTAACTGGTTGCTGCAACAGTAATTTCCCAGTTTGGGATTAATAAAGTCCATCCATCCAATTGTTTGAGCTTGCTACAATGTAACATCTGCAGTCTCTTTCTTCATCTGTTCTTGCATGTACTGTACAAGCGACTGTGAGCGAGCTGTACCCAGCATGCCGTTCGGCAGAGTAACAGATAAAAGGGGTCCCCCTCTCAACACACTACACAGTGTATATATAACCCACTAATACATATGTCCCCAAGATCTCAACTTCCTTTGGTCCTCAAAAAATACACCTGCCAAGCGTCAAGTCTATTAGGTGACCGGTTGTCGAGAACCCCGTAGGACAGATATTCCTTCCTTTTCAGTTCGATACATTACAGCTGGTTACCTGGACAGGTATTAAACTTGGTCCTGCACAGAAACAAAATTAAATAGACCTATGTATTTAAAACATTTAGTCCAGGACTAATTGTAATTCCAGTTCAAGAGAATGCCCCTAACATGAGGAGTTTGGAATACTTTTTCCACAGGAACTGCTACAAAGCTGATGGTGACCCGGATCGGAAGGAAACTATATTCAGAGTTCCTGATTCATTCTCAATGGCAAAACACCGTTCTAATTACAGGGAGACATCGGACACTCACCTTATTTGCCGTAGTGAGTCAATCTTAACTCTGTCGTAGCCTCCATAATCAACGTATCTGATCTCCACTTCGTTAGTTTCTTTATAGAAGGTGATGACCTGAGCTCTCCACCAGGCTCCATCCACCGCTGGAGCTGCACAGATCACACCCACTGGAGAGAACACACACACACACACACACACACACACACACACACACACACCACACACCACAACACACACACACACACACACACACACACACACACACACACACACACACACACACACACACACACACACACACACACACTCTTTGTCTCTGCAGGCCTGGAATTTCATCATTTTAGGGGCAAGGCCAATTAGCCTTTGGTGTTGTTATGCAACTCATTTGAACAAAAACGTTTGTTGGTTTGGCTGTGGCAATCAGATGGCACTGTGCACGGGAGAGATTAATATAAATGCTTAGAGAGCTTATATACTGTATACACCATTTAGTTTACGTGCCAAAATAAAAGAAAAGGGTAAAAATTGACTGCAATGTTTCAGCAATGTTTGTTTGTGCCTTTTATATTTTACACTGCAGGTTCCACACTACTTAAAACAGCATCGGATAAAACCAAATAGATGGTTTCTTTTCATGAAAAACTATTTATTTGCAGCTTTGTTTTGACTGACAGACACAGCGCACATAACCGGACTATTACTGCATCGGTGGCAAGTGAAATATTTTTTTCTAAAATAGCCCATTTTAATGTACACTGCTAAGAGCATACCCGTTTTGTGTGGGTTCAAACGATTCGTGCCAATGCCCTTTTTCTGATCTAGGCAGCTCACAACGAACTGACTGGGTGGTCTTATTTCACAGTTTTTAGGTTTGAAAGCACTCCAGATGCATATGCACAAACACTCAAGTAAGGCAATCAGCATTTTGTGAAAAACACAAACATATGAATGATTTAAACAATGTATATCTATTTTTGAATAAGTTCTTTACAGATATATTGATTCCAAGTTATGAACAAGCTCTGGTGCTAACATCAACAGTACTGCCTCTTAACATAGTCACAGCCATTACAATTATGTGTGTCAATACCATGTTTTGTACACTGGGTGGCGCATTTGCAGCCATATAGGGGAGCTCTCCAGCACAGGTGCAGGCGATTTGTACTGGATACAGTTTTTGACCGTGTCATAGAACGTGTCGTGTGATGTAGAATATTAAATAATTTCTAGTATTTATTGTTCCCAAGTGGGGAAATCACAATTTACACTTTTTTATTGTTAGACAGACTAGACACAGGCCTGAAATTCACACACATGCTCAGGTCCTATACATGCACAAATGGAGAGATGTCAAGAGTGAGTGGGCTGCGATTGCTGGACAGGCGGCCCGAGCAGTTGGGTGCTCAAGAGCACCTTGGTAGTGCCCAGGATGTGAACTGGCATCTCTCCAGCTACCAGTCCAGCAATCCCCTGGCAACAATGTGGATAGGACTGCGGTGTTGGCCAGGACAACACTAGTTCTTTAAATACAACACTTGCGCAATTAATTGTTTTTCTAATTTTCACAATTGCTGAAAAAAAAAAAAAAAAAAAAAAAAAAAAAAAAAAAAAAAAAAAAAAAAAAAGCAACTGGGGTATCTTTATGATGGTTGAAGAGGCAGTTCTAGCTGCATTTGCAGTCAATGGCCTACTAGGCAAAGAATGACTAAGCCATGGATCAGTGTGCAATGAATTGTGTGACCATGGTTACCTTCAGCGGGTGAGGGGAGGGCCGGGGTGCCCGGCTGGGAGTAGCAGAGGAACATCTGCTGGTCCAGGCTGCGCAGGGCGTGGTAGGTGGGGTGGGTGTGCTGCTGGACGAAGACGTGACCGGCTGACACGATGTTCACCACGATCACTTCAACGGTCACTCCGCTGGGGAGAAGCAGCTGAGGAGACAAACGACACGGCTAAAACCACACTTCATAAAATAAAAATAATAAAAATAAAAAAAAGAACGCAGCATCCAGCATTTGTTTTTTATAATGAGACCAGTGCAGTGACCGAGTGCAGACAACAAGCAGACAGGTCAAAAAGTTGCTCAACTTTTGCCACACTGATATGCAACGTTGTCCTTCAATGTAAACCATTGGTCAATAAAACAAACCTCATAGGGAGACACCTTGTAGGTTGTAGCTTGTATTATCGTAATTTAACCGTTTACCTCACAAGCAGCTAGCTCTGCTAATAGTGAATTGTGACGAGCTAAAACAAAAGCTGTCTGTATGAAGTTCAATTGTTTATCAGAGTTTGCCACGTATCCTAAAATTTGGCTAATTACTGTAAACTTTGCTGCTGACCCCTCCCCTCTCTTCCAGTGGTAAATCCTCATGGCTAATTACTATACATCTATAGTAATTAGAACATACACTATACATCGGCCCTCAGCAGAGACAGGAGGAAGGACTGATACTGACTGATGTCTGTGACAAAGACATCTCTGGACTCCTTTAAGCATTAATTTCTAAACTCCACTCAGTATTTTGACATCTGCAATATTATTTATTGTATTGACATTTTAGATTGTTTCCAGTGAGATATTAATGGGTTTATATAGTGACTTTAGAGTTTCCCCCAGAAAAGTTGTTTAGTGGTATATGTCTTCTTTCAATGAGGGCCCGGAGTCACAGACTGAGCCAATAGTTTCTGTGACAAAAAAAATAAATCATGGACGCAATTGCATAATTGAGAATTTAAAAGCTCCAAGACTCTATAGCAGGAATCTTCAACAGGGGGTCCGGGACCCCTAGGGGCTCCTCAGAGTCAATGCAGGGGGGCCTCCAAAAATATTGAAGTTTTTTCAAAAGTTAAAAAGTCTTAACAAGGATTCACTGTTCCACGTTTAACATTAAAACATTTATAAAACCATGCCAACAGTTATGTCTATTTTAATAGCTTAGTATTCTATGCAAAAAAGGTAAAAAAACCATCATTTTATAAAATATGTGTAGTAGGGGGTCCCTGCTCCATCTCTCCTTCAGTTAAAGGGTCCTTGGCCTAAAAAAAAAAAAAGAAATGTTGAAGACCCCTGCTCTATGGATTCCACATGGCCCTACATTAAGTCAGAGCTAAAATCTAACTGGACATTTGAAAATATGACTATGTCCAAGTTTCCAGATGAGACACCACGCTGTAACTGTAGTTTAAAAAACTTCTTTAAAATACATTACAAAATAATTCCCAGTGGCTTAGGCCCGGTGGGCCACCAGGCTTGCAATAAACTGGGGGAAACCCTGGACTTTGCTGTTGTACATATAACTGTTGCTGCTCTAAAAACATAATTTAGCCTGGTTATATTTTAGATATTCGATTATAATCCAGTTCTGAATTTAAATGGTCTTTTTTTGTAAGTTAGCACATGCCTTAAACAACCTCAAGCTTAATTTAAAAGCTGATCGTTAGATAAAAGTAATTGAGTAAGTGTGCGATTCTTAATCCAAATAATCGATTATTCAATAAGTACTCGATAGATCATTCGACTATCAAATTAGTCGTTAGTGGCAGGCCTGTTACGAAGAATAGCACCAAATTGTAAAAAGAACAACCGTGATGCAAAAATGTGGCTCTATTTCTCTTTATGTCATGAAGCCTGGGTTGACATTCAAGCTGGGCAATATATCAATATTATATCGATATCGTGATACGAGACTAGATATTGTCTTAGAAATTTTGGATATCATAATAATATGGCATAAGTGTTGTCTTTTCCTGGTTTTAAAGGCTGCATTACAGTAAAGCGATGTCATTTTCTGAACTTAACCTGACTTGCAACTGTTCTATTATCTGCCTTTACCCACTTAGTCATTATATCCACACATTACTGATGATTATTTATCAAAAATCTAATTGTGTAAATATTTTGTGAAGGCACCAATAGTCAACACTACAATATCGTTGCGGTATTGACAGAGGTATTTGGTCAATCGATATTTGATTTCTCCATATCGCCCAGCCCTAGTTGACAAGTGTCTTCATGTTCAGCCTCACTAGTCTAGAAATATATTGCAGTAGCTAAAAATCCGTCTCGTTCAGTAAACGGTGGCAGAGAGCAGCCAGAGAGCCCACCCTTACCCAGGAGGTCATGGGAAGTGATGGCAATGTGAGCGGGGGCGGCGGAGGTGCATACAGGTTGGTCAAGTCCAGATCTTTAAACTTCTTCCCAATCAGGGACAGGGCTTTGTCAACCTGCTGCTGCGTACCTGGAGAGATACACAAGGCAAGGCTTTAGGTTAAAACCAACACTGACAGAAACATGGAGTTATACAATATAGTTTACAATAGTTTCTCTGAAATACTGAGACTTTTCTCATCCAGTAGGAATCTGGATTTCCCCCAGCATTAGGGGGTGTGGGGGACCTGGTCCCTGTGACTCACCCTCTATGTGACAGATCTGGAACTCCTGTGTATAAGGCAGGGTGGAGATGTAGATCTTTGCGCCAGAGTTCTGCTTCAGGAAGCTCACATATCTCCCCTGCTTCCCTATTAACCGCCCTACAAGATGCTGGTCCAGGAAGACAGGCAGAAAAAAATAACATGTCAAAAGGACAATTCAAACTTTTCTAAATAGAAAACACCCAAAAATGGACACTAATGGTTCCCTATAAACCATTAGCATCCAATATGTATTGTCTTCCAACTAAATATCTAAATACTTTAGAAATATTTCACTAGCCTCATCTGAAGTCTGTCACTGGGTTTTCCCTGGGTTTAGTACTTAGGTGCCAGTGACATAGTCTCATTTGCATATTAGTGACATCGTCACAATTATTTGGATAAAGCTTAGTGGTTGTCAGCAGCGTGTGTTGCAGCAAGGGAGAGATACTACAGCAAAACTTAGAGCGGCTTGTCGCTGTAACCAGAATAGCTGGTGCACCTTAAAGGTCAGCCCACCTTAAGTTAGTGAGCCTGTGCTAAAGTTGTTGCTAACTTCAGTGCTAACCCCCCTGCACTGCTACATTCATGTTCACCAACACACACCACCCTGTCCCTTTCTCTCTGCACAGTCGCTAACATGTGGGCTGCAGCTGCCGCTGTGTGCGCAACATGCATAGTGTGTGTGTGTGTGTGTCTTTTTTTTTTTTTTTAGCCCTATTTTAACTTTTTTTAATTCTTTGACTCCAGCTTCTTAAATGTGAATATTTTCTAGTTTCTTCTCTCTTCTGTGACAGTAAACTGAATATCTTTTGGAGTTGTGGACAAAACGAGACATTTGAGGACATCATCTTGGGCTTTTGGGAAACACTGATCCACATATTTCACCATTTTCTGACATTTTATAGACCAAACAACTAATCGAATAATCGAGAAAATAATGAACAGATTAATCAACTATGAAAAATAATCGTTAGTTGCAGCCCTAAATAATATCACCACTGAAATCAAAATCCTGTGTTTCAAGACAACCAACTAGTTTGTCCCCGTTTTAGAGAAAAACATGGCGGCCTAAACAGAGGCTTAGCATTTCCATTACCACAGAAAGTTGAAAAGGTTACTTTGAGAGACTCCAGAGTTGAGAAGGTGTGTCAGTGTGACCACACCTGCTAACACTCTCCAAACAGCACTGGCTCTATATACCTCTCAATGCTCACAACTCTGGAGAACTACTCATTCAGAGTATACGTTTTTCATCAAGTCAGCATATGCATGGATAACTTTGCACTTTGTTATTTACAGAAATTTTTCATCTCATCACAAATGCCATGCTCAGACCAACAATATATTAGTCCGTCTCTCAATACTTGCAATCTTCTCTGAACTGTCTGTGCCACTCAGCCACAAGTCCACTGATTCCTACTGAATACATAAATCCCTAAAACAGCTCACAAATATATAGTTTCAGCTTAAAAACAGGCTCAGTAACGTCCTTAAACAGCTGGCACACACATGCATTTTAGTGATCGTTACTCAAACAGGAGGAAATAGTGCATTTGTTGGGAACTACTTTCAGCAGCGGGTTAAATGTGATATTCAACGCACCCTTGCGGTCGTACATCATTTCGGTAATTATACAACACTACTTTGTATATACTTGGCTGGCCGGTCGGTGCATACTTTCATCAGAACTTGAAGTCAGCTGCTGAAGCAGCCATTTCAAGTTGACTAGGCCCAGATGATGGAGTCTAAAATCAGTCAAGATAGCAATCTGTGCACTTGGCCTTGGACATGCTGGCCACCCTATACTGTAAATCATTAACGGGTTGTATACTATGTAGACTGTGCGACTATTTAAAAAGGGGGAAAACACTCCATTGACCTGACTGGACTACCCTATGCAGTGTTTATTGTTGTTTGCCAGTGTCTCCTTTGATACTACGATCAGTACCAAAGTCAAACATGTTCAAACCCTACACGAGCAATCCTACCCTGACACTATTGCCTGATACAAAGATTGAGATTTTTGGATTTAAACTGAAATAAGCCACAATTCTGTGCTTATATTCTATTTCATTAAAAAGGTGATCTATACCCTATACTAGGGCTGGGCGATATGGACCAAAAGTCATATCCCGATATATTTTGGCTGAATATCGATATACGATATATATCCCGATATTTTTTTCCGCGAAGTGAGAGCAAATGTTCAGTCAAAGCCCAAATCAAATATGACATGTCACAAGTAGTTTCATAGAAACAGTTGCAAAATCAAATAAATAATAAACCGGTTTCTTCACCTGGTTCATGATTAAATGCTCAGCTGTTCAAATAACAATAAAATGTAAACCTAAATACTGTATAACAGGAGTACCTTTTTTGAAATCAAAGCTCCATAGGCTATTTGTGATTTGTTCCAAAGGTCAATTAAGCTTTAGATATTAATATAATCTACTTTGTTCAAAATGTAATGCCTCATGCCTGTAAGCCTAGGTTATAGTCCCATTCTTCCACTTGATACTGCTTCCACTTAAATAAACTTAAGATGAACTATCGACTACAAAACAAAGAAATTTATTATGATCGGTTCACAGATCTGAGTCCAAACGGAAACTTCACCCTTCTGAACTAAGAGTTTCTGCTTCAAGGTGAAGTTTAAACAGACTGAAATGTCCAGGCTCATTCCTCCACTATTTATTTCTGGTATGTTTTATTATTTATGTTACATGTAATTTTAACGGGCACTGAGCTCCAGATCCTGCAGCCCGTGCGACTGCTCGCGCCCCGCTGGCTTCTCTCCGTCCGCCCGCCGCCGGCAAACTTAGTGGAACTTTCCCGATGACATCGACATACCGGTCGTCCTGGACTACGGTAAGATCCTACCGATCACCACTCTGTCTTTGGCCGGTCCGATCTGGATCAGCGGGGACCGCCGCAGCAGCGCAGGCGAAGCTGTGTTTTTGCCCGGGGAAGAGACGCTGCGGCCGGCCACGGGCCTCCGCCGCGCCCGGAGCTCAGATTGCTGGTCGAAGGCGGCATATATAATCATAAAACACATCGTCACCTGGTAAATGTTATCCATGCTGTTTGTTCTTTTCATTTCCTCTATTGAACATAATTAAGCAGTACAAAAGTCCGGCATCTTTAGCGTTTATCTGAATGCTTCGGCCCCCTGTTCCAAGATGGCGGCGGGTTTTGACGTATGTTTAGAACCTCACGGCGACATATCTATGGGAGCAAGGATCACATTTGAACTATATCGATATATGCGATATGGTCTAATTCCATATCTCATTTAAAAATATATCGATATATTTGTTTATATCGATATATCGCCCAGCCCTACCCTATACCGTCAAATATGAGCTTGTTTATACCAAATACTAGTATTTTGTTAAGGTGTAAAGCCTTTTCATGTTGTTTATATACACACACCACCGATCAAAAGTTTGGGGTCACTTAGAAATTTCCGTTCCACTCCATTATAGACAGAATACCAGCTGAGATCAGTTGCATTGTTTTTTTTGTTTTAAACCACGGCAGCAGTTTTCAGATTACATTATGTGTTTACATAATTGCAAAAGGGTTCTCTAATGTTTTCTCAGTTAGCCTTTTAAAATGATATGCATGCGTGCACACTAGACTAGGGATCAACCGATACAGTTTTTTCAAGGCCGATCGAGATACTAGTTATTAGTAGTTTGTGAAATAGATACGATTTTTCGAACAGATATTGCATTTACAGTAAAAAGAAAATCTTTAAATCCAAATTAAGATTTTGGAATATTACATACTCCAACACAAAAGTTGCTTTAAAGGAACATGCTGACTTATTGAGACTAGCTTATTCACTGTAACCCCCAGAGTAAGACAAGTCGATACATACCCTGCTCTTGTCAGTGCGTGCTGTAACGCTGTCTGATGGCTCCAGCATTAGCTTAGCCTAGCACAGATCCTGCAGGTAACTGGTTCCAACTAGCCTACTGCTCCCAATAAGTGACAAAATAACGCCAACATGTTCCTGTTTACATGTTGTGATTTGTGGAGTCACAGCATGTACAAAAAACAACGTAACATGAGACACAGCCATCTTCTAACCGTAAACAAACGGGAACTATATTCTCAGAAAGGCTTGCTGCAAAGCAAATCATTCCACCCAAGTACTGTATTCTTCCGCCTGAGAATATAGTTCCCAGTTTGTTTACGGTTAGAAGATGGCTGTGTCTCATGTTACGTTGTTTTTTGTACACGCTGTGACTCTACAAATCACAACATGGAAATAGGAACATGTTGGCGTTATTTTGTCACTTATTCGGAGCAGTAGGATTACTGGAACCATTCACCTGCCTGTTCTGTGCTGGCCTGCTGCCACTGGAGCCGTCAGACAGCCTTACAGCACGCACTGAGATGAGAAGGGTATGTATCGACTTGTCTAACTCTGGGGGTTATGGTGAATAGGTTAAATTTCCAAAAAGTCGGCGTGTTCCTTTAAGCAATAATTTAATAAAGTAGAAACTTTCAACATAATCCCCAGTAACAGAGAGTCCGATAGTGTTGTGGGCGGGACATTAAGTCAGACTCCATGGTGAGTGAAACCAAAGCAGAGGGACAGTCCCAGAGCTGGAGCAGCGCCAAAGTAGAACATGTTTCACTTAATTAACTTTATCGGTTATCAGGACCAAAAAAACGCCGAAACACAATCTGCAAACTGCCAAAAAAACTTCGGTCTATCCCTACACTAGACTGACACTGGTAAAGAGGAAGCTGGGTGGTTCCATTTTTACACTGAAATTACCTCTCTGCTGAAGTGGTGTGCGGTATAAAAAGGGTTGATATCATGTCACTCCTAAGTTGCGGTTTCTGATTCTTGTGCCAGGTGGCCTGACTCACCTTTGGCACCTCGATCTCCCAGACGATGAGCTCCGAGCTGGAGGAGGCAGCGTGGTTGCTCTGGCTTTCCCCAGCACCCATGGTGCAGCCGCTGTCCACCGAGTCCATACTGTTCACATCAGAGCCTAGATACACACACAAAAATCATAAATCACCATTACCAGCAATATTCACAGCAACATAGAGGCTTTAGGGTCCAGTGCTCATCTTGAGCAATGTGTCGACATGCAATCATCACTTCAGTTAGACTTCAGCAGGATGCTTTCACAGTGGTAATTACATCACAGGCCACCTGGTCACTATTGGGGGTGTTATTCTTCACTGGTCTCACGATTCAATTCGGTTACGATTATCCTGTCAACGATTTGAATAGATATCACGATGCGTCACCTCTTCAATATTATTATATATTCATATATGCACTATATGAACTCCCCCAAAAAAAAAAAAGTTTTGAAGAAAACTAGGCCCACTTGCTTCTTTCTGGGAATCATTGTTAAGAAACAAAGAATATGTTTAGGGCATTTACTATCTAACTGGGATGTTTTGGGACAGATTGCTGTGGACAAAGATCATATGGAGATACACAGCTAAGACCAAATGAGGTTTGACCATGTATCCAGCTAATTTAACCCTTGTGTTGTCTTCCAGTTAACGCCTTGAAACGCCTTTTTTCACATTTTGTTTTTTCCAACGTTTTACACATTTTCAGCGCTTATTTCTACGTCCCATATTTTCTGATATAAAACAAAAATTGAAAATGGGTGAATTTGACCCGAAGTCAACACAAGGGTTAAATAGCTCACATTAGTGGCGTTTTGAGGGGTGCAAATGTTCCACCAAAACAAGTTCCTTCCGGAGACTATTTTGCAGAGCCACTGTTGCTGCGTCCGGAGATTAGCACCGCCCAAGACGATTGGGATCGGTTTAAAGAAATGCCAACAACCCAGAGCGTTTTTTTCCTCCTACCCTAGAATGTATGTGTAGTGTAGCCAGACCTTACTCCACAGCACTGTGGAGATAGCTCTGGCAATGCGAGTCTAAGTTTTTGTTAATGCAAACTAGATTTTTTTTATTTAATTTTTTCACTGTCCCCTTCTTAAATAAACTGAATTGAACTAGATGACAGCATAACCAGCTATATAAATGGTGTGATACATAGTAGGCCTATGAGTAAGATTCACAAGTCAGTCTTGTTAGTTTCTTCCTTTCCCACATATGCAGGATGATAGATAGATAGATAGATAGATAGATAGATAGATACCTTTCACATTGCAAGTAGATGAGTATGTCTTTTTTTGGGAATGCGCTGGAAAACGGGTGTTAACTTTTCCTGCTACAGCTTACAGTGCACAAAAGTTCAAACTCTGCTCTACCGTTCTTATTATACATCCATGTGCTGTATATTCACGGGATATTTTCACTACTAAACTTAACCTTTGGTCCGACCGCTCGCTCTGCCGTCACCGTCACTCTCTCACTTGCTCTACCACCGGTCTAATAATACACCTAAGTCCACCAAACATTCCCCAGACGGGCAGGTGTTCTCAGTTGTGGCTAGAAGGGATACAGTTACGGTGTTTAGCCGAGAAAAAGGGAGCTTCGTCCAGCAATGACCGTTAAGTTTAGGAACCAAAACAACTAGTTATCGTTGCTTCTGTTACTATCTGCCGTTTGGGTGTCATTTCTTCTCACTCTCCGCTGTGAGCTTAAACTTGCCATGCTCCGCTGGGTGATGACTCTTTAAGTGCCAAAATGAATTAGTCGTGGTAAATTTGTTTATCTTGGTTCTCCCACAAGGTATTTTCTCCTGGCATACATTGCAGATGGCATGTGTAATATCAGTCTCAAAACACTTTGTATAAGTTCCACACCACCGACATGTTTTAGCAACAGCTGTTAGAGGGCTAACGTTAAGCCTATACTCATTGAATCTGGAGTTACAATACGTAACCACTTTTTTTGTAAAAGCATGCGCACGCCTGAGCAACCAAGGGCTGCTCCTGGCCAAAAAGGTGGGCGGGAGGTGGCCGCGGGAGGACTTCGCTCTTGGCGGAGTATTCAACTATATGTGTGTGTAGTAGTTTAATCGGCAGCTAGAAGAGACTAATGCAGAGCGCCCAATCCCTTGTTTTCAGTAAATATCGACCGATAATGATCAGCGGTTGATCAATTGGGGAATCCCTAATGCAAACATAATTTCTGTCACTGCTTCACAATCAAAGCTACCTTTCCACATACTATCAATTGCTTTAAATAACATGGAAATTGAAAATGTATTAAGTTATAAATATCACACGCACTTTAATGGATTTTAACAACTCAGGGTGGATGGTATAAAAATACACACCGGTAGGCCTGCACGATAAATCGTTATATTTCTCCAATTAATTTATTCAAAGCATTTGACACCGACATGTTTTAATTATGTTAAGACATGTTCAAGGAGTTCAGATAGAGCCTGTATCAGGGCCATATTTAGTTCAATGTGTTATTTCACTATTTTGGTAGCCTACGGTACTTAAATGGACAGTATTAGGGCTGCACAATATTTTGTTTCATCGTCTACATCGCGATGTGCGAATGCGTGATAGTCACATCGCAGGACGTTGCGATGTTGACACTAACACCTTTTTGCTGTTTGATAGAAAAGTAAACTTTCACCGTTCTTCTTTTACAGGATTGTTACTGGCTGACCCTTCCCCTTTAAGACAGGTGGTCATGTGACCTAACGTTAGTCCAACGGGGGTTGTTATGGGGAGTGAGGCTCTCCCATGTGTAGAAAAGTACACAGTGATGCACACACTTTTCCATGGGTAGTCAGTCTTTTACGTATGCTGCAAAGACGAACTAAATCACCTGATTAATGCAACGTCATCCCGACATCTCCCGGCCATTTTTCACCACAGAAAGCTGCTACCAGCCAGGCTAAAGCTAACAAAGTTAGCCTAAAGAAACAAGGCGTCTGTCCCAGCTAACGTTACGGTTCGGCGCTGCGACGCTGGAAACGTAACACTAATCTACAGCAGTCTGGGTCTGATAGAACGTAATTTACACTGATTTAAGTGTTCTTGGATACACAGTTTGTTGCAAGAGTGTGACATGCAGGCTCTGCACGCACAGCAAACCAACAATCATCAATTTTAAATCAATTTATCAAACAACCAAGGCTAGGCCCCGCTAGTCGACCACAACCTGAAATTTAGAGGAAGCAACACGCATGCATTATTAATATCATTCACTTTAGCCGTGATTGATATTATATGTATACAATGGTGTCATGTCAGTCAACCAGTGTATTTCTTCCTAATGTCCCTCTCCAAAATCACTTCAGAAGAGTAATCACAGCACTTACTTGCTTTGGTGTTTGTAAAGCATTAAAGTTCAAATACTGGTTCACATAAAATTTCCATTTTCATTTTTATTTTCTTTGTAGATGCACTCCCCTACAAAATCACCCCATTAGTTGAGAATGATTTAGTATTTCTAAATAGGGTTATTTATGTCCTCTTGTAAAAATTAGTCTTTCATATCGCAGGAAAAAAAAAATATTGCAATGTAAGCTTTTTTCCAATATCGTGCAGGCCTAGCCAGTATGTACTTTATTTTCTTTATTCATCGAAGCCTCTATGTTTAAAGGCTTGTGGGGATGTGCAATGTGCCAAAAAAAATAAATCTGTATGGTACTGCCAATTTGTTTTGTCATGTGTGCAATAAACATTACACTTCGTGAGAAAAAAAAAAAAATCATTGCAGAGAATCGTGATATCAATTCTAAGCTGGAAAAAAAAAAAAATCGTGATTCATATTTTCCCCCAAATCGTGCAGTTTTGCATGGTTTGTTTTTTGGTTTGGAGGCCACAGTTCAGAGACAAAAGGGTTTTAAAGGGGATAACAGATGTATGAACTTGCCCTACAGTATGAATTTTGACTATACAGTGCTGACCGGTAGGGGGCTGAGGTTGAGTCGGGAAGCCAGTGCTGGGCAAAAGGCACTGTGGCATTATGCACATTTGCTGTGTTTACCTTCATTAAATTGCCTGGAAAAGACACCAGGCTGCTAAAGTAAAACCGTACACGCCTCACACACAGACTGCTCAGTTAGAACTTGACTCAGCCAGGCGTTCTCCGATGCAGAAGGAGATGGGACGGTATAGTGTTTACATTGTGTAAATTAATCGACTAGTGGACTTCTGCTCATAGCTCAATCCCGACAGAACACTGTGAATATCAACCTGCACGCACATTCAGCCTCACATTGTTGAAACAGTGTAGCTAATGATGGTAGTGAGAGCAACAAGTTAGCAGACTGTCAAGTAGGGCTGCAACGATTCTTCGAATAACTCGAATAATTTGATTACAAAAAATCCTCGAAGCAAAATTCTTTGCCTCGAAGCTTCGTTAAATCAATGTAATTAAGGTTGTACGGCTCACTGTGTTTCCGCATGGAGGATTATTACTAGCGCACAAGAGGTTTGCGCTTCTGCGGACACAAGACTGACGGCCCAGATTACAAATGAAGGAAGACGAAAATAGCGAGGGTCTAAAAGGGAGAGACAGGCGAGAGAAAACGACAGAAAGTTTGGGATCATTTTAAGCTGCAAACATGCTGCTCCATCACCTCTGTAACAAACCTCCAGTGTACTCATCCATTCCACGGAGCCAACCCGACACAAGGTAGCTAACGTCTGCTGCTCTCGTCCACCGCGCTGTTTACACAACTAGCCTACAACATGCTACTCTGCTAATAGCGATGTTTTACCAAGCTAAAACGAAAGCTGTCGGTTTGTAGTGTAACTTTTTATTAGTTTGCTTCTAATCTTTGGAAATGTAGCTGCTGCCGGAGACAAACCGGCTCCTCCCCCAGCATGGCTACTTAATATGCACGTGAATGACATCATCATGCATTCTTTATTCTTTCTCCTCACCATAGATATAGCTATGCTCCTCACTGTGTATTAGGCTTCTGAAAATGTGTCCCCCAGAACAGTGTAGTTGAGTAGCCCTGCTGTAAACCCTCTGGTGAACAGCTCTTTTGCATATCCAGTGCAAAGAGCCAGAGGCAATAAGGGGAATTGGGCCACCAAAAATGTACTATTGTAATGTATTTCTTTTTAAGGGTCTTGGAATTTGGCAATACAATTTTTTGCTTTTTCTAAAAAAGGAAACCAGTCTTTTGTATATATACAAAAGACGGGTTTCCTTTTTTTTTTTAAGTAAACAGCAATAATATTTACTATTGCTGCTTACTAAGTATTTCTTACTAAGTGTTTCTTACTAAGTATTTCTTACTAAGTATTTCTTATCCGATTACTCGATTAATCGATGGAATAATCGGTAGAATATTCGATTACTAAAAATAATCGATAGCTGCAGTCCTACTGTCAAGTTGTCACTGCACCTCTCTCTGCTCTGCACTAGGTGAGTGAGTGAGTGAAAGAGAGAAACAAAACCGAATATACGGGTCCAGCCCGACTCTGTACTATGTGAAATCTGTCCCAGTAATACAGTTAAGAGAAGGCTAAGGTAATAGTTACATTAACAGCGTTTTACCCCTTCAGAAGGATTTATTGAAATTTAAAAGAAAAACTAATAAAACCTGGGCTTCAAATTATACTGGGAAATGGATTTTAGGGCATACTGTCCAGTCATGGGTCCAACCCCTGGTAAATCAAATTCTTGGCAAACACTATATGACTCGGACACTGTTGTGCAAGTGTACATTATACATCGCTCATGCTGAGTTTATTCTGTGAGCTATTATAGTGGGCCGTTTCTGGCTTTTCACCTGGTCTTAATTGTTCATACACACTGCACATCTGTCAGGAAAAGCCCACTATGGACTTATACAGACCCAAATGCACCTGTGAAGTCCATCAACAGGACAAATACCAAAAGATAAATTAACCAAATCAGTCAAGGGAGACCTTTGGCCAAAGAGGTTGGTAATGAAAGTCTTTCCACTTCAATAAGTAGGAAAAACATGACAAGAGAAAGAATAGCTCCAGCAAAAGGCTAGCACGTGGCCCCAGAGTTACATTACTGTTCCTACGATCTGCTCGACTGCTTTCCTTAATTTGCTGTTAATGCAAACTCCGCAAACTTCTTTACTTGTTCGTACTTCTAGCTTTTATTCCGAGACCTGCGATTATTAAAAAAAAAAAAAAAAAACCACACACTGATTTTAGAGTTTATGGAAGCTGTAAAGGGTGGTTAAGACAGCAGAATTTGATACATACATTTGACATGTGCTCCATGATTTGTCTCAGCTATAGATATTTTTTACTTTATGAATTCTTATTACTGATGCGTTTTCAATAGCAGCAGCACTGCACTCAACTCCAATAACAGCCTACATGAGTCAAGTTTTACCTGAAGACTAACGTTCTAATGCCTTTGTTCATCTGTAATGTGAAAAACATCAGATTTTAAAGTGAAAAAATTTAATGTCCACAACACTGCTTTCAACTCCCATATTTAATACAAAGGCAACGTTTCGACCCTACTGGGTCTTCTTCAGGCAAACATTTTTTCAATAACTTTGCCTGAAGAAATCACAGCAGGGTTGAAACGTTGCTTTTGTTTTAAATATGGAAGTTTAAAGCAGTGTTGCGGACATTACATTTTTTCACTTTAGTATTTTTCATTTGTGAAATGTGCACACAGTTACTTTTAGCACCTCAGAGCGTCTCCTGTCAGACTGCAGACATTCACACAGTGCAGCAGTAGAGGAGGCTGTACAAGTGTCTGGGTTCAAAAGTAGTTTAGCTGACTTTCTGTCAGCTTTTCAGCTGATATTCACCTGAGAGGAGAGCATCAGAACAGACAACAGAAACAAGTTGTGCAACTGCCCCCTGTTTCTAACTCAAGAGTCAGTTTGTGAATGCTAATATCCTGTCATGCCACTATCCTGCTTTGCTCTATTTACAATGACGCAGATAAAAATAAAAAAAGGACACTGACAAATTCGACTTGGGGACTTCTTGACCGATGACACGAATCATCGGCAATTAGGGGGCAGCCCAAAAAACTAAATCTAAGGGCTGACTATTGGCTGATACATCAGATTTTTTAACTCTCAAATATCATTAGTATCGGCCAAAGAAAAAAACATTATTGGACTGGCCAAGTCAATACCAAGAATCAACAGATTGACGCCTCACCTCCAGACTGGTCCGTCTCCACCTCACATGTCCCGTGAGCTCCATTCCTCAGGCCCAGTCCGTTAAGCCTCTTTATCTCGCACACTGCATCCGATGAGTTTTCTTCAGTTACAGCCAACAACGATGCCTCCGTGGCCGTCTCGACCAGTGATTGAGGCTGTGTGGCATCTTTTGCAGACAAGTCCAGAAGCTGGATCACATCTTTTTGGTTGACAAAAGTGCTGTTCTGGAGGTCCTCGTTGCTGATGCCATCCTCAGAGTGGCACGTACTGCAGGCAGAGTCGTCGCCCAGCACCACTGCTTCATCGCCCTTCAGTTTCATGTTTAGCAAAGGAGGGGGGCTCGGTGCTGCTTGGTGCGACGGCGTTGGCCAATGGCCTGCACGGTTTGTCTGATGAACCCTGTGACTGACCTCGACAGACTCCCATACTGGGGCCGAGGAGCAGCCATTGGGCATCCCCAGCTCTTCCTTCTCTGTGGCCTCTCTGGAATCGCAGCCTATCTGAGAGGGGCCTGTCAGTAGATGGTTGTGCTGCTGTGCTGCCGTGCTAGGCTCCTGTTGGGAGCATAGTCTGCCGCCGGCCAGCGGTGTGCTGCTGCTGCAACTGGCCTGGCTGGTTTCTGTGACTTTGCAACTGGTGACCCCAAGGACCTCCTGGGTGGCTGCCGAGATGACCTCATGTATGAGTCCAGCTGCGAGAAGCTCCAGATCCTGCTCCTTTCCACGGCCGCCGTGTAACTGGACGTCCTCTGGCGTCTCTGATGTGGTAGCGGAGTCTTGGTCCGTCGTCTGGGCCGTGGAGGTCGGGGCGGGGGAGGCAGGCGTGCTGGTTAGAATGTGTTGGTGGAAATCCTGCGCTGAAGGGGGCGTCTCTAGAGAGTCCGCCTCTGATGGGATCACTCTCTGCACATTGGCTTGAGTGACTGCACAAACAACTATCTCGGCTTGTGTATTCACAGGGCTGTAGTGCTTTGCAACTTCCCCTTCTGGCTCGGGCCTCTCTGCATCAGAAAGATGCATTGTTGGGGAGGAGCTGGTGACTTTGGTAGACCGGCAGGGCAAGACCACCTCTACTATTGTGGCTTCTGAAGGAGAGGCTGGATCGTTGACTAGGTGTTTATCCAGCTCGTTTACCAAGACAGGTGGTAAGCTCTTCTCTGGGTCTTTATGGTCTTTCAATGACACCTGCAGGCAGTCTTCTTTGCCAGGTGATGGCAGAGTCGAGAATGGGGGTTTATGGACTTCCCCTAGTCTTATTCTGCCAAGGTGAGGAGCAGCTTCTTCAGAACTTTGTTTTAGTGAAGGTGCTGCTTCATTGTCCTGGACATCGATCGGGGAAATATTTTCATGTTCTGTTCTCAGGTTGCCGACCTTCGGAGGTCTGTGGGTGGGGCTTTCTGTGCCATTTGAAGGGGATACAGTGCCTTTCTCAACCAAACCGTTGCTACCCTCTGCTGGAGATGCTCTAAGGCCCATAGTGGTTGGAGCCCCCTCTGGGCTGTCATGGCTGATGAGCCGCTCTTTCTTCCGCGAGATGTACCACCACCAGCCGATCAGTGCAAGGACTCCGGGTAGCGTGTAGGGCGCGATAGAACGAAACCTCAGCGGCATTTCCTCAGGACACTAACAGCTACACCTGAAAGTAACAAAAAGACACAAAGATTCGTATTAATTGAGGGACATTTCACAGTGAACAAAATTTAAAGCAAATCTGGGGAAACTGGTCTGGATCTGCCCATTGTTTGCATGTTGATTTAAGGGTTAAGCTTAAGTCTCTCTGACATACAGTAAAGGCCAAAAGTTTGGACACACCTCATTCAATGCGTTTTTTTTTTATTTTCATGACTATTTATATTAGTGTCAATATATCTGAATAAATGTCTTATATTTTAGATTCTTTAAAGTAGCCACCCTTTGCTTTTTTATTAATAAGGGAAAAATTCCACTAATTAACCCTGACAAGGCACACCTGTGAAGTCAAAACCATTTCAGGTGACTACCTCATGAAGCTCAGTGAGAGAACACCAAGGGTTTGTGGCGCTATCAAAAAAAGCTAAGGGTGGCTTCTTTGAGGAATCTAAAATATAAGACATGTTTTCAGTTATTTCACACTTTTTTGTTAAGTACATAATTCCATATGTGTTCATTCATAGTTTTGATGCCTTCAGTGAGAATGTAACAATGTAAATAGTCATGAAAATAAAGGAAATGCATTGAATGAGAAGGTGTGGCGCACAACTAGGTGGGCCAATATTTATTGAAAACCCAAATTGATATACGGGCCAGACCTAAATCTACAAGTGGCCGGATTTGGCCCGCGGGCCTCGAGTTTGACACGTCTTAAGGGTTACAAAATGGTCAGCTTGTACATAGGAAATAAGACCCAACTGAAGACACTGGGACAGCCCTCTGCATACCCAATGCCTGACAGCGGGTGACTCTCTCTGTCCATGTTAAAAAAAGGACATGTGCACATGCCTTTCCTTAACAAACGCGGCCAAGCCTGCCTCCACCAGGAGGAATGCATCACATGGTCTGGATGTGACTCAATCATATCCTGCCATGCTTCCAGACATGGCTGTCATTAGCAACAAACACACACTCACGCACACAGACTTTTGACCTCTATGGCTGTTTGCACTCCCACCTGCTCTACATAATCAATGGCTGGCCCGCTGCAGCTAGCAGTCCTGGGATATACTTTCAACATTAGGTAACAATGGAAAGGTTTGTGTGCATTTGGGTTAGAGCAAATCAAATAATTACAGTAAGTGGGGTTACGAAATAGAATTAACACTGGGCTATATTCATATAAAGTGACTTATTTCATGAATTCAACGACCAGTAGGTAGGGACTCTCCTCTAACAATATCAACATTTGGGCTAGACGGTGGATACACAAATTAATGAATGTACCGAGGCTGTGGCCCTTGTCTTGAATAATACATAGCCTTGAAAACGTATTCCCAAAGAAGTGCGAAAGACTACACCATCGGCACATCAGGGTGATGCGATTGTTATTGCCAAGGGCATACAATTGCTGGAGAATTTCAAATGGATGAAAATACCAAGCAACTTTCTGTGTATATCCTTAAAACTCTACCCCTGATAACGTATTCCTGATATTTGGCATTTGTACATTTGATTTAATTTATTTCTGCACACTATGCACCATTTACCTCAAAAGGCTTATAGTGTTGGTTACTGCAGCAATAGGAACTAATGTTACAGGTTGTTGACAAAGTCTGGTCAGTTAGCAAGAAACACCCAGAGCTTTAGCAACTGGATAGCACTTATTTACTTACACACTTATTTTAGTAACTAGATGCTCGACAAAATGAATATTCACCATCTTTCAAGCATCACCTGCTATTCTGCAAATGAATAATCCACTGAGGAGCATGTGTTACATTAATATTTTAACTCTCATCAGACACCACCAAGTTACTGTGCAATGGACAGTGAGAAAAAACGTCCGGCGACCACTTTCTTAATGTGGTCTTCCTGATTTAACCAGCTTTTCCCCTCACACATGTTTCACAGAACTTCACCTCTCTTTATCATTTTGTTGGTTTTTGTTTAAGAAGCAAAGTCTTGCTGTCACCTTTGCTGCAGTACCCCTCTCTGTCTGAAGTGTTGCTGCTGCGCCAGCGATGGTGCTGTTTCACCAAAAAGGCTTGCTAAATGCTGTAAGTCAGATCTTCAAAACTGGGTACCTCAGAGTTACTGCAGGGGATCACCAAATTTGTTTGATAATTTTTTTAAGTTAAAATAGGTCTAAAAGTATACATAAACATTAATCCAAAATGTTATAAGCAAAAGATAAATCAGCCTGTTTGTGCCTTTCTTTTAATTTACACAACATTGATGACAGGCTTACTGGCCTGTAGGTAAGGTAGCCACTAATATAGCCATCCACACGTAGTGCATAGCTTAAGAAGTTCCTTTGTTTTTGTTTTTTTAAACATAGTATTGTATGGACCATAACAATTTATGCATAAAGGCTTTAGGCCACCCTACACGTTATTGTAGGCCCAGTTTATTTTGAAACTTAATTTTATGAAACAGCTAGTCTCTCTCTCTCTCTCTCTCTCTCTCTCTCTCTCTAAACGTTGAAGACCCCTGCTGTAAGTGACGTCATTGCAAATATAAAGTTCACCATGAAACAAATCATTGCATTTGAATTAATAAAAAAGAATTTCCATGTTCTGTCATCAATTAGCATATTTCTTTATACTTTTCCTGATGTGTCTCTCACACACACACACACACACACACACACACTTACTTAAATAAAGCTTATTCAAGGAGAATCACATTTTAAACAACTGACCTGGGCTATTTACAGCTCAAACCAATTGAACTGTCATGCCTTGCTGATAAATTGGTTTAGTTTCACATTGGATAATATCACCTGATGTTCAATGTACAATACAATTGTAATGTGAAATATGTCCATATGGACAGCTAAAGTATAAGAGAAAGGTATTGATGTGCCTGTACACTTTATGCGTTTATGAAATGGTGGCCCACACTACATTCACCTTGGACAAGGTTACTATAACAGCTCAGCAGTCAAACTAATCTTGAGCGCTGCGCACAGGTCAGACAGGTGTTCAGCCTTTCTGGAGCTTAAAGTCAAGATTCAGACTGTGCCCTTGGTGTCCAGATATGGTAGCAGTCTGGCTGTATTTACATGTTACAAACCCTACAACGTGCTGAGTGAGCACAGGCAACCTAAGCAGCGTGCACAATGAATACAGAACATTGTGATATACTATCATCTAAACAGTCCAGCAGACTGTGCCTACTGTATACCTGTGAAACCTGACTTTCACGACTTTTTTTATAACGTTAATTCGTTCACACTGTTCGCAGACGTGCTGGTTTAGTCGGAAACCCCAATTCTTAAAGGGTTACATTTTATAACGAGTAACGTGAACACCAATGTGGCAATTGTTTGTAAATCGAATTGTAGAGTGGCCCTCGTTCCAGCACAATATAGCATTGTGCGTTTGTGCCGAGAGCGCATCAGTGACGTTACGCCGTCTGATTTTGCATGCAAGATATGGGTTACACTGCTAGAGTCAAGTTTTAAATTAACCAACGTTAGCATTATTGTTAGCTACAACAGGCGAATGCTTTAGTTTAGCTGACAGATAAACAAAGCCCAACAAAATCTTAGTATTGCCGTTTACATGACAAGATGAGAATTTGCACCTTGTTAGACGGGTTGTCTAAACGTTAACTGTTCACGAGGGTCAATAACTTTTCAGTGACTTAATGCCAAACCATCACAGCTAGCGACCTACATGCTAATAATAACCACAATGAGACTGCGTGACTCCAAAGAAATAATCAAATCGACGAGGCTTTCCCATTTTAATTCACACGAGTCCGTTTTCCTTTCCATACCTTCTTCACCACTATTACTTTTGTGTGCCTTAGCTTAACGTTACATAGTACAACTAATTTTAAAAAGTCAAAAACAAAACGTGGGTGAGGTAAGTTAGCTAGCATTGAGAACAATTTATAGCTGTAACTCAATGTGTGTCGCAAGGTGCTTCATTTGAAAGCCGAACTCAACATAAAACACTTTATATCGCAATAAGCACGCATGTCCAGTACTAACATGCACAACGGTTTGCCAGTAGGACTGAAAAGTGTGGACTGACAGATACAGAGAGGTTGTCGTAACGTTGTCTGGAACGAAATCCAGTACCAGAGGTGGTTGTGACCTAACGCTAACATTACACTACTGGGAATAAGCATGGCTGGTTAGGAGGCCGCAGTGCAGGATACAAAGTATGAAGTTAACAGGCTAGCCCCGCACATTGGTTACAATGCTAAACCGTCTATGAACATATAGACGAATTAACATGCCAAGGCAGCTAATCGCACATTCCACTACGATGGGTTAAATTACACCATGATAGCCTCGTGTATAGGGCTACTTGGGAGTTTAATTTCACAGTCTGACCATCACGTTAGGCCACGACATAAATGCAATACATCACACAGCTTTAAACGTAACCAAAACGCACCAGTGAGGGCTTGTCCCAGACTGACGCAGGGTTTAAGGACGCTTCTGGAGTGCTCCTGTCCTGCATGGGCCTCAGACCTTCGTGTTAGCTTACTACGTTAGCCGGCCTGGCGTAAATGATATCCAACTAACTTTACTTGCATTCTTACTGCTGATAACCTATACACATTTGTTACTATATAAGACACATGGCCCTGTTTTTAGAAAATGCATATAGACAGCGCACGAGAAAAGGAATTAGGGTAATCTAAGTTACACAACAGGGAAAGAGGCTAGCTGGAGTGTGCTGACTGTTAAGTTAGAGAAAGATGTGTAACGTCAGGCTAGTTGTTCAATGACATGGGAGTACTGCATTCAGTCGGTGACACAGTAAACCCGAAACAGCTTGCAGAGACGCGTGGACATTTCAATGAATGGGGTTTTATACACTGTGCGCGTGTTGCACCCCTGTGAGTAGATTTGAACTAACGTTACGTTAAGTCACGCTGTGTGAACAAGATGCAAATGGCTAACGTTATAGTCTTGGGCTTTCCTCTTCGTTGCTAATTTCGCTCTTTCGTCTCCAGAGTTTTTACTTTTACTTACAGTATGTTATGGTCCTTGGTGCCGCCACGATGAGAGCAATACTGATATTGTGAGTTTTTCAAATGTGTCCCTGTGGAAAGCAAAGTCAGATCCTCCCCACGTGTAGACCGACAAGCACCCGTCTAAAAAAACAGACTAAACAGCTGGTCAAATCTCGCGATGCTCAGGGGCTGAAGCCGTCTGTAGTCCCGCGTTAACTGAGAATGCAGTAAAGTCACCTATTTCAGACCAGACCTTTACGTTATCTGACAATTATTCAACATGTTGGTCTCATGTATGAAAAAGCGCCCATGGTCACTTGAGCCAAGACGGCAATCTTACCAGGTTGTACTTTCCATATCACTTTCGACACGGCACAGATCTGAATTGAATGTCATGAGATTAATGTATGGCTGCACAAGGTTAAACACAGGGACGTGCATGGACATTTTGAGGGAAGGTGCCCAAGCGAAATTAAAAGCACTTTTTAAGACCTTTTTTTAATATCACATTGAATTCAATATTTCACGATCATACCAGTCAAAGAATTGTATGTCTTTATGTAACCTTATTTTTATTTTTACGCTATAAAGTTAAGTGACTGTCCTGATACTAAATTAAACTAACAAGTCAGGTAAAGTTTTTTTGCTGAAATAATAAGTAACATATTAGTAAGATGCTGACAAACAATGTTGGGGTTTTGGAAATTATAGAGTGTGGTCTAGACCTACTCTATCTGTAAAGTGTCTCGAGATAACTTTTGTTATGATTTGATACTATAAATAAAATTGAATTGAAAATTGAATTGAATTATGTTTTTTCATGTACAGTGTTACCATTGATGTTTTTGTGGCGGCCGCCACAGTATTAAAGGACAATTCCGGTGCAAAATAAACCTAGGGTTAATAACATTTGTGTACCGAGTCAACCATTCTCTGGGATATGTTTTCATGCTAATCAAATGTGTCTGTAGCTTGAAACAAGCTAGTGCAAACCGGTGATTAGCTTGGAAAACAGTCATGACCAGTTGAACCACGGACGCTGTGTTTGAGCTATGTTACTGGTTACTGGTTGCACGGCGTTCGTTGTTCGACTTGACATGACTGTTTTCCAAGATGGTGTCCGCATGTAAACATGAATGCTACTGTCTTTATAATCTTTTTAGTAACCTGTCTGTACACTTACAAAGTTGTCAATGCTTCGTCCTTTAACATTGACAGGTTATTTTGAATTAGTTTTTATTTTATTTAACTTTTGACTTTTGTATTTCATTTTAGTTTTAGTTAGTTTTCAGATTGTGTTTGCTAGATTTAGTTTTCAGGAAACCAAGACGCTGTTTGCCTGGGTCCCTCAAATCATTGTCTGAGCAGCTTTAAGCACATGGGACATCTTTAACTTTTTTTCAGCTATTTATAGTTTTTTAAAATATTAAGCTTTTTTTTATGTACATTGAAAGTCAATGGATCAATCTTAAAATCCTCTTCAGTAATAACTGATAACCGTAGTTTATTTGCCGTGTTAGAGACGAAGCTCTGCACCAGGGAAACTTGACCGTTAACAAGAGCTGCTGTCAGTCCCCCGTAACGTTAATCGTGCCGGCTGACCTAGTCTTGCTTTGCCAGACCTTCCTCCAGAGCTGGTCTGGCTAGTCCACACAGCATTCCTGGATGGGAGAAAAATGTGCTCTGGTTTATTGGCATTTCTTTAAACCAATCACAATCATCTTGGACGGTGCTAAGCACTGGGAAAAGCCATGGTGCCGCTGCAAAACTGCCTCGGGAAGGAACTTGTTTTGGTGTAACGTGTACGTTTAAAAGTTGTTTTAGTCGTGCAACAGAAAACTCAGATTGGACAGATAATCTAGGTAGCTGTCTGGATTTACCCTGCAGAGATCTAAGAAAAGGTTGACTGTAGTCCTCATAAATCGACCAGAGTTAAAGGAACACGCCGACTTATTGGGAATTTAGCTTATTCACCGTAACCCCCAGAGTTAGACAAGTTGATACATACCCTTCTCATCTCCGTGCGTGCTGTAAAGCTGTCTGACGTCTCCAGCGGCATCAGCCCATCACAGAACAGGCAGGTGAATGGTTCCAGTAATCCTACTGCTCCGAATAAGTCACAAAATAACGCCAACATGTTCCTATTTACCATGTGTGTATAAAATAACGTAATATGAGACACAGCCATCTTCTAACCGTAAACAAACCGGGAACTATATTCTCAGGCGGAAGAATATAGTACTTGGGCGGAGTGATATGCTCGCAGCAAGCCTGTCTTAGAATATAGTTTGTTTACGGATAGAAGATGGCTGTGTCTCATGTTACGTTGTTTTTTGTACACGCTGTGACTCTACAAATCACAACATGTAAACAGGAACATGTTGGCGTTATTTTGTCACTTTTGTCACTTATTCGGAGCAGTAGGCTAGTTGGAACCAGTTACCTGCAGGATCTCGTGCTGGGCTAAGCTAATGCTGGAGCCATCAGACAGCGTTACAGCACGCAGGGAGATGAGAAGGGTATGTATCGACTTGTCTTACTCTGGGGGTTACGGTGAATAAGCTAAATTCCCAATAAGTCGGCGTGCTCCTTTAAAATGCCAACACAAAGGAATCCCAAGGCAACAGATATCCGGCCTAAATGAGCGAAATCCGGTGGAATTTCTGTCGGCAACGGATCAATCCTGGAAGTGGAATGTTGAGGATATAGACTACATTAGGCTGACCTAATGTACCTCTTGTCCCCTGGCAGCAGCCGGGAAGGCTGGGTGACTGTCTGAAAGAAGCACAGCACATCAGGTGTCAGATCCATGGAAAAGAGACCGCAAACTGCTTTGTAATTACTGTTAAGGATTTAAAATTCACCATTATTCGTGCTGATTAACGTGGCTCAGTCGGCGGACTTACCGCTCCACTGGAAAATAAACAGTAGGGCGCAGATTCTAGATATTGCTTTAATATATGCGTAGGAAAACACAATCACCGATCATTGCTTTAATCGTCGATATCGATCTGATCGTCAATCGGTACAAGCCTAGTCCTGAGTGTGTTTACACATGTACTTAGAGCTGTCTACTTGTGATCCGATCAATCAGGATTTTAATACCAGGTCAAAACGGGACCTCTCTCTCCATATCTATATGTTTATGTCTTTCTCTGTCAATATATCTTTCTGCTGTAAAGAAATAGTGGCGCAGTTAAGCAAAACATTTGAACTCCTATCATTTCTTACTCTTTATTTTGCATCTTTCATCCCTTTTCAGCTATTTATACAGCTTCATCTGCTTTCCAAATCAAGTCTTATTTACTTAATTCAAACCTAAAAATGTTCCACATCTTTCATTTATTAGGAGTTTTCATGCAACTTCAAATTCTTTTCGTACTTTTTGAAAATATTTAACACAGCTTATTGAGATTTCCTAATTTGACCCAACCATTTCTCATTTCACCAACTCATTCATTACTCTTTCAGCTATTTCTTTATCCAATTTAATGCCGGCAAATCAGTTTAGCATTAGCTTTTACAAAAACTTTCCTACTTTCAATGAAATTCATGTTAAAACCATTCCCTCTTTTCAAACTACTCTCACTACTTTACCTTCTTCTTACGCATTTTAAGCCATCAATCCAGTTTAGCTTTAGCAATTTAGCTTTTCAGCACTCACAAGCATTTACTCAAGGAAATAAATTTTCTAGTTATATTATTGTATTGAACATTTCAGGTAATGTAGTCTAACCAAAACCAATACTTTTGTCATTTTATATTAGTCTAACTGATTTCACATAACATTTGATCTGATATATCATTATCTGATGAAAACAACAACACAGGTACATACCGACGTTATCCTCATCTCACAACTGACTTTACAAGGTGGATAACAGACACTCTTGCTGTTATTACCCACATGCAAACTAACCACAGACATTTCCCTCATTCATGGACTGATGGTTGTTCGCCACTGCAGAATAAAACAATGATGTATGTATACTCAATCGAAGGTTACCCTGAGTCCTCTTAGTGATGCGTGGTTCAGTCGCACTACCACTGCAGTGTTGTTCTCTGCAGCGCCACGTTACATCCCGCAACGCCCTGCTGTGATGTTCCTATGCACAGAGTAGTCAGGATCCGGTATAGGAGACTGCACTACTCAGTGTGACACGATGTGCCCTGCTATGACATGAACTTCCACGATGACCTTTGAAGTCACTGTTCCATTATCTTAATGTGACTATTATTGGCACTGTTCATCACACCCCCAACCGGCCCGTCAGACACCGCCTACCAAGAGTCTGGGTCTGCCGAGGTTTCTTCCTAAAAGGGAGTTTTTCCTTGCCACTGTCGCAATAGCCACTGCTAATGCTTGCTCTTGAGGGAATTACTGTAATTGTTGGGGTTTTGGAATTTATAGAGTGTGACCTACTAGACCTACTCTATCTGTAAAGTGTCTCGAGATAACTCTTGTTATGATTTGATACTATAAATAATATTGAATTGAATTGAATTGAAATTGTTCGAGCCTCACCAGCTAGCTCATGCTAACATGAAGTTTCCATCAGACTCTCAGCTCATCTTCATGTAAACAGTAGGAGAGTCTCTGCACCTAAAACACTTTCCGAAATGGTCACCTGTGTGACAACGCTCAAAGGGCATTAACCCACTTATACCATGGTCCATTACCAAATCACATTTATAAGAATTTTAATTTATATTTCCATGCATTTGCAATCAAAATATAAAGTATTTTTTAACAATAGTCTGTTTCCCTGCAACACCTGAAGGTTTGACTAATATCTGCAAAAATCATTCCTATCCCATAAGGTTCTAGCCTGGATGCCAGCCGAACTTAGCCCCGCCCACAATATTTGATTTGAGGTTGGGAAGTTCATTCTGACTAGATTCTGAGTATGACGACGTCAGGCTAATAAAGTCCTAATTCAATGGAAACAATGTTCACTGCTGGTATTTAGGACGGACCTTATATACGACCTGGTAACGGGAGATAGTTCTAGTCCGCTCAGCTCACAGAACACTTTAGCTCAGCTACCAGCCAGAAAGCTAACGTTATGCTAGCGGGTTTCAAAGTCAATAACAGTGTATACGGTTGACAACAGTAAGGATCATTATACATTATCTTAAAGTGCTCATATTATGCTCATTGTCAGATTCATACATTTATTTAGAGGTTATATCAGAATAGTTTTACATGGTTTAATTTTCAAAAAACACCATATTTTTGTTGTACAGTACAGCTGCTGCTCCTCTTTTCCCCTTGTGTGTTCAGCTCTCTGTTTTAGCTACAGAGTGAGGCATCTCACTTCTATTCCATCTTTGTTGGGACAAAGATGCGCACATGCGCAGTACCTAGGTCAGCACTACAAGCTAGTCAGAAGCAGAGTATGAGGGCGTGCCACACTAGCAGCTAGGCGAGCATTATAACGTGTGTTACAAAGTGACGCATGTTCGTCACGGAAGTAAAGGCTGGACTACAATAGAGCTGTTTGGAAAACAAAGAACAAATAACAAATGATACGCCATGTGTACTGTCTGCTGAAACCTAGTAGCGAGTTGAGCAGCGAATGGGATGTATGATGGAAGCTAATGTGAAATAAAGTAAGTTCACAGCATGTATACAGTTTTTTTTTTAGAATGAGTCACTATTCACATTTTAGGACACTAATACGTGGTCAGACATTTTTTTATGTAGTGTCCAAATTGTAACTAACCCTAACCCTAAGCCTCTTATGCCACACAACCATAATCCAAAGTGGCTCTCATCAAAGCCCTGTATACTGTATGTGTAATAGTGCTTCTTTATCACCTCCCCATTGAAATCCGGCCACACACCTCAATAAATGTACCACCTTTTTACATTTAGTTGCAACATTTTCCATATGATTCTTCCATATTTACCATCAATCCATAAATCAAGATACCTAAATACTCTATCCATGGGCTTGCTGTATAGAGTTAACCTCTGCCCATTACCTATTTTCTTTCTAGCATATACCATAATTTTGCAACTGATATTTTTAATCCCCAATCATAAGACCATCTCTCTACATTGACTATTGCTTTCTGTATACAATTCAACACATGAGCAAATGTTTTCCCCTTTTCCGGATTACTATATCATCTGCGTACAATGATGACTGTATACCTGTTCCTACATTTTCAAAGAAATCGTTAATCATCATATTGGACTAATTGCACTACCTTGTGGTATCCTGTTTATAATTTCAAAACAATCTGAGATTTCTGATCCAACATTAACTTTAAATGTATTTGATAAGAAGTCCATTATCCAGTTATATAGCCTTCCACTTACGCCTAACTTGTTCATTTTAATTAGTAACCCTTCTCTCCACATGGAATCATAAGCTTTCTCAATGTCAAAGAAAACTAAAGCCAAGTGATGGCTTTAGTATATATATATAGTACAGGCCAAAAGTTTGGACACACCTTCTCATTCAATGCGTTTACTTTATTTTCATGACTATTTACATTGTAGATAATAGAAAGCATCAAAACTATGAATGAACAAATATATGAATTATTAAGATACTTTTTTCCCTTATTAATGGGGTTGGGACCATCAGTTGTGTTGTGCAGAAGTCAGGTTGATACACAGCCGACAGCCCTATTGGACAACTGTTAGAATTCATACGGCAAGAACCAATCAGCTAAGTAAAGAGAAATGAGTGGCCATCATTACTTTAACAAATGAAGGTCAGTCAGTCCGGAAAATTGCGAAAACTTTGAATGTGTCCCCAAATGCAGTCGCAAAAACCATCAAGCGCTATAACGAAACTGGCTCACATGAGGACTGCCCCAGGAAAGGAAGACCAAGAGTCACCTCTGCTGCTGAGGATAAGTTCATCCGAGTCACCAGCCTCAGAAATCGCAAGTTAACAGCAGCTCAGAATAGAGACCAGATGAATGCCACACAGAGTTCTAGCAGCAGACACATCTCTAGAACAACTGTTAAGAGGAGACTGCACGAATCAGCCCTTCATGGTCAAATAGCTGCTAGGAAACCACTGCTAAGGAGAGGCAACAAGCAGAAGAGATTTGTTTGGGCCAAGAAACACAAGGAATGGACATTAGACCAGTGGAAATCTGTGCTTGGGGGGGGGGGGGGGGATATTTATTTTTTTTTTGTTTCCAAGTGGTTTTTTTTGGGGGGAAAAAAAAAAAAGGAAGAGAAGAAAAAAAAAAGTCCTGCCCCCGGGGGAAGAGGGGGGAGGAGGAGGGGTTGTTTGGGGGTGCCTTTCTGGTTTGACACTGTTGGGTTATTTGGTATTTATTCAAAATTGAAGGCATACTGAACCAGCATGGCTACCACAGCATCCTGCAGCGACATGCCATCCCATCCCGGTTTGCGTTAGTTGGACCATCATTTATTTTTCAACAGGACAATGAACCCAAACACACCTCCAGGGCTTGTATGGGGCTATTTGACCAAGAAGTAGAGTGATGGAGTGCTGCGCCAGATGACTTGGGCTCCACAGTCACCGGACCTGAACCCAATCGAGATGGTTTTGGGTGAGCTGGACCGCAGAGTGAAGGCAAAAGGGCCAACAAGTGCTAAGCATCTCTGGGAACTCCTTCAAGACTGTTGGAAAACCATTTCAGGTGACTACCTCTTGAAGCTCATCAAGAGAATGCCAAGAGTGTGCAAAGCAGTAATCAGAGCAAAGGCTGGCTACTTTGAGGAATATAAAATATCAGACATGTTTTCAGTTATTTCACACTTTTTTGTTAAGTACATAATTCCATATGTGTTCACTCATAGTTTTGATGCCTTCAGTGAGAATCTACAATGTAAATAGTCATGAAAATAAAGGAAATGCATTGAATGAGAAGGTGTGTCCAAACTTTTGGCCTGTAATGTATATATATATGCAAATGGTAAGATTGATGCCATCTTCCACATAATGGGAAGTCTTCCTTCTGTCCATATCTTATTAAAAAGTTTTAACACTATATCCAATGCTCCCTCAGGTAATTGTCTGAACATGGCATATAATAAGTGATCTTCTCCTGGAACAGAATATCTGCTGCCCTCTGGAGCCCTTAATGTGAATTCCATATCCAGAGCTGAGATGATCTCTCCTTTTTTATCATGCACCTATTCATTATCTCTTAAGAGTTCTTCTTTCCTTTGTTTATTTCATGAGGTGATTTTGACTATGAACAATTCTCTTATTTCCTGCTATCATAGTTTTAGGTATACTTTCTGAGGTATAGCTTCACTTATCATATTTGTAACTTCACTACATTCCTCCACATTACAATTCATTTTCATGTTGTTAGTTAATTTCCTGCAGCATTCTTTAAAAGTGTCTCATTGAGCCTTATGAAAGCACCATCTATATATAGGAACACTTTCTTGGGTAAACTTCATACAAAACATCCATATTTATAGAACATATATGGGAAAATGACTAAACTCACTACCTATTAGTTATCATTACATATTTCCATATTTATAGAACATATATGGGAAAATGACTAAAATCACTACCTATTAGTTATCATTACATATTTTCCAATCACGATAGCCATATTTGCAGAAACCAGTGTTAAATCAATGCATTACATCTTGTTCCTATTTATATCCAATCTTGTTCTTCTACCATTATTTACCAGATTCCTTATATCAATCATTTCTTCAATCACTACAAACTGTGTGCATTAAAATCACCACACCAAACTTCTCTTCGACTTTCCTCTCCCAGAATTTCCTTATATCTTTCATAACATGTGGATGAAGCACAATGTTGAGAAACTACTGTGATGGCTGTTTAGACCTATAAGGACTAATGTGTGGCACTGTAAAAATCACCAATTCATATTCTTTTAAATAAAGATGATAAGTTGTTTCAACTTAGAAATATACATCATCAGCATTTAAAGTAAAAACTTGAGTTGTAGCAACAAACCAAGCCAGTCGTTACACTTCACCAAGTCTTCATCATATGTAGTGGTGGAATGTAACTAAGTACATTTACTCCAGTACTGTACATCAGTCCAAATGTTGAGGTATTTGTACTTTACTTGAGTCTTTTCTTTTCATGCCACTTTCTACTTCTACTCCACTACATTTTCATAGAGAAATATTCTACTTTTTACTCCACTACATTCCTCTGACAGCTTTAGTTACTAGTTACTTTACACATTAAGATTTTTGCAAACAAAACAAAAAATACGATCTTTTATTATAAATAAATACTACTCAACAATATAACATTTTTTTTTATGCTTTTGAAGCTTTTTTGGTGTTTCAATGCTTTTTTTGTTTTATCAGTTTCTAAAATGGGAGGATTTTGCTGCATTGAGTACTTTTACTTTTAATACTTTAAGTACATTTTCCTGATGATACTTACATACTTTTACTCAGGGTGCGAACTACGGGGGAGCTAGGGGGAGCTTGGCTCCCCTTAATAAGACATGGGCTCCCTTGAAAACGTGATTTGTGAAATTTTGGGGGGTCTCTAAAAATATTGACAATGTGTCATTTTGACGTGCAATTTCAGTTTTGTGTAATGTGATCATCGTGGATTATAATGTGTAAAACTGCAAAAATATAATTCATGCGTGATGGTGATTTAAACCTAATTCACTTCAATAAAGAAAACTATACATGCGGTTCTTGTCACGAGCATCAAAGGCGTGGGACTGCGGTGCAAATCAACTCATGTTTAGTAGGCTACATGTTAACTCAAAGATTCGTAGAAAAATATAAACATTGGAGGCCATTAATCGGTGCGAAAGTCCTTGAAATCCATTCTGCAGTAAGCATCATATAGCCATGGCCAAAAGAAAACAAGCCCAGTTTAATTAATTTTGGTTTTACTAAGAAACTGTGTAGCGATTATAGCGCGACTAATTCACCTGCTGCAAGCCCTGTTAGCACACCTCCCACCGGGGTGACAACGCAAGAAGAAGCTGAAGAAATAATGTCCTCTCTGGCTGAAGATGATCCTAACCCCTCTCGCTCCTCTCTCCCGTTAAATTGGAACAGCCGGCAGTGGAGAGCCTGGAAGAGCCCATATACATGGCTGTTTGTTAAGGATGGAAGCTTGGGGTGCGTTGCTATGGTCTAATTGAACGGAGGAATTCTGGTATTCTTCTTATTGTTTATATATTTGTGGGTGGCTGTTTGCCCTATCTATTCCTGTCGATAAAGTATGATAGGGTAAATCCTGTAGTGCATACACTTGTAGCTGTTATGTATCTTTGTAAGTCATTGTAAGTTGCAAGCGCTCGACCCCCACCCCCACCCCCCTCCCGCGTGGAAAAAAAGTGGGCTCCCCCGAAGGTCACGGTATAGTTCGAACACTGCTTTTACATAAGTAACATTTTCAATGCAAGACTTTTACTTGTAACAGAGTATTTCTACAGTGTGGTATTAGTACTTAGTACTAAATTTGTACCTTAAAGAACTTAATTGTACATTCACTGTACCTTTATTTCTGAGAGTGTAGTATTAGTACTTTTACTGAAGTAAAGGATCTGAATACTTCTTCCACCACTGATCATATGAAACTTTGAGCTTTGATTAACTTGTCTTCCTTAGTTGTGAAACCATTTCAGAACTCATACAAAGCATGTGCACTAAATCTTAAATCTAAAAAAAAGTAGTCTTAAACCAGACCCTTTCCCTCTTTTATTATTCAAATAAAGAAAACATGTTCACATTGTGATCCAATTTTCAGCTGCTCATTTTTTTCCATCACATTTGTATTGTGTCACCACATATTATTACATCCCCCAGTGAAATATATTCCAAATATATTGTATTGTCATTGTTTGTCACAACAGGCCTCACTTGTATAATAATAATGTGAAGTTATGGTTTTCTCTCTGACAGCTTTGCAGGATAAACTGCTATTTGTTTCCCTAATGAAGAGAAATGAAGAGACATCAGAAAAAGGACAGACAGGACCCTGGTTGTCTTTTGCTAGTCGATTTCAGATATTAATGCTTTGTGAGTTGATCTGTCAGTTTTCCACAAGTAGCCTTCAACTCTGCAGCTGCAGGTTGTATTTTGGTCACTAGATGCCGCTGGAGCGTGCCACCTGATGACATCATGTTTGTGAAGGTGCACCGGCCAAGGTTCGGAGACAGATTTCCTGTACATTTTGTAAACAGAATATTGAAACAATTTCTCACCTTTTTTTTATTATTCTGAAATATCCAAAAGATTTTGGACAGATTTTGAGTCTTACTTTTTTGAACCCACTAACTTCGTGTACTCCTCTAACCTTAAAGATATCATCTGTTTCTATAATAATTCAGGAAATTGTGCTATTGGGTATCTAATTAATCTCATCATTCTATATGCCAAATTTAATGTTCACAAGCAGAGATTTTGTAATTAATTTCCTACCTTTTCTCATAGAACTAAAATCTCCACTCAAATCATTTAGATTGTATGAAAACAAAAAAGTATTAAACTGTAGAGCTTTTTCCCCTAAAACCTCTGACTAAATGTGAATTTATGTTTACATATAACTAGTCTCGCTTTGCCAGACCCTCCTCCAAAGCACGCTGAAGGAAGGTCTGGCTACTCCACATAGCATTCGGGGATGGGAGGAAAACGTGCTCTGGTTTAATGGCATTTCTTGAAACCAATCACATCCCATCAGTAGTGATGTATCTAGATTATTCTTTTTTAAAAGAGGCTTGATGACTGCAGTTTTTAGGGCCTCTGGGAAAGTACCTGTAAAAAGAGATGTGTTTATAATATGTAGGAGATCTGAAGCCAAACAGTTTAAAACATTTTTAAAAACATTTGTTGGTAAAATATCGAGGCAACAGGAGGAGGTTTTTAATTAAACAGCGAGCCTTCTTCCATTTGATTGTTTACACATCAAAATGTCTTCTGTGAAAATCAGCTATCAAGTCTCGAGGAACTTCTCTTCTCCATCAAGTTGACTGAATGAGTGAAAGAAACCCTGTTAGTGTACTGTATCTGTTGTGCTGCACCGACTGCTGGGATTGATGGTCCTCGCTCCTCTCCTCCAGGTGGAGGCGCTGTAGGACAAACAAACACAACTGGTTTCTGAAGGTTTCCATGAAGACAAGAAAGTAAATAAGGAGTGATGAAGCTTCTGTAACATAGGCCAATATCAAACCTACCATTTTTAAGTAAAATAATTGAAAAAGTGGTTTTTCGACAACTTACCCAATTTTTATTTGTAAACAACAGTTTTGATGCTTTCCAATCAGGTTTCCGACCACACCATAGCACTGAGACGGCTCTTGTAAAAGTTTTTAATGACATCCACTCTAACACAGATAGTGGCAAAACCTCAGTCTTGGTGTTACTTGATCTTAGTGCGGCATTTGACACAGTCGACCATGACATACTACTAGATTGACTGAAAAACTGGGTTGGCCTTTCAGGATCAGTTCTTAACTGGTTTGAATCATATCTAAAGAACAGAGACTACTTTGTGTCTATAGGCGATTATGTATCTGAGCGTAAAATTATGACGTGGAGTTCCCCAAGGTTCAATTCTGGGACCTCTCTTGTTCAACATCTACATGCTTCCACTGGCTCAGATAACTGTAACGGCGTCCTTACAGGACTGCCTAAAAAACTAATTAGACAGCTGCAGCTGATTCAGAATTCTGCAGCAAGAGTTCTCACTAGGACAAAAAAAGTGGATCATATCACTCCAGTTCTAAAGACTTTACATTGGCTTCCTGTGCCTCAAATAATTGATTTCAAAATACTTATGCTGGTTTATAAATCCCTAAATGGCTTAGGACCAAAATATATCTCAGATCTGTTAGTGCTTTATGAACCACCCAGACTTCTCAGGTCATCTGGAACAGGTTTGCTCGTGGTAACCAGAGTCAGAACTAAACAGGGAGAAGCAGCGTTTAGTTTTTATGCTCCGCATATCTGGAACAAAATACCAGAAAACTGCAGGTCTGCCCCAACTCTCAGCTCTTTTAAATCAAGGCTGAAGACCTTACTTTTTGATAATGCTTTTCGTTAATTCTTTTATCGAACAGTGAATTTTATTCTTGTATTTTATTTCGTATAAAATTTTAATACGGAATTGTAAATTTTATTTTTTTATTTTTTTATACTGAACTATATTTTTATTTATGTATCTTAAATGGTTTTACATTTGTATTCATTACTATTTTTATTCTTATTTTACTCCCTATTTTGCTATTTGTTCTTTAATGATTGATGATTTGTGTAAAGCACTTTGAGTTGCCTTGTGCTGAAATGTGCTATATAAATAAAATTGCCTTGCCTTGCCTTGCCTAATGGTCTAATCATCTCAGCTGGACTTGTAGGCCGTTATATTCTTGGCTTGTTTGATTTATAATAAAACATCTGATTTTATAAACTACATGTGATTTGTGTGCAGAAATCTTAATGTGTAAAGTAACTAGTAACTAAAGCTGTCAGATGAATGTAGTGGAGTAAAAAAGTACAATATTTCAATAAATTTCTAAGGTTCGGCAGAAACTGAACACTGTCAAAAAGCCCAATATTCGGCCGAAGCCGAATCCTGGATTCGGTGCATCCCTACTCTAAACCAGTTGATGTAAACGCTTCTAATTCACATTTTCTTTTCTTTTTTGCAACATTTTAAAGGTTCGCTTAAAATTCCCTTGACAATTAGATGTAAACATGACTAATGAAAGCTACAACTTTAGCATCTCATACTTTTGATTTAAAACATTGAAGATTTGGATTGATTATCTCTTACTTTTGACTTATTCATTTTAATAATTTATAACTTTCTATCTGTTGTTGTTGAACTGTACCGTTTTAGGGCTACTTGGCCTTTGGTGTTGTCAATCTTTTGAGAGCACAAAGGTATGGTGGCCAACAGGGGCAAATGAACTGCAACGTTAGGAATCACATGCAAATAGACAAAACACAAGCAAATTAAGAAAACATCTGCATTCATTTGACAACACATGCGCAGCATTTAGCAAATGCGCTGCATATACACAAAACACAACCAAATACACAAACACGCTGCAAATACAGAAACGATGCAAAAGAAAAGCACACAACCAAATGCAGCAGAAAAACGGTGCATCCAGTTTACACAACGTAAGTTCTCCAGGCCTCTAGGGGGAGCAGCTAAGTGGAACAGCTTGATTTTCGACCACACGGGGAGAGAGCGCTCTGCCTTTTTATTACCACGAGTTGTAATAGACCTGAGCCAATAAACTAGAGACACACCCACCAAATGAGATAAAACATATCTCAAACATAGACTTAATATTTACAGTCTCTCTCTCTCTCTCTTTCTCTCTCTCTCTGGGGTCGAAAATCAAGCTGTTCCAATTAGCGCTCCCCCTAGAGGCCTGGAGAACTTCCGTTATGTAATCTGGATGCAGCCTTTTTTTTTTGCATTTATTTTTGGGCGTTGTGTGCGTTGCATCGTTTCTATATTTGCAGTGCGTTTGTAATTGGCTGTGTTGTGTGTATTTGCAGCGCGTTTGCTAAATGCTGCGCATGTGTTGATGTTTTCTTAAGTTGCTTGTTTTTTTGTCTATTTACGTGTTTCATTAAGCTGCAGTGCGTTTGCCCCTGTTGGCCACCGTACAAAGGCCATCAGATAAAACAATTATTTTAAGTCCACGGAAATACTGATTTTAACTTAAAGGGGTGATAGAATGCAAAACCGATTTTACCCTGTCATAGTTGAATAATGACAGTTCGGTGGGTAAATAGGACATACATAGAAGCTCAAAATCCCATTGACACCCCTTTACTATGAAAATCTCATATTTTGAAACTGCCGCTGAAAACGGGCGAATCTCAACAAAGCTGGAAGTTGACGTAAACCTCCCAAAAACCGGAACCTTTGTCACAGCCATGGGTGTATTAAGAGAACGTTCACGCCCCAACATTTACATAGGCTACACTACTGACCTGAGATCAGGTAGTCTTCTGAATCTAGCTAGATCACGCAGATCTCTGCTATTCCATTACAAAATTCACTTCTGAAACTTTTTTATGCGAGAAATCAACTATGTAGAGGTCAAATATGGGCAGCTTTACGAAAATGGATGGCTAATTGGAAATTTTGTCCGAGTTCAGCGCTGGTGCTGCCTGTGTAGCTGCCTCGCCGCCCGGCCTGCCTTCCTTCACAGACCTCGGCCTGCTGTGAGGTACTTGGAGCTGCGTCACGACTGGCAGCCCACAGCACTCCATACCCGCGCAAAGTCACCATCTCTTGGGCTAATGACAACCAAATGCCCCTGCCCTGACAGAGCTCCAGGGCCTGCAAGTCTCCTCTTCCTGCTAGCTAAATGCCCGGTGTATGTGAGTGAGAGCGCGGTCAGCGAGCTTGTTATGCCAGCAATCTCTTACCACAGGTTTCAGTTAATCTTTTAATGTGTGTAATTATAATGTGTTGAGTTATTTAAACAAACGATTGGGGAAATAAACGCCGCTTGTCCGCGAGTCTCATTGATAGAGCCTGCTGCTAGATGTAGCTCTATCGATGAGAGCTAGCTAGCCTCCTCTTAGAATTCCTCTGAAATTCACAAATATTCATTAACTTGAAATCGGACACCGTTGTTAGCTTTATGAGATATTTAGTTAGATGTTCTATACGTGGCGTGACGAAATTCAAACTGTAAATATACTCGAATTACGACCAAAAATGAAGCTAACTATCTGTGATTTGTTGCTAGCTACACAGGTAGCTAGGATTGAAGGGACAGTTGCAGCTAACAGAAGCCCTACTCTTCACAAATATTCATTAATTTGAAATCGGACACCGTTGTTAATGGTGCGTTCTTTTTGTCTTGTAATCGCAACTAGTAGCTCGAGCGTGATGTCACATCCGTGTCGAAAAACGAATAACAGCGGGTTGTTGCATTCTTTTTGTCACACAATACTACCCAGCCAGCAATGACATGTGGGGCCCAGATGAGGGCTTCATGGGCGGCAAATGTGGGCCCCATTATGGGCTTGCACCCGGCATCCACATTGGGGCAAGCCGTGGAAGCCCAGACATGTAAGGGTACTGCATGGGTCTTAATTGGGCACTTCATGTCAGACCCGTTTGGGCCCCACCTGCCCAAATGGGTCTAAAGTGGGCTTGCACCCGGGATCCAACCATGGCTACCCAGATGGGCTTTAAATGGGCTCTGTAAGAGTCTTATGTGGGTCCTAACTGGGCAATTCATGCCAGACCCATTGGGGCCCCACCTGCCCAAAGGGGTTTAAAGTGGGTTTGCACCCCAGGATCCAGCCGTGGATGCCCAGATGGGCTTTAAAAGGGACCTATAAGGGTGTTATGTGGGATCTTAACCGGGCAATTCATGACAGACCCATTTGGGCCCCACCTGCTTAAAGGGCGTTTAAAATGGGCTTGCACCCAGGATCCATACGGGGGCCAGCTGTGGATGCCCAGATGGGTTTTAAGTGGGACCTGTAAGGGTCTTATGTGGGTCCTAACTGGGTAATTCATGTCGGACCCATTTGGGCCCCACCTGCCTAAAGGGGTTTAAAGTGGGTTTGCACCCAGGATCCAGCCGTGGATGCCCAGATGGGCTTTAAAAGGGACCTATAAGGGTGTTATGTAGGATCTTAACCGGGCAATTCATGACAGACCCATTTGGGCCCCACCTGCTTAAAGGGCGTTTAAAATGGGCTTGCACCCAGGATCCACACGGGGGCCAGCCGTGGATGTCCAGATGGGTTTTAAGTGGGACCTGTAAGGGTCTTATGTGGGTCTTAACTGGGTAATTCATGTCAGACCCATTTGGGCCCCACCTGCCTAAAGGGGTTTAAAGTGGGCTTGAAGTATTTATTTTTGGATTTCCTCATCGTGAGGCGGTGGCGGCAAGAAATAACGCGGTGGCGGCCACCACCGAAATCTCTATGGAGGTAAAACCCTGCATATGTAAGAAATTAACAAAAATGGCCAAAATGGGTTAAATAAAATATCCACCCAAATTCTGAATACTCTAGAGCCCTCCTCTCTCTGATTGGGAACTTTTATCAAATATCAAATGTAAACAATATCAGTTGTGGGCTGCACCTCTGCTTTTGAAATGAGAATATCCTGGCTAAACTACTGTGATATAAGTCAGTGATATAAGCATTTGAAATTAACATCATTTGTCAATGTCTTGTAACATATCAGGAGCATTTAAAGGAAACTTTAAGGTCGATGTATGGAAACTTACGCCATATTTATGAACAACAGGGTACACCTCCTCCTGTCGCTCCCCTGGCTGGCAAGACCTTAATGAAATTAGACAAAAATTGAGCAAATCAGTGTTCAACAGGAGCTTTCAATCAATAAAAAGATAAGTAACAAATGAACATAAAATAACCAGCTTACATGACACTAAGTGTGTGTGTGTGTGTGTGTGTGTGTGTGTGTGTGTGTGTGTGCGTGTGTGCGTGTATGCGCGCAGAGCACAAAGGGACATTAGTGTGTGTAAGCGTCCACGATAAGCAAGGCTCACGTGTCACTCAGCAATATGCGTAGTTGTTCCAAGATCAATGCCAGAGCACGGATGCCGATGTGTGAGCAGGGAGAGAAAATGAGTTGGGCAGCCCAAAGAACTGTCTGTCAAAGTTTGCAAACAATTTCATAGTTGCAAAACCACTGGTGAAAGTCTGATGTGGAAGGCTAAAGAATATCCCGACCCGTGCACATGAAGGGGGATGTAGACCGTTCGTGTATGCGCACTTGATAACTTTGGGAGGTGCAATTGCACCGTGCACGGCATGGATGCAACTACCAACACAGTCTCATCCCTATTCGTCACATATTGCCGTTTGGTCATTTCCCCCAGACGTCCATAAGCCGACGTTGAGGGTACCCCCTATTCGTCGCCTGACACCGAAGAGGGTCACCCATGGATTTGTGAATGTACTCCCTCTTCGTCGCTTGACACCGTAGAGGGTCATCCCATAGATTTGAATGCAAATCCCTCATCTTTGGATTTTGACGGAATGGGGTTAGCCATCCAGCGTTTTGCCTGCGCTGGAAAGTATGATTTCAGGGATTGATTTTGTGCTACAAATATGTATTTTGCAGTAGCGTGCGGTGCATAGACTGTTAATCATTGGTGCGGTGGCAGATTTTACATACATACATTTTCGTGGGGCAGAAACCATTCTCTGAATCGCACCGATTTTTTTTTAATATATAATTTTGGGCTGCATTAAAATGACATAATTACAGGAGTTGCATATTTTGCTGTAGGCTTAAAACATGCCTTAATGTAGGTGGGATATTTTATAATTGTTGATGGTATTTCAATTTACAAAGGCTAATAGTGAGCCTACTGTTTTTCTTTTTTTACTTTTTTTTACGTTCTCATCCATTTGATTCCAACCAACCAGCGACGCATAGCAACTGTTGCTATGGGTAAACAACACTCTATCCTATAATTCTGTATTCTGTCTGGTCCAATTTGCTTACTTATCTTATATTTTTTGGGTAGTTAGGTTAGGGTTAGAGCAAGGATAAAAAAAATATTAAGACTGTAATTTTTCATTATGATTGCTATTTTAGCGCAATTTTATGTATCGCGTCACTGTGTGCGACGATCCCGGAAAGCCATTGCCCAGTGCGATTCCATGGTAAGTACAACGATCAAATAAGCAAGAGAAATGAATAAACATTTACATGTCCTAAATGATGAAGTTATGGCCAAAAAACATGTTCTCGTATTTGTTGATAACCACACTGTGAGAGCTGTATTAGAAAGACAATGACATAATACAACTGTTTGTTGAATCAAAATGAAATGCAAAGTAGCTAGCCGGAGCCTCTGCTAGCTAGCTAGCTAGATTAGCTAACTCGGAGCTCTTGGTGCTTGTTTATTGATATTGATTTGGACATGTACTTTTGGCATTGGCAGATATTTGTAACAAGTTACATATATGTATAACACGTTTGGACCTCATTTCTGCGCCAGCTGTATTCAGGGCTCAACATTAACTTTTTGAAGTGGTTGTCAACTAGGCAACCAGGCATGTGGCTTTTGGTTGCCACATTAGCAGCTAAGCTAAATGGTTGCCATCCTATGTATCCTGTATATATAGCTATAGCTATATATAATCAAAATATGATTAACCCTTGCTCACACAATTACTTATTTTTATTGATATTATACTTATTTTTATTTATATTATACTTATTATTATTTATATTATACTTATTTTTATTGATATATTTAATGTATCAATCTTTATATTGTGAATGTGATGTAGTTAGGTGATCTATTCTATTTTGATTTGTTTCTTCTCTTTCTCTGCAGGTTCCTTAATCCCTGTCCTTTCCAAATACTTAATATTAGCAGCATCTTATAACAAAAAAAAGGCACTTTTCAGAGCCACGTTTGTCTTGTATCTTGTTACTCTCTCTACTGTTGTATTGTGTTCTCTTTCTCTTGCTGTCTTACTGTCTCTCCCTCTCCGCCCCTCCCTCCCCTCCTTCCGCCCCTCCCTCTGGAGTGGAGTTTTTTGTTTGTCTGTCTTGTCTTTTGTTTGTCCCTGTGTGTGTTTTATATTGTGTATCATGTCTGATCCTGAGTTGGACTGTCTCCTGAAGGAGATGAGTGACGTTGTCGATGAGGCTGAACATCAGGCTCACCTCCAAAACCTCCAACAGCTCATTAGCCAGTCAGCAGAACCATCCACCAGTCAGCCTTCCACCAGTCATCCATCAAACAGCAAGCAAGACGTTAGGTGGAATAAGAGGGACAGTGATGGAAACATTATTTACGGCAGGCCTAGATCATCCCGCAAACAGCAGGTCAGATTTTTTTGACATTCATGTTAATTTAAATGTGTACTTTATCTCCATATCTAGTTTTACATCTTGGAATGGTATACAACATGATCACAAGTCATGGGTTTGAATTAGAACATACTATTATATACCTGTGCCTATAGCATCAGTGTGTCATTGCCTGTAAAAAGCAACAGCCTTTTTGTTATAGCAGGTCCCAGTCACAGCCAGAGTCGGAAGACTGGTGTCTCTAATGTCAGGGCTCCGGACACCAGTGGGGAAGTGACCAGTGACTTTCCTTCTGTTACTGCGGGTGTGTTCTTTATTTTGACTGCACTGGTTCCAAACAGTATATTAATTTATTATAAAATGGCCATTGTTCAATGCCATTGTCTTTTGTTCAATATTGTTCATTGTTTTAACAGAGTCCTTCCTTCAAGAGCTTAAACGCTCACTGGGTGAGGACATCCGTGAGGATGAAACGCCACCTCAAGCCTCAACAGACTGGTCGACCAGAAAGAGCCTCATATCAGGGTGGTGGGAGAAAGAGAGACCCCGTCTGGTCAACACCATGGTGGCTGGACAACATGCGGCAACTCGGATCTGCCAACACTGTGGAAACGGTCCAGCCGTTATTCGTTGTTGTGACTGCCGACCACACCCATTCCTCTGTGGCCAGTGTGATGTCAGGGTCCACCGAGGTCAAGTGTTCCACAACAGGGATTCAATGACACATGGATTTTTTCATCCATTGCCTCCCACAACTTGTGTTGTGGAGAGGGTTTTAACCCAGTGTGGTAAGTTGTAGTATTTGAAAGTCACATTCTCAGACTTGTTGATTCCAGTTATCACCAGAAAAACTAATAATAATTCTTTATTAATCTCACAAGGGAAATTACGTTAAATGCTGTTTTCTGATAGGTCGATGAAGCCGTCAAGTACATCTGGTTTAAAAATAGTTGCCAGTAGGGCGCCCAGATAGCTCAGTTGGTAGAGCAGGCGCCCATATACAGAGGTTTACTCCTCGACGCAGCGGGCCTGGGTTTGACCCCAACCTGCAGCCCTTTGCTCCATGTCATTCCCCCCTCTCTCTCCCCTTTCATGACTTCACCTGTCTTATCAAAATAAAGGCTTAAAATGCCCAAAAAGTAATCTTAAAAAAATAAATTAATTTTTTTTTGCCAGTAAATAACTATGTTAATCTTTAATTCACATTCATGTGTTTTTTCTTTTCTTTCAAGAGCATCTTGTACCTTTGGAGATGCCAGAGACAATATGTGGTTGTCTACGAGGATCGTCCACTGTCAACGCAGGACAGTCCATAGTTGTGGTTACAATGAATGGTAAGAAGAACTTTATGGGTGGGGTGGGGGTCACTTCTGTAGAAGTGGCTGGAGAATTTCACCCACAGCTATTTGCTGATCACACTCCATATCTACTCCCTTTCACTTTCTGTCACAACTATATGAATATTTGAATCATGATTATGTTACATTCATACATGTTACATTGTGGAACACATCCAGAACTTTTCTTTATCATGGCTGGAAATCCAGAGGGGTCAGTTGGTTCTGTGTTGATTAGATTGGATGGGCCCACCTATGTGGAGGAAAACAATGAACCTTTGTTTGAATGGGGATAGTTAATTTGCCTGAGGAAAGTGTGACTTCCAATAGAGTGCCTTACAAAATGTTTGTAGAAGTGTCCCCCTGATTCATCCTTAGTCAAAGATTCCCATATCAGTTGTCAGAATGACAGTTTGCGTCTGTCAGAATTAACTGTCAGTATATATTTCCTTCTTTTTCCAGGGCGATATGATCTCAGATTGCCTCAGACCAGATGCAAGGCATGTGAAGCCACTTGGAGTCCTGGAGTGGATGACCTGATCCGCAATGACTACTGGCCTGCCACTTCTCACCATTCAACAGTGTACGCAACAGATGTCCTTTTTTCTTTTGAAGAGCTGAAGATGGCAGCACCAGGGCTGTCTAGCCAAGCATTTCTTAGAATGCTGGATCAACGTACTGTTCGCTTTGGCCGTGTAAGTATTTGTGGTAATAATTGCGTAACTCAAGGAATAATACTATGAGGGCATGATGATGATGATGATGATAGAAAGTACACATGAACATTTGCACTGTTTTCCTCATTTGCGCGGGAAAAAAAAATTTAGACTTTCATCAGTCATGCAGTTTGCACGGCGACATTTCTGAAAAAACAGGTCATTCTGAAGATCTCAACTTCAACTCCATTGGCTACAGACTTTGACATATTCTCCCCAGTATCATTTCCCGATCCCAGAAGTGTTCCCTTAGATTAATGTGCCAAACATAGCACAGGCCTACTATTAAACAATATGGAAGCTGTTGTAGCCCTCGGAGTATAGATTTGGACTGAATGTCACACAATATCCTGTATGTTTAATGGCCAGATCCCCCAAATACACCAGTGTGTATGAGTGAAGTTTACACATTATTTCCTTTGATATGTATTCTAAGGAGTGGTTACGAAAATAGTTCAAACATCCAGAAATGTATCCACTTAGAGCATTTTAATTCAGTGTAGTATATTTGTTTAGGAGGGTTCAGGTTTAGAGGTTGATTGCCATCGTCATGGGGCATCGGTCAGAATGCATGAATAAGCCAGAGAGAAGTTCAGTCCATTCAATGAAGATTTATTTAGCAAAGGGTGAGGCAAATGATACTGGATAACATAACAGAACAGACACACATGGGTTGGAGAATCTGGGAAGAAACAAAATAGAAATTACAACTTAACAAAATAAATATCCTCACATGATAATCATAAAGTAACCAAATAAAGCTGTCATGCAAATATCAAACATGTTATCAAGAACTAAGGTGCAAAGTAAACTTCATCTTACCAGCTGCCGCCCCATGTGAAGGTGTTGAAGAGACTGACTGAGAGTGAGTGCAGTCTTAAATAAGGAGTGACCAGGTGAACTCAATCAGGTAATCAGGATGGAAACAAAGAAACAAAAGCCAGTGATGAAGACAGGGGAGAAAAGGAAGTGAGGTACAGGAAGTGAGGTAAGTGTGAAAAGAAAATGTCAGAATAAGATAAAAATATGGATCTTTAGTACAGCCGCCCCCAGATTTCTAGTTAGAAATGTGTTTAAAGACCAAACCAGAATCAACGGTCATCAGGTAGGCCAGGAAGGGGGATTAGATGAACTACAGGTCTGACATAGGACTTTTCTTTCACTGTAACTGCAGCTGTCCTAATGTGGCCATCTTTGCTTGGTAGGAGGCGAGTCACCTTTCCTACAGGCCAAAGGGCTCTTGGTAGCTGCGAGTCAACAATCATCACAATGGAGTTTAGTTGCAGATCTGGTTTGTCCTGCTGCCATTTGTGTCGTGTTTGAAGTGATGGTAGATAGGATTTGATGTAGTGTTTCCAAAAATGGTCAGACAATATTTGGGCATGGCGCCATCTCCGTTTACTGTGAAGATCAGAGTCTGGGTAGGACACTAGAGGGAGTGCTGCATCATGTCGTCCCATGATGAGAAGGTTGGGAGTGACTGGGTCAACATCTGCGATATCGGAAGACACATAGCCGAGTGGTTTTGAATTAAGGATGCCTTCAATTTCAATTAACACGGTTCTCAAAACCTCTTCAGTAACCATTTGTGCACCAATGGTTGTCCTGAGAGCACTCTTTACCGAGCGTACTTCCCTCTCCCAGACTCCACCGAAGCAGGGTGCGTGTGGAGGATTGAAATGGAAGTGGATTTTTCTCGTTGCCAGTACTGACTGGAGAGTGGGAGAAAGGTTATTCAGAGCGTCCTGTAATTCTTTGTTTCCTCCTCTAAAGTTGGTTCCTTGATCACATAGGATCTCGTTTGGTTTTCCACTCCGAGAAATGAATCGTCGGAGGGCCATGAGGAAGGAGTCTGCATCCATATGACAGAGGAGGTCAAGATGTACACATTGTGTTGTGAGGCATTTGAATATTATACCCCATCTTTTCTCAGATCGGCGGCCGATCTTGACATTGTATGGTCCAAAACAATCTGTTCCTGTTGAGTAGAAGGGAGGTTTAAATAACCTGAGACGAGCAGCAGGTAAATCAGCCATCTTTGGGAAGATTGGTTTCGCTCTCCACTGCTGACATGAAACACAGTTGCGCTGATGTCGGCGTACTGCCTCTCGTCCTTTCAATATCCAAAACTTTCGACGTATTTCAGCAAAGAGTCTCTCTGATCCAGTGTGATGCAGAATTCCATCATAATCCTGAATGATCAGTTTTGTCACATTGTGAGTGGGATCAAGTACAATTGGATGAATTGACTCCACATCTAGTTGATCGTTTTGACGTAATCGACCTCCAACATGAATTAGTCCAGTGGTACTGCACAGTTCTGGGGATAAACATAGTAAGCGACTATGTGGTGGAAGTGGTTTCTGATCTTGGAGAAAAGCTAGGTCCTCACCAAAACTGTCCGCCTGTGCTTGTCGGAGGATTTCCTGTTCTGCTTTCAGATAGTCTGTTGCAGAAGGATTTTGATTAGTCAGGTTGGTAAGGGATTTGGCAGTGACATCCAGAAGCTCTTGGTAAGTCTTGAAACTATTAGCAGCAGTGTTGATAATACCACAGAAGTAAGACCTTTTCAACTCCATCCAGTCAGATTCATCAGGTTCGTTGTCCTTCACGTTTCTGCAGGGCATAAATTGCACAACAGGGACTACAAGTGGTACCGAAGGGAAGGACTTGCCATTGGTACACTGTAGGGGGAATATCTTTGTTCATATCACGCCACAGGAATCGAAGAAGGGGCCGGTCTGGAGGCAGGAGACGGATTTGGTGAAACATGCCTTTAATGTCACCACTTACTGCTATGGCATGTTGCCTGAAACGCAGCAATACACCAAGGAGTGACGGCCCAAGGATTGGTCCTGGTAACAGATACTTATTGAGGCTTTGTCCTTGGAAAGTGAATGAACAGTCAAACACAACTCGATCTTTGTGGTTATGCGTTACCATATGGTGAGGAATGTACCAAGCTTCGTTGCTGCTGTGAACCTCTTCAGGGGTCAGCTTGGCCACATAACCAGCCTTTTCAAGCTTAGCAATTTGATCACAGTATGATATGGCCTTCTCAGGATCCTTTGATAGTTGAGTTTCAGTGTTACGAAGTCGTGACATTACTGCAGAATGAGGAATGTTTAGAGGAGGAGAATTTGCTAGCCTAAGAAGGGGAGTGGCATAGCGTTCAACTCTATTGACTTGAACTCTTTCTGTGGCCTGTTCAAGGCGCTTCAGGGCTTGTTTGTCTTGCCTTGATCTGATGACCGCTTTCTCACTGTGTACAGGTAGAGTCAAGTCAAGTCAAGTCAAAATTTACTTATACAGCACTATTTATACAGACAAGCTGACCAATGTGCTTTACAGAGCAATAGAATATCACACGACAGACAAAATAAGAAAAATTAAAAACAAATTAAACACTATTAAAAGCAATTGAATAAAAGTGTGTTTTCAAGAGTGACTTGAAAACTGACAAGTCAGAAGCAGAACGAATATGAGAGGGCAAGCTATTCCATAGTGTCAGGCCAGCAATGGCAAAGGCACGATAACCTCTGTGTTTTAACCTGTACCGTGGTATGGATAAAAGTTTCTGTGTACCTGACCTAAGATCCCTGGAAGGAGTGTATTGCTCTAGGAGCTCCGATAAATAGAGGGGAGCTTGATTGTTAAGACATTTATAAACAAATAAAAGAATTTTAAAATCGACCCTAAAACGAACCGGCAACCAGTGAAGGGAAGCTAAAATTGGAGTGATGTGTTCGTATTTACGAATGCCTTTTAAAAGTCTCGCTGCCGCATTCTGGACTGTTTGAAGACGTGTTAAAGTTGTAGAATTTAAGATCACTAGGTAGAGTGTCAAGTTTCCAGAGTTTTTCAACATTGTAGTGCAATTCATCTGCAGGGGAACTGAAGGATGTAAACAGACATTGGACAGGCACAGCGGTATCTTGTGGTTGGAAGTCTGTGATAGGGCCTTGAAGTGTCCATCCTAGACAGGTTTTGACAGCTGCTGGTGACCTAGGAGGGCCTAGTCTGACAGGAACAATAGGAGTGATTAAGTGGATATGATCTGAGCCTATGAGCAGCAGTGGTGATGCTTTGTTAATGGATGGTAATGGAATCCCTTGGAGATGCTTGTATTTCCTTTGAAGAGAAAGCACAGGGTAGGTGTGATCCGAGAGTGCTAACTGGCTTGCAGTAAATGCATGATTGATGGTGAAAGTTTTCTCAGGGTATGCAACAGGAGAGAGCTGAAAACGTACAGATGAGCCATGAAGAGTTTCAACATCTTGGCGAACAGTTCTGAGTGATAGTTCTTCAGCTTTACCTTTCAGGCAAAGATGCTGAGCAGCTGACTGCAGAAGAATGGTACGTTGAGAACCATCATCAAGGACAGCATAAGTCTCCAAGGTTTTCTTCCCATTCCGAAGCAGTACTTTTACAACTTTCAGGAGTACGCCATTGCAGTCACTTGGTCGGTCCAGATATAATGTCCTCACAGAGGTAGAAGGATTATTGGATCTTTGATTCATCTCACACAGTATTTGTAGATGTCTTCCTTTGCAGGTGGCACAGGACTTCTGCAGGTCACACTTAGCGGCTTGGTGAGTGCGAGCACAGCGCCAACAGCGTTTATTGTCCTTTATCCAGTTTAACTTTTGAGCTTTTGTCTTATCTATGAACTCAGAACATCTGCTGATATGATGTTCACATGATCGGCAGTATGCACAGGTTGCTCTTGACTTTGGAAGTAGTTCTTGGGTTGGCGTGGATTCATAGAGTTTGTGTGCCCCATGTAGAATTGTGGTTGGAGCAGGTATGAACTTACGGGGATGTCTTTGTTCATTGGAGAAGATGGAAATCTCTTTTCTGGATTGACAACGAGCTTCAGATTGCAACCAAGATGAGAACACAAGCAAGTCATACGCCATGATACCTCGGTTTCTGTAGACATGCCGTTTAAAGCGGCTGGAGTGTTCTGCAGGCAGCTTGTCAAGTAGACAATCCACATGAGAGCCACAGAGAAGTTCTGCATGTCCTTGATCTTCCATAGTGCTAAGCAGACCAACCAGTGCTTGAACACGAAGAGCAAAGTTATCGAGAGCATGACCATCACCTGCTCTAATAGGAGGGAGATCCATGATGTTCCTGAGCTCCTTCAGTGCTAGTTGTCTAGGTTGCCCATAACGTTCATCAAGAGCGTCAATGGCTTGTGTGTATGGGTCAGAAGCATAGGAAAAGGCCAGAGCTAGTCATTTGGCTTGGTCCACTTTAAGATGATCCAGGAGAACATGATATTTGAAATGCTCCGTTTCATTGGGGTTGAGTAAATTATTAAGTGCCATCCGTAACATCCTGTACTGTATTTCATCCTCTCGAGTAAGGTCTGGGAAAGAAGGACCCTCAAGCTTGTATACATGTGTTCTGCCTGTAGGGGGTGCCAAAGGTCTCCGTTTGTGGTGACTATGAGATGTAGAAGACTGAGGCCTTAAAGGGGAATACTGCCTCTGCTGGGGGGAGAAGGAAACAAGAGGCTGAGCACATGAACTTTGTAGGTTGACCTCTGCTGGTGCTGCAGGAAAACTGGGAGGTGGCAGCTCTTGTAAAAGGATTGGTCCAGATGTACCAGCTGAAGGAATTGCATTATCGAGGTTTGGAAAGTCAGGTAAATAGGGCAGGCTCGACGAAATAGCAACAGGATGATGTCTGATCACTGGTGGACAGGAGGAAGAGTGATGTTGCAATTCAACACTTGGAAATCGAGCTGCTTCCTGTTGTGCTTGAGAAACTGCTGTTGGGGCATGCACTGAGTGTCTACTCCCTGTAGATAACCCAGGCCTGGATGAACAGGAGGAATGAGGAGTAGATCTACCCATCATATGCTGAATACCCCTCATTGTCACTAAAATTTCCTTCATGATTTCAACATGATCAATTGGCACAGGAGGATCATTCATCTTATCTTGCTCTTTACCGTCATCCTGCGACCCATGTGTGTCTGTTGTATGATGTGGGCATACTGTCTGGCAAGCAGCACCTTTCACACCAGGATATTGAACTTCATAATCTTCTAGATAAGCAGGAGGTTGAGTTTTCCGATCAGAACGTCGAGGAGTCCCATCTAATGGCTTTACATCATCCATGCCAATGGTATAACTCCGGCTCGAAGGACCATGTTTAGGAGGGTTCAGGTTTAGAGGTTGATTGCCATCGTCATGGGGCATCGGTCAGAATGCATGAATAAGCCAGAGAGAAGTTCAGTCCATTCAATGAAGATTTATTTAGCAAAGGGTGAGGCAAATGATACTGGATAACATAACAGAACAGACACACATGGGTTGGAGAATCTGGGAAGAAACAAAATAGAAATTACAACTTAACAAAATAAATATCCTCACATGATAATCATAAAGTAACCAAATAAAGCTGTCATGCAAATATCAAACATGTTATCAAGAACTAAGGTGCAAAGTAAACTTCATCTTACCAGCTGCCGCCCCATGTGAAGGTGTTGAAGAGACTGATTAAGAGTGAGTGCAGTCTTAAATAAGGAGTGACCAGGTGAACTCAATCAGGTAATCAGGATGGAAACAAAAGCCAGTGATGAAGACAGGGGAGAAAAGGAAGTGAGGTACAGGAAGTGAGGTAAGTGTGAAAAGAAAATGTCAGAATAAGATAAAAATATGGATCTTTAGTACAATATTCTTTAATTTGATCCGTTTTACTGTTCTCTTTTGTTCTCTTTTACTGAACTCTTTTGAAACAGAGCGGAAACATCACAGCAGACAGCTTCCGTAAAAGCTTCTTTGAGTGGGAAGCTGTCCGATTTGAAGTGGACAAATTATGCCTGGTGGACCACTTTGACTGCCCAGCGTGCAGCCCAGACATGCTTGCAGTATCTGTTGATGGAAACCGCAAGCACTACAGATTCAAGAGTGCAGCAAGGTACTTACAAAATCCTGTGTGTGCATTGACGGTTCATTACTTTGAAAGTATCTGCTGTGAATTGGAAATATATTGTTATTATTATTATTATTGTTATTATTATTATTATTATATGAATATTTAAAGTTAATATGTATCTATTTTATTTAGATCGGAGGAACAAGCCATCTTTGATGGCGTGTTCATCGCGAATGATGATGACGTCGGAAGATTCGTCGACTACGTCCATACCTCAACCAGTCATGTAAACTTGCACAACTTCATTATATTTACCTATAAAACATCTCGTCCTACAGAGGACTTTGTTTGAAAAACTTTGGACTGTTAACCATCTTCCATGTTTAGGTCTCTGGAAGAGGTGTCTGTGGAGGGCAGTGGTCAGCGGCGCGTGAAACATCTCAGAAGTCGTCAGGAAAAAACGATGAGGAGGGCCTGGAACTTGCTGTGTGCCGTCATGGGGTTCTCCCCGTTGCCCCTCAATATGTTCAGGGGGAGATTTTTGCCTACCCCTGTACCTCAAAAAGCAAATGGCCTGTAAGCCAGTGACATTTTTTGCTATGGATGTGGCATGCAAGTACTGGCCTTACCTCCGGAGAGTGACAGAGAAATGCCCTGAGCTTCAGCAGCTCCTCACCATGAAGCCATTTCTTTCTGTTTTTCATGCCAAAGCTCACGATTTCAAATGTGAGGTAAGAAAAAAAAAAGATTGTCCATGACATTTTCTTTCCCTAAAAACCTGCATAGGATTGTTGCCACTTAGGTTTTGTTTTTTGTTTTCTTTTTTAAAGGTAAAATGGAGTGGAGCGTATCAGGAAGGGGCTGGTTCGACTCTTGGGGAAGAGGTGGAGCAGTGCAATGCCTTCCTCTCGAGGATTGCTGTTACCACAAAGCACATGTCAAAAGCAGGTAAGGTAACCAGTAAATTTTGATCCTGATGACAATGGTGAGCCACTTTGAGCTAATGCATATATGCTGACTCTGAAAATATAAAGCTCAGAATATTTAACACAGATGGATGGATCGATTACAATACCATCATCCTATTTTATTTGTAGTGAGGATAATAAGAGGAGGGGGAGTGTGATCAAAAAATACACATCAGAGTACCATTTGCCTACTGTCCTGTGCCACTGTTTCATGCTACTTCTTCACTATCCTGTGCTATTTACCTAACCCTTTAATGGAACTTTAATCGAAGGCACAAGACAGCAGTTTAGTACCATAGTTCTATACTGTAAGTTATTATCTTGGAAAAGTTTGTTGTACCCAAGAAGTCTGCACAGTTTCTTCTCCTATTGCTACTGGAAAGAAGGGTGATAATCTCATATTTTTGATTTTTGCAGGACGCGTAGACATGCTGACGGTCATGGCCATGCGCTGGAACAAACAAAAGTTAAAAAAAAAAATAAAGTGTCATATATCACAAAAATATAGGGAAGACTTACACAGATATTATTCAATACAATGAAATAAATGGATGGTTGCATGTGTGTATTTTTCAGTTTCTTGATATAAAATATTAAATGTTCATACTACCTACGTGATCGTCCACGTATATACAAGTATACTGTATATTTAATTAGTGTTCTATGTGGTTTTCTAATAGTGAAGGTACTTTACAATCCTTATCAACAATAGTCAAATTTGTAGCAATTTCCTTCATTGTCATTTGTGTTTGAAGGCCACAGTAGCCCTGCAATGCCAGTTGCATAACCTGGAGGCCATGAAAACGGAAATGGACATCACAGACAATCAACTGGAAAGCTGGATCATTGATATCAATGAGTGGGCAGAAGGTATAATATACTGTTTTATACTGTTTGATATGCTGCTTGATGTATCACTTCTGTGGTTGTAGAATTATGAAAGTAATGAAATATATTTTTTATTTTAGAATCTCTATCACTTTGAATGTCTTGTCATGCTTTGAATTTAGCTTGTAGCAATTGCATGTAGCCTTGAACCTGTTTCAGTTGTACTAAACTGACTAAGCTTGGCTGCAATTCCAAAGAGGCTCATTGTAATCATAGTCAAAGAGCACATACTCTGATTGCTCATGACGTATGGAAAAGATTATCCCCATGGGGACAATACATAACCTAACTAACCTAACTATACTCAACCTTAGCTACAAGTGTAGCCTCTCAGTTACAGAGAAATATTAAAATATTGTTGAGGCTCACATACACCAGAAATAATATTTTTTTCATGTAATCAAGAAGAATATTTCTTATCTCTTGATTTCTTCCTCTCAGCAACAACATCCCCAAATGATGCTGACGTTGCTGCTGTAGCCAGCCAAATTGAGGAGCTGGTGGCAAGTGTTAAGAGAAGGTCTCAGCGTCTTTATAAAGATCATGACGGATGCAAAGGACGTGCCCGGATCCGCCGAAAGATCAGGGAGGAAAAACAAAATTTAAATTCTGTAGTGGACAAGTATAACACCTTGGTACCTAATGCAGAAAAACTGACCTTGGACACCATTCTATCTGATGAGATTGTTTGGCCATGGCAGCTTACACACGGTGGTATGTTCACAATTCCGTTGACTATGTGAAATAGTTGCATAGTGGCACAAAATCTGTCATGCTTCAATTGTAGCCCCAGAAAATCTTTAAATGCTAATCTTAAATACAACTGACTTATGTTTCATCTATGTATTCCTGACTCTGTAGATCTAAGGACGAAAAGGAAGGCGTTTGACACAGTGATGGCAGTAAGGAGACTTGAGGAGGAGAAGAGGATTCTTATTGCAGAGATGAACAAGCATTGGAAGTCTCTTTGCACCCGTGCAGACACGCTGAAGCAGATGTCATCCCAGCTTTCTAATGTGACATCAGGTACAGTATGTATTTGTGTTATACTTGGCATACATTACAATATTTCTGAAAGTTTCTAATTAATAAATGCTCAATGTGTTTTAACGTGTAAGGTGAGACGTGGGGCCTGCTTCAAGATGGGATCCAAGGTCTACAGAGCTTGACGATGAAGAACAAGTAAGCAAACAACAGCATGGCAAAGCATGCAAAGAACTGTTATGTTCAAGTTCTGACTGAAACAGAAATTAACTTTGATAATGATTCTGAGGAATACCATACCAGTAGTGACTCTGAGCAAGATTAAACTGTATTGCCATGGCTAGAGTCCTTTTTTATGCTGTTGTGTGCTGGGAAGGCAGCATTAAGAAGAGGTCCACTGGGACAGGCTGGTAAGAAAAGCTGTGTTTGGCACAGAGCCGGAGTGCATCACATCAACTGCAGAGGAAAGGACACTGAACAGGATGTTGGCTATCTTGACAATGACCGCTGCTGATGCAAATGTACAGCTTTGCACTGATTAAATCACTGTACTGTTTACTTTTGCACTACCACAACTGCAAAACACTCCATAGCTGTCCATCATGTATCATACGGTGAGTCCCTACCAGGACTTTGTAATCACTTGATATGCTCTTCACTTTTTGTGAAGTGTTAATCATCTGAGCTACAGTATGTGTGTTGTTTTTGCAGCTGTATAAGCTAATGCCTAAAATGTGGTGTGTCGTCCTAAGTACAGTATTGTAGTAAAGCTCCACCTCTTTCTGTATGAAGATAGACTGAGGACGGCACACAGGATTATCAGAGCAGAGAGCAGACAGGCAGGAAGACAGACGGAGATGCAGAGAGACGGGCCACATGGACATGGGTCACCTGTTGTTGCTGCTGCTGCTGCTACCGCGGAGCTCAGGTAATAAGGAATAATAATAATAATAATAATAATAATAATAATAATAATAATAATAATAATAATAATAATGCATTTTATTTATATAGTGTTTTTTTACAACACTCAAAGACCCTTTGCAGATTTAAAAAAAGAGGAAATCCACCTACTAATTATAGGTAGGACTCCATACACACCATACATTATATATGGGCGCGTGCATTGAACACTGAAAAGGCGCGAGTTGGATTATTTTAACTGGGGGGGGGGGTGTCCTTCCTTAGTGCCTTAACATGTGGTTTGATGCTTTTACATGGCTATTATAACTTAATAAAATGAAAATAAATATGGGTAGCCTACAGTGTTTCACCTACCGGAAGTTATTAACGATATTACTGTAAAAATCTAGAAGTACAGAAATTGTGTATGTTTAATAATAACCATGTATTGTTCATTCAAACTTGAGAATCTCTTTATGCCTGCAATTGCAAAGGACAGCTGTAGTAAATCTCCGATAAACTAGCCTACATTCATCTTTCCAATCATTTCTACTACTACTGAGAATCACCAGGACCTGAAGCTAACGTCTCAAAGATGATGTTGGTAGCCAGTTATCCTGCTGGCTTTGTTCACACACACACACACACAACACAAGTGCATATTAAAGGATTTGTTAACCTTAATTAGGCATTGTTCTGGATCTTTAGATCCGGTAGTTGCAACTGGAATAGTTCCTGTAACTGTATATTGCATAATAAAGTAAGTATTGTTCTTAATAAAGCAACACAGAAGCTTATAAAAGATTTAACAATGACTTAATACTGTAGGTAAGTTACTCAAAAAAAAATTGTAATGCTATTATAAACACAAACTCATAAGGTTTTATTTTTGTTCTTAAGCAGTCTATAATTTGTTAACAATTGCTTTTAAATGTCTTATAACCCAACAAGAAATGTGTTTATGATGCTATTATAAACACTTATATTCTGTTCGAGGTTTCTGCCTGTTCAAATGAAATTATTTCTCGTCACAGGCGTACTAAGTGGGGGAATTGTTGGGTGTCTGTAAATTATAGTTTTCTCTAGACCAGGGTCCTCATTTATAAAACCTGTTACGCAAGAAAAAGTTGCGTGAAGCAGGGTGAAATTTTTCGTCGCAACATTCCTCGCAATAGTCGGGATTTATAAAGAATTTCCATGCGTAAAATTGTTCCCAGTTTTCCGCAAACTTTTGACCACACGCGTGTGATCGTGCGTAATGCTCCCAAGGTTTTATTGACTGCGTTTTAGTGAACTCCGATGGTATGCCCGTTTTCCCGAACCTAACCCAGTTTTTGTTTTCCTGAACCCAACAATCCTGTTCTTGCTAAACCGACCCAGAGCCGGTCGCGCGCCGCGGCGAGGGGCTGCCAGCAAGACGGGAGAGGCAGGGGCTCCTCCCACACCGTGCAGCGGAAAGGAAATGCGCTTTTCCTCCGCTGCTCTCCCGCCCGCGAAATGCGTTGTTTGTTTGATGTGTATCTGTGTGTGTGTGTGTGTGTGTGTGTGTGTGTGTGTGTGTGTGTGTGTGTGTGTGTGTGTGTGTGTGTGTGTGTGTGTGTGTGTGTGTGTGTGTGTGTGTGTGTGTGTGTGTGTCGTAGCGTGCGCGTCTTTATGTGGTCGTGTCTGATTGTAGGTGTCTGTGTGTGGGAATGTTGTCTTTCTGCACCTGCTATTCCCACACAGTTACCATACAAGTTACCAAATTGTCACATTTCAAGCACTTTTCACATGTTTTGCACCAGGCCAGCTGACAGTCTTGCCTGGGCCCGGGACGAGATCTTAGATGGGCCCCCCCCTCGCGGCCAGATCTCTCGTTTTCCCTTGCTCTTCCTCTCCTCACATCTCTCACTGAAATTAAGTGTGTAATCAGTCTCTGATCCATCCTGCTCAGACTCTCCGACAGGGCAGCGGGCCCCTCCCGCATCACTCTCTCTCTCTCTCTCTCTTCTCTCTCACGGGTAGCCTGACTCTGTCCCTCCGTTGCGGGGCAGCGGGCCCCTCCCGCATCACTCTCTCTGTCACCTGACTGCATCTGGATCTCTCTCTGTCTCATCCTTACTGATGGAGCTACCAAACTCAACTGTTTCTGTCAAAGTTAACGTGTTGTGTCAGGCTTTTATACGAGCTAATGGACGTTAACATTAGAGCTGGCCTGTTGCGTTACGTTACATGGCTCGTAAACGTTGGCTGCGCTGGTTCTTACCTTGCTCTACGTTGACAGTTCCAGCTTCACCGTCACCACCTTTTTTTAAATATTTGTTTAGAAAATCTCTAAGGCCTCTATTTTCTTCTTCTCTTTTCTTTCCTTTTCCGAGCTCCGGACTTGTGCTGACCGGACATTTTGAGCGTACTGAACTTCAAATCAAGTGACAATATCAAATTTTGATCAGTGGCCAAACCATTTTCATGTTGGGGGTGGGGGGGTTCTTGACCACCATTTCCAGGACAATTAGGAAGAAAACAAATAAAACGCTTTTATGTAATTCAAATATTATGCTACATATTTTTTTCCACAAATATCCATAATTTAATGAGGGCCCAGTTCTGCCCCCCCCCCTACTGTGGGCCCGGGACAACAGACCCGTTTGTCCCCCCCTATCGGCGGGCGTGTTTTGCACCAATAATGATCCAAAATCTTGTTTCTATTTTTTACCTTTTTAATAATTGAATTTCCTTTCTCACAAAAAACGAAAATGATCATATGATCATAAATGTGATCTCGGGGTAAATGACAAATATGAACAATAAATTATGTATGTATCATTGGTAATTGAGCTAAATCTGTATTAAGTATTAAGGCTGTGTAACAACAATATGAACACTGGGGTTACGGCTTCCAAACAGGATTTAGTTTCGATGTTCTACCTCTGTTAGGAGCACATCGATTTCACGATCACTGAATCGGGTTTTTTCCCCATTTTTCCGTTTCGTGATTGGTGATCAAGGGCTCCTTTCAAGGCTGGAATATTGGTTGATTGATTAACATGGACCTTATTAGGACAAATATGGGACGACCTTGGGAGGAGCGTGAGGCTCGTGCACGACCGCACGAGGTAACGCACGTCCGTATTTATAACGAGAAGAGTGCGTACCGGTATACGCCGCAAGGTGTTATGTTTTTGCTACGAAAATTCTGACTTTTTTGCGCACAAAATCTTTCAGAATAGAATCGACGCACAGTTTTATAAATGAGGCCCCAGGGGTCTCGTTTATAAATGTGGCCTATGCACAAAACGGGGCTGAAAATGTGCGTACGCCACTTCCCACACAAAGGTTGTGATTTATAAAAAAACAACTTGACGGGAGAATGTGCGGTCCTCCACGCAAACTTTGAACCATGCATACACACATTTTGGAGACAAACTGACAACTGAAGTCAGACTGCAGAGAGTAAATGGGAATAAGTAACACTAAAAATATTTTTAGTGTTGATGCCTCACGCACATTCTTTTACTCATATATCATCCACGTTACCATGAAGATGAAATCCAGAAGTGTCATTTGCGCTTGTACTGAGTGATAACTGTTCCATAAACATCTCCAACTCCGCTATGGAGCGCAGGAGGAGGAGATGGCCCGACTGCATGGAATACAGGATAGCATCAAATACCCTAGCATTAGATAACGGCAGAACACAGTGTAAATAACTAAATATCTGTCTTTAAAACTGTGCATATATTATCAAATGTCAAAGTCTGGAAATACAGCCATTAAGCTCTCGCGCAATCGTTACCCTTAATGTCGTCGTTATCAGTCCGAACTTTAATACTGTTCATAACAAAACCTGCATGAAGATAAGTGTGTTTGCCTATTAGACTTTCGTCTTTAAATTTTATCTCTGGGTGGGGGATACCACTAGTGGATGCTGTGATTTTAGCAAGGTGTTAACAATCACAAATTATTGTAAACATAAATACTGCGGTGCAGCAATTTCCTGAATCAGGATTTTTGCTTTTTCTCCGCCAGTCGGCATGATTTGTCATGATTCGGTGTAACGAAAGAACAACTGCCAGGGTCTTTAACATACTGATCAGCATTCACGAGGTGCTTTGCATTGCCTATTTATGGTTAAAAATGGGTGTGTACAGGGCGGGATAAGAGGCTGATCCACGTACGAATGCTTGTTAGGTAATCTCTGATTTATAAAGGGAACATTGCTTACAGGTGTGCGTACACACGGTTTTATAAATCTGACTTTTTTGGGTCGTACGCCATTTTGGGCTTTTGGGCATACGTACACTTATAGTAAGGATCCTACGCACAGTTTTATAAATGAGACCCCAGCTCTAACTGGAACTGTGATGTAGTGCCTCCAGCACCACTGTTAGAAATTTAGGAGTTATCTTTGATCAGGATATATCCTTTAATGCCAATCTAAAACAAACCTCAAGAACAGCCTTTTTTCATCTTCGTAACATTGCCAAAATTAGGAATATCCTGTCTCAAAACGACGCTGAAAAACTAGTCCATGCATTTGTTACTTCCAGGCTGGACTATTGTAATTCCCTACTGTCAGGTTGCTCAAATAAGTCTCTTAAGACTCTCCAGCTGATCCAGAATGCTGCAGCGCGTGTTCTCACAAGAACTAAGAAAAGAGATCATATTTCTCCTGTATTAGCTTCTCTGCATTGGCTTCCTGTTGAATCCAGGATTGAGTTTAAAGTCCTTCTCTTGACCTACAAAGCTCTAAATGGTCTAGCACCATCATATCTAGAAGAGCTCCTAATACCCTATTGTCCCACTAGAGCACTGCGCTCCCAGAATGCAGAGTTACTGGTGGTACCTAGAGTCTCTAAAAGTAGAATGGGAGCCAGAGCCTTCAGTTATCAGGCTCCTCTCCTATGGAACCAGCTCCCGATCTGGGTTCGGGGGGCAGAAACTGTCACCTCATTCAAGAATGAACTTAAAACTCTCCTATTTGATAAAGCTTATAGTTAGGGGTGAGGAGTTGCAGTGTTCACCTAACTGGCCCAACTGCTTCTCTTCATAATTGTTAGATTAATAATACATAACAAAGTAGAGGGAGGCAGGCCAGCCAAGCCAGATCCGGCGGGGGAGAGTTCTAAGCCCGAAAAGCTACCTCTCCTTATGACCTGTCTCTCTTAGTTACCTGTTATAGTTACGCTGTTATAGTCCTAGACTGCCGGGGGACTTCCTTCCTTTGACACACTGAGCTGCTCTCTCCTCTCCCTTTCTATTACTGTTTCTATTACTATTACTATTACTATTTGTGTGCAGCCCGTCCCAGAAATGCTTGTTACTAATCCTAGCTTCTGGGGAGTTTACTCCCCGGAGTCCTTATGCTTTTTTTTCCCCCAGCGTATTTCCTTGGAGAACGTTGGCACCAAGACCCTGGTTGCAGCTGTCGCCGTGGTCCTGCTGCACTCCCTGCTGAGCTCAGCGATGCCCTGCAATGTCATGCTGCGTCCTGCTGAACCCTGCAGCTTCCCGCTACATCCAGTCACTGTTCCATTATTAATGTGACTACTATCGCCACTGTTCATCACACCCCCAACCGGCTCGTCAGACACCGCCTACCAAGAGCCTGGGTCTGTCCGAGGTTTCTTCCCAAGAGGGAGTTTTTCCTCGCCACTGTCGCACTGCTTGCTCTTGAGGGAATTACTGGAATTGTTGGAATTGTTGGGGCTTTCTAAATTATAGAGTGTGGTCTAGACCTACTCTATCTGTAAAGTGTCTCGAGATAACTTATGTTATGATTTGATACTATAAATAAAATTGAATTGAATTGAATTGAATAGTGTAGCCAGAGTTTCAAAGATAGACAGGCAGACTTCTTGAATTCCAAAAAGTGCAGATTTATTTCAGCCCAGTCTCACGCCAGGTCGTTATATAGTCACGTTATTGTAATCTATTAAGTCGTGGACAGGTTACGTAAATGCCGTTTTTTTCGTGTGGCGATTACGAAATTGAAAGCAATGCATTTTAATGGGAAGCATATTTCGTGATCCCAGAACGCTGATGGTAGCGAGTAGTTGATAAGGCGAAAGTCCGCGTAGGGAGGTTGGTCGGGGTCGGGTGGTGGATGGGTCAGAAAACACAGGACTTTCACCCCGGAAACCGGGGATCGCGCCCCGCGTGTGGCAGTACCTTTGTCCCGCGTGTTGCAGTTCATTTGTCGGTGTGTCCCGCGTGTGACGGTTCCCTTCCCCGTTCTTTTTTTTTTCCTAACCCCAACCGTCTCGTTATTGTGGCGTTTCATTTCCCCGTTGTGGTGTTTCATTTCCCCGTGTCCTGCGAGTGGCGGCCCGCGAGTGGCGGCCCGTTCCGCCGTTGTTTTGGCCGCCGTGCGGCGTTTCCCAAACCTGGGAAAAATTCTAAATTAATAGACAACCTTAGGTCTATAACCCTACTTAATAATGACTATAACATTTTAACTCATGAAGCTCAGCGTAAATTCTTAAAGGAAGACTTCATTCACTTTTCCATCACTCATAATGATAAGCTGTTTCACGGTACGTCACTTGTCAGTAGTAATCAGAACAGCTGTGTTGTTGTTGTTAGTTAAACCAATCAGGGTCGACCATTTGTCGACGAGCCTATCACAGCTTGATACCCTGCTTTAAATCTGCTCTCTCTTCCACGGTTGGCAGTTGTCGTTTCAGGAAATAGAGTGCGTGCGTTTCCTGACCGGTTGCATGGCATTCCTGTTTACGCTGTCTTTTGTGCTTTTTGTGGCTGCTATGTCGGATTCTGAGTTGGATCCGGGGTCGGATGGTCCTGGCGGGTGTTTGGACGTGGAGGCTTCCACGGGGTCTCCGGACGGCGTGCGTCGGAGCTCTAGACTGACCGCCGTCTCTGGTTCACTTTCGGGGGAGGCTGACCGGATGTCTTCTCGGCTTCGGGATTGGGGCGTCGTGGCGGCTCCGGGCGTGCTTTCACCAGAGCTTCGGGAGCTGGCTACTCTTGCCGACTGCCTGTCGCCAGCCCCGTCTGTGGCCACGCCGGTTGCCAGTGGTCGTGGTCGGAAAACGGACCAAGAAGGCGGATCCGCCTGCCAGGGCCCGGCGAAGAGGAGAGCTGCGGGGCACTCAGCCAGCCGGCCTGATACGGCTGTTCCGGGGGGCTCCGACTCCGCCTCATCCCGGCGTCACTGCAGTCCCTCGCCGGCTCGATGCAAGCCATGGAGGCTAGGATGCGGGCTGTGGAGAGCATGGCGGGTGGCGGCGTGTCTGGTACTATTACTACCGCTCTGGCTTCCCTGTCTGTGCCAGCGGTGGTCGGTGTTCAGCCGGTGCCTTCTCCTTCCGTGGAACATTGTCATTCCTTGGCCACTGCTGTACCATCTCTTTCCCTAGGTAGGCCTTACATCCCTGTGTCAGCTAATATTTCCAGTAGGCTGCGCTCTAAAATTCTGCAGGGCCGTGATGTTAATCTGGTGAGTCTTATTTTGCCGTCCCCGGAGTGTGATAAGTCTCTGGTGGCGGGGGATGGGTTTTCGGCGGTGGTTAAGTCCGCTGACCCTCGGCTGAACAAGGATCTTTCCTTTGGGCAGTTCGTGGTGGCGTTTGGTATATTTCGGGACGTTATTTGTTCCGTGTACCCCGACCGGAGGGTGGAGTTGGATTCGTACCTGGCGTTGGTGGGCGATTTGTTCCTGAGGTACGGGCGGAACTATTTTTGGCAGTACCATAGAGCTTTTTCCGGGAAAGCTGCCGCTCATATTGCCCGTGCCAACGTTCGCCTGGACTGGTCAATTCTGGACACTGAGATCCTGGTTATGGTCGTGGGGGGTGCTCAAGCTATTATGTGTTCTCACTGCGGGGCTGCGGGACATGTTGCTTCGCTCTGCCCTGGGGGTGTGGGGCAGCCAACCGGCCCGGCCCAGTCGCACCGTGGCGGTCTGCGGTTTCCACTGCTGTGTCTGGAGCATGCTGTTTTCTTCACATCTGCAGCGATTGTCGGGATGCACATCCCAGGTCGGTCTGCCCACGGCGCCCCGCCCCTCGCCGGAAGCCTCAGGGTCAACCTCAAACTGGTTCCTAGACATATTGAAGCTCCATCCCTCTACCCCATTAAATTTACGTGTGTTGGCATCTGAACTGTCTAGTCATCCTAATTCTGTGTTTGTCGATCATCTGCTGTCTGGGCTTTCCCAAGGGTTTCGGGTGGGCGTTCTCGCCGATCCGGAGGTTACATATCTGGCGAAGAATCTTCTTTCGGCTGTTTCTGACCCTGATACGGTGGCTAGGTTGGTTGCGTCTGAGGTTAGCAAAGGGTATATAGTGGGGCCGTTTGATTCCTCTCCGTTTTCGGTGTTTCGCACTAGTCCTTTGGGTGTTGCGACTGGGAAATATTCTGGGAAGAAGCCTTATATTTGATCTGTCCGCGCGGGCCGTGGCCCGTTAAGTATCAATAGTCTCATTCCACCGGTCCCTTTCTCCCTTCATTATGCCACTGTTGATGATGCTGTTAAACTTATTAAGTTGGCGGGGAGGGGGGCCTGGCTCTCCAAGGCTGACATTACTGATGCCTTTAAGATAGTCCCTATACATCCTTCGCAGTGGCCTCTTTTTGGCGTCAGGTGGGATTCCAAATACTATTTTGGTGTGCGTCTGACGTTCGGGTGCCGGAGCAGCCCGTGTATTTTTAATCATGTTTCCGAGGCACTTTGCTGGATCCTGCTTAACAGGGTTGGGGTTCCGCGGTGATTCATTTGCTGGATGATTTTCTTCTCGTTGACCCCCTGGGGATAGTGTTGGGGCGTTGTGGCAAATTGAGACGGTGTTTTCTTTCCCTCGGTGTCCCTCTGTCTGAGGCTAAGACTGTTGGTCCGGTTACGCGGTTGGAGTTTCTGGGCATCACCCTCGACTCGCGCGCATGGAAGCGTCCCTTCCGGGTGAGAAGTTGGAACGCATTCGCGTGCCATTGCGCGCGTCCTTTGTGCCTGAGTGTCTTGTTACTAAGCGGCGGTTGCTCTCATTGCTGGGGCATTTGAATTTCGCTTATGCGTTATTCCGCGAGGCTCTTTTTATATCCCGGTTGCTGGATTTGGCATCTTCGGTGCCTGGGTTGCATGATGTGTTGTCCCTGGATGACGGGTGCCGGTCTGATTTGCGTTTCTGGTCCCGACTTCTGGATGACTGGAATGGCATTTCGTTTTTCTACGACGACGTAGTATATTCTTCTGATTCGTTGAGGTTTTACACGGATGCTGCCCCTTCCGCGGGGTTTGGGGGGTATTTTCAAGGGCAGTGGTTTGCTGGCCACTGGCCTCCCACTTTTTCCCCGGCGGATTCCATTGCTCTATATGAGATTTACCCGATTGCTATAGCTTGCCGCGTCTGGGGCGGTCTGTGGACACGGAAGAGGATTTCAGTCCTGTGTGATAATCAGAGTGTGGTTGACATTATTAATAGAGGGCGCTCAACATGTTGTCAGATAATGCCTCTGATGAGGAGCATCACCTGGTCGTCTGTCACGCACGATTTTATTATTACTGCTCGCCACGTCCCGGGACATCATAACTCTGTGGCTGATGCTTTGTCTCGCTTTCATTTTCAGACCTTTTGGAGCCTCTGCCCGGCAGCCTGGCCTGTACCAGTAGTGCTACCGTCTCTCACGGAGCTAGCAGTGTATTGATTCCTAATCCCGTTGATGCTTATTTAGTAGCGGCTAGGGAGTATATGAGGAAAGGCTTAGCTGTGTCTACTCTGAAAACATATGATTTTGGCGTGGTGTACTTTTGCTTTATTCTGTGTGTCTATTGGTGTCCCCTTAAACCTGTTCTCCTTACTAGTGTTTGTGCTTTTATTTGTTATTGTACTGATACTGCGTCACTTTAAACCCCAATATACGAGGGGGTTACTGGCCGGCATCCAATTTAATATCAGGTGTTATGATCCATCGTTTCCTAGCTTATTTTCTACGCCGGCTGTTAAACTAATTTTGAAGGGTATCAATAAAGCTCACCCTTCTTCCCCCGACCATAGGCAACCTATTACTTTGGGTATATTGCATAAATTGGTGGGTGTCCTTAGGTGCGGGGAATTCACTACGCAGTCAAAATCATTCAACTCCAGTAGAGATATTACATTCTCTGATCTGGTATTTCATGCTAGTCATTATTGCTTGAAACTTAAGCATTCTAAAAGAGGTGGCGCCTGTTCTATTGTGGTTGCTCGCACAGACTCACAGTTCTGTCCATTCAAATCTATGATTAGTTATTTGTCACTTAGACCACGCACTGATTCCCTCGCTCCACTCTTTCTGATTCCTGGGTTCTTCCCTATGCATAGATGTTGGTTTAATCAGCAGTTGAATGCAGTCCTCCTCAAAGCTAAGATGTCCACCCAGCATTATTCTGGGCATTCATTTAGAATAGGAGCTGCTACTACGGCGGCTAATCAGGGCATGTCGAGGACGTCTCTGCAACAACTGGGACGATGGTCATCCTCTGCCTACGCATCCTACATCCGTCCGGATGTCGATAACGTTCTCGAGAACCAGAGATCCCTGAAACCATAATGGTGGGTATGCTTGCATATAACTGGTGGTGGTGTATTTTGTGGGCTTCTGTCAGTCTTATCCATTGTACGCATCATGCGCTGTCAAGCTGCTTATACCTGCATCGGCGCGATCAGGCTTCAGGCATAATAGCCTAATGCGTGGCTCTTGAACCGGCTTGGGTGCCTGTTATTGCATGATGTTGCAAACGGCTGTGTGCCTCGTTACATCTGTAGTTACATTTATTATTTTGCCTTTCTTATTTTTCCCCTTCCCATTGCCGATTTTATTTGCCTTTCTTATTTTGCTTTTAGTTCGCCACTGTTCCCGTGGCAGATTTTTATTTGCCTTTCTTATGTTCCGTCCGGCCGGGCGGCTGAGGTTTGGTTTTGCTCCGGCAGTTGCCGAGTTTTGGTTTACGGCTGTCGCCGTCTTTTTATTTGCCTTTCTTATTTTGCATTTATTTTCACAGGTCTATTGCTGTGGATGGGCAAGATCCATGGTTTACTATTTGCGCCGGTCGTATGCCGAGGTTTGGTTTGCGATTCGGTGGGCACCCGAATTATTTTTATTTCATATTTATTTTGCGCCGGTCGTATGCCGAGGTTTTGTTTTGCTTACACCGGCGAGTGCCGAGTTTTAATTTGATTAGGCGGTGGCCGAAATTTTTATTTTCATGGTGTGGGCAGTAATCTTTCTGCTTTTGGTAGGCTAGTTATTGTACTTTTATGTCAACTTTGCTTTCTCGTTCGTCTGCAGAGTCCTGCGGCTCATGAGGTATGTATGCGCCAACTAGTTTTCTCACTAATTGTCCTTTTGGGGGATTTGTTTGGGTTCCTTAAACCCTTTAGGATATTTGGGTTCGATGGAGTCCAATCTCCAGAGACTCGTACATTTACATGTTGTATGTACAATAAATATGTTCATAATTGCAAAGAAGTCTCTCCTGATTGAAATGAAGCTCAGCGTAAATTCTTAAAGGAAGACTTCATTCACTTTCCATCACTCATAATGATAAGCTGTTTCACGGTACGTCACTTGTCAGTAGTAATCAGAACAGCTGTGTTGTTGTTAGTTAAACCAATCAGGGTCGACCATTTGTCGACGAGCCTATCACAGCTTGATACCCTGCTTTAAATCTGCTCTCTCTTCCACGGTTGGCAGTTGTCGTCTTTCAGGAAATAGAGTGCCCCGCCGCCTCCTTCTGCCACCGGTGGTCACGCCCTCGGACCTGGGTTGCATCTCGGCTTGGCTGTTGATGGTCCCTCTATTTATTCTCCACCACCAGTGTCTGGACTCCATCAGGGGATTTGTTTGGGTTCCTTAAACCCTTTAGGATATTTGGGTTCGATGGAGTCCAATCTCCAGAGACTCGTACATTTACATGTTGTATGTACAATAAATATGTTCATAATTGCAAAGAAGTCTCTCCTGATTGAAATATTTATGCAAACAGGTTAAAAACTGGAATTTCACAGATTATTTCAGAGACACAGTCAGGTTTTCTAAAAGGACGCTCAATTCACAATAATATAAGGCTTGTGCTCGATTTACTGGATTATAATTATTTAATTGAAGATGAAGGTTTTATTTTATTTTTAGATTTTTTTAAAGCTTTTGACATGGTTAAACACAATTTTATGTTTCGCACTTTAGAATTATTTGGATAGGGAGAAAATTTTAGTCAATTTTGTCAAATTAATTTATAAGGACACTAATAGCTCAGTTATTTTACCTCAGGGTACATCTTCAAGATTTTCAATTGATAGAGGAATAAAACAAGGTTGTCCCATTTCACCTCTACTCTTTATTGCTGCAGCAGAAATGCTTTCCATTCTAATAAAACATTCTGATTTTGAAAAATTGATAGTGTTTGGGAAACAGTTAGTCATTAGCCAATTGGCTGATGACACGACCATTTTCATGAAAAACATTAACCAAGTTCCAAAAATTCTCCAAACTGTATAGCTCTTCTCTAGGGCTTCTGGTTTAAATTTAAATCTGAAAAAATGTGAATTATTAGCAATTCATAACTCCACTCTGTCAACCTTTTATAATATTCCTGTTAAAGATACCGTTAAATACCTAGGTATGCACATTACAAAGGATAGTGCCTCACTTAATAATCTCAACATCTGTAATAATATAGATAAGTGTAAAACTTATCTGAATTTGTGGTCTCAAAGAGACATTTCTATCATTGGCCGAATTTTTCTTACAAAAATGGAATGCATTTCTAGACTCATTTACCCTGCTTACTCAATCTCATTTCCTAAGAATGCAATAAAAGCTATAAATCAAGCCAATTTCAATTTTATTTGGAAAAGAAAAACACACTACATTAGAAAAGGAATATTGGTTAAAGAGTATGATGAAGGAGGGCTAAAAGCAATCGACATTGAGTGTATTAATGGTACTATTAAAATTAATTGGCTAAGATCCTTTTTAAAAAATGAAAACCGTTTTTGGTTTCATATTCCCAGACAAATTTTTAAAAAATTAGGAGGCGTCAATCTCCTCCTTAAATATGATTATGACCTTAAAAAACTCCATGTTAAGTTATCAGCGTTTCATCAACAGGTTTTACTTTACTGGAAAATGATCTACAAACATAATTTCAGTCCTCATAACATTCCTTTGTGGAACTGTAGATATATGCTATTTAGGAATAAGTCTTTATTTTACAATAATTGGTGGGAGAAAGGTATATGGTCTGTAATGCATATTTTAGACAATACCGGAGTCATTATGTCTTTTGAGACTCCATGTTCCAAATTCGATTTATTTGACAAAAAACAGTACGATAACATTATCAAAGCAATACCACAAGCTATAATCCAGATGTCTTTCAACACTTCTCAAAGTATTGTTACCCCATGTCTTCCTATGCTTTTGGTGAATGGAGTTTCTCTTACTCACATAAATGTACCCAATATTACAATTCGGAAAGCCTTTGTGAAAGAATTATATCCTTATTCTTCAAATAAAATTTAAATTTTTCAATATTTTTCCGGTACTGAAGTTAAAATGTTAAGAACCAAATTTCTTAAACTTCCAGTTGCACCAAAAGCAAAGGAAGTGCATTTTAAAAATTTTAATGGAGTGTACCCTTCTAGAGAATTTTTAAGATGTCGATTCGGATTTGATGTGAACTGCTGCTCGTTTTGTGCTGATCAGATTGAAACAACAGAACATCTGTTTTATGAATGTAAATTTGCCTATACCTTCTGGGAGGATTTGCATTACTGGTTATTTCCTAAATTTGAAGATTTGCCTGTACTTACAAAGGAAAATATAATTTTTGGAATGTTTATGAAAAATGAAGCGCACGACTTAGCAGTTAACACATTCATTATTCTTGGGAAATTCTTTATACACAAGAATAGATTTCTGAAAACCCTTCCAAACTTTAATGTTTTTCATAAAGAATTGTGTCATTACTTTTTATCTCTGAAGTTAATGAAGAAAAAGAATGCCTTAATCTTATCTACTTTGATAGAGGATGTGAAACTTTCTGAAAACCCCTAGTGTTCTCCCCCTTTATTTATTTATTTATTTTTTATACTTTGTTTGTTTGTTTATGTGTTCTTTCTTCTCTCTTATGTAAGGTGCTTGTCTGTTGTCTGTGAAGACATTTCATTTATTGTACCAGGCCAAGTATGGTTGTTACTATTGTTCAATAAAATAAAAAAATAAAAAAATAAAAAAAGCCTACTATATTAACACAGCAAGCTATCAGGCTAAGTTAGCTAAAACTTGTAAACATTCTCAACGTACCTCGTTGGCAGCCTAATACCAAAAGGAGCTAAAACCAGATCTCCTATCTTGTAGCTCAACACATCTCATCACAATATATCCTCAACACATTTCTTACAAATCCAATGTAGTAACTTAACTTAAAAGGTAATATTATTACATTTCCTTGTGGAATGTGCTTATCACACTGCATGGCAGAACTTTCTATCTCAGTGTGTAACCCCAAAAAGGGTCCCATGGGCAGGGTATGCAAATTAGTTCCGCCCCAAGCTATTCAGATACATTATGTAGGAGACATAACATTTATGCACATACAACTTTACAATAACTGTACGGAAATTACACACCACATAAATGAAACCTAATGACATCATCAATACTACAAATACACCCTGCTGCTGGGCAGCTCCTCCCCAAACATTTCTGCACAGTGGACCAAACAAAAGAAAAAAGAAATGGTGAGTATGAAGAAACAAACTAACTGTGCAAACCTGCAAATTAATAAATCTAACTGAAACTAAACAGTGGTCATGTGTAAAATAAAGACCATATAAAATAGCTAGAGCCATGTGTAAAATAAATATGGGAAAATATACATAAGCACAGAGACAAGTGGTGAGTGCATCACCCACTTTGTCACAGGAACGTGTCCTAATATAACTTCTGTTATGATTTGACACTATAAATGCAATTGAATAAATTTATATATAACACATAACACATGACAATAATAATAAGCATCTTATAAGGATGTTGACGCCCTTATTACCTATTAACTAACGCTTATTAGAAGGACCCTAATAATAAGCATTACTGAAATATTTGTGCAGCGTCAAATAATCCTAATGGTGATGTAGGCAGTTGTAATGTAGAGAAGGTTCTGTATTGTACTGCTATATTCTTTAAAAGATAGGTAACTAGTTATCTCGCTTTGCCAGACCACCCACTTGCTTTGCCAGACCATCCACACGCTGCGGAGCGGAGGAGGGTCTGGCTAGTCCACATAGCATTCCAGGATGGGAGAAAAAACCTGCTCTGCTTTATTGGCATTTCTTTAAACCATTCACAGTCGTCATGGTGCTAAGCTCCGCAAAAGGCCACTGTAAAATATTTGTGCGAGAGAAACTGGACAGATAGTCTAGCTAGCTGTCTGGATTTACCCTGCAGAGATCTGAGGAGCAGTTAACCAGAGTCCTCATAAATCCACCAGAGTTTAAAATTCCAACATTAAGAAAGCGGAGGGAAACGGAAAATACATGCATCCTGCGGAATTTCCTGTGGCACCGGAGCAATCCCGGAAGTGGAACGTCAATGCTGTAGACTAGGAAACCAGAGACATTTGTGCTCAGCTTGGATGAGAAACATATTGGAAGCCAAAAAATTTTCATAGGCTAAAAGTCAACGGCCTTCAGAGATATTAAGAAGCATTTGCACCCCGGCAGAGATGAGGCTGGGAAGAGCCATGATGGTGGTGCTACTACGGTGAGAGACTTCTGACAGCATATGTCGACTGTGGAATCTGAAATATTGTGAGGAGTGTGGGTTGGATATGTATTTCATAGTGTGGGCTGTAGAAGGAGTAGGGGGTTTGCTACATTGATTATCAAACACTTGCAATTTAAATTGATTATACAAATTATTATCGTGCGGGTTGAAATACAAGGGCACAAACTAATTTTGGCTGACATATATACACCTAATGTAAATGAGATTTAGATTTGGAAAGGAAATTACAAGCTGAAGGGAACCACCATATTGTTCTAGGGGGCGATTTTAACTTGATACTGGATCAGGTTCTGGACTACAGTGGGGTTGCAGTACGGGTAAATCCAGACAGCTAGCTAGACTATCTGTCCAATCAGAGTTTTCTATCGCACAACTATTTTGCAGCGACTCCGTCCGGCTGCCCAAGACGATTGTAATTGGTTTAAAGAAATGCCAATAAACCAGAGCAAGTTTTTTCTCCCATCCCGCAATGCTGTGTGGAGTAGCCAGACCTTCCTCCGCTCCACAGCGTGTGGATGGTCTGGCAAAGCAAGACTAGGCCTGAGCTGACTAGCCAATCAGCACGTTGCCCACTAACCATCCAATCAGAGGAGAAATCAAACTGTCCAATCAGGGGGCAAAAGGTTCTGCTCGGTTTACTCCAACCAACTTGTCTGTTCATACGGTTCTGTCTTGTGGACATATTAGCCTCCTTTGTCAGGGTCTGTTCTTGGTGATTGACACAGGTGTGTGTCAGTTGTCTTACACCTGGCTCCCCTCTGGGTGTGATACACCTACATGCTCCCCTGCTCCTTGATGACTCGGGGGATGTGGTGTGCGGGGTGCCCTTTTTGTTTCTGATAGATCAGAATGATGAAAGGTGAAACGGAAACTTTGCTTATTTTCAAACGGCTCTGTCACTAGCCATGTTTCCATCCACACATTTTTATCATCATAGCGATGTTTTGATAGCGTTGTTGTCTTATTATAGCTTGATATGTTGCTATCAGCCGACACATAAGCACTATTACAACTTGTGCAGTATTAATTATTTGTATGTAGACGCCGCAATCCATTTTGGCTAGCAAACTTTGTTCACAAATGTTGGCTTGAATGTTGTGCGATTCAGTGCGAAAATAAATGGACACTTTAAAATGTCTCAAATCTATTCCATATACCCAGCCCGGTCTCATGGCAGTTCGTGTAAATGTGACGTTATTCTTAATCTATTGATACGTGGTCACGGAGACGTTTTTGTCGTTTTTTACGTGGCGGACAACACAAAAATTTGAAGTAATGTATTTCAATGGGAAGCATATTTTGTGGCCACAGCACGAAAATGGTAGGGAGTAATATAAAAAGCCGAGAACAGTGTTCATGTTTTATTTTTAACATATATTTGGCATATGACAAGAGAAAAATTAAATTAACACTTGGGAAAGGCATTTTTCACTTCACGAGGGCTTTAAATTCTTCCCAAACAGTAGACTTATGTTATGTGTATTCACATGTTCATCTCAATGAGTTCACTGATGTGTTTCTGAGCTGCTAGAAGATTCTCTACGGAACAACCTGAGAAAGTTTGTTCTGGCCACAGCTGTGATCCAAATGTGCTGCTTTATACAGATGTTTACCTTCTGACTTTCTTCTCAGAACTCCAGGCTGAAGGGAAACACAACTCAGAAGGTAAATAGAGAAACAATAAAGAATCATTATGGCAGAATCAGCAGTTAAATTCTTTTACTGATGACTTTCTCGTTTCTGTTCAGAGTCTCTCAGGTTGGTGGGAGGAGACAGTCGCTGCACAGGAAAACTGGAGCTGAAACATTATGAAGAATGGAGACCAGTGAATGACCTTGACTCTGTCTGGACCCTGAGGACAGCAGCTGTTGTCTGCAAAAAGTTGGACTGTGGATCTGCTCTTTCTGTTAGACGGAGAAAAGAGTCCTCATACAGATCTGTGTGGGACATCAGGTCTTACTGTTTTGAGTCAGGATCTGCTCTTAGTGTGTGTACAACATCACATTTCTCTGACTACCGCCTGGATCTCAACTGCTCAGGTAAGCCCATCAATGACATGGAGGCTGAAATCACATTCAGTCTGTTTCACCGAAACTCCTTTAGTAGGTGTCCTATAACAGTTTTTTATAGACACCCTGCAGCCAATCAGAATTGAGTACTTACCCAGACCATGGTATACATTTAAATGTGATGGTCACATTTATGCAATCTGTGCAGATATAAGGATATGTTTTGTTGTTAATGATGAACTTATTTTGGAACTGTGCTGAGTCCAATTTGAATCACTGAACTGTTGTTTCATGACATCTTTTTATTTTGTGTTTGGTGCCTTTTTTGTCTCTCTATTTGATCTACTATCATTTCTCCAGACTCTGTCAGGCTGGTGAATGGGACCAGTCTGTGCTCAGGCAGATTGGAGGTGAAGACTACCCAGTCTACCCAGAGGTGGTCCTCAGTGTGTGAAGCTGACTTTGACCAGCAGGATGCAGTGGTGGTCTGTAGGGAGCTTGGCTGTGGAGCTTTTTCAGTCCTCCAGGGGGCGCTCTATGGAGAAGTGGAGGCTCCAATGAGGACCAAAGAGTTCCAGTGTGGAGGCCATGAGTCTGCTCACTCATGGTCTAATGGTCTAATAAGCACGGTGTCTGTCCCCCGGCTCAGATCGGTTAAATCAAAGGTAAACAAAAGATGCGCTATACTTAACAACCTAATTGGAATTAAAACTACTGCAATAGAACAAAATAGGAAAATTAGATGTGGACTATTAAATATTAGATCTCTGTCTTCTAAAGCAGTACTGGTAAACGAGTTGATATCAGACAATAAAATTGATTTATTTTGTCTTACTGAAACCTGGCTGGGCCATGAAGACTATGTTAGTCTAAATGAAGCCACTCCTCCCAGCCATATTAATACTCAAATTCCTAGAGGCTCAGGCCGAGGAGGGGGAGTTGCAGCCATCTTTGATGCAAGCCTGCTAATTACTCCTAAACCTAAATTACATTATAACTCATTTGAAAGTCTTGTTCTTAATCTTCAACATCCAAAATGGAAAACATTACAGCCAATTATATTCGTTGTTATTTACAGGGCTCCAGGTCCGTATTCTGAATTTTTATCTGAATTCTCGAGTTTGTTTTTATCATGTTTAGTCCTTAAATCAGACCAAGTACTTCTTGGTAGGTGATTTTAATATCCATGTGGGCGTTGACAATGACAGCCTTAGTACTGCTTTCAACTCATTACTGGATTCAATCGGTTTCAGTCAGAGTGTGCACAAGGCGACGCGCACTGTTTTAACCACACCCTCGACCTTGTGCTGGCATATGGTATTGAAATTGAGGATTTAATAATATTTTCGCAGAATTCGGTATTATCAGATCATTCTTTAATCACTTTCGAATTCTTACTACCTGATTATATTAAATTAGATAAAAGCTCCTACACCAGATGCTTATCTGACAGTGCTATAGCTAAATTTAAAGAAGATATTCCAACAGCATTCGACTCTATGTCATGCCTTAACATAACAGAGGACCTGTATGTTAACCTCAGTCCCTCTCAAATTGATGCATTTGTAGACGGTATTACGACATGCCTACGGATCTTAGACTCCGTCGCTCCCCTGAAAAAGAAGATGATGAAGCAAAGGAAACTAGCACCTTGGTATAACTCCCAAACTCGCAAATTAAAACAAATCTCGCGAAACCTCGAGATGTAAGTGGCGTTCCACCAAGGTGGAAGAATCTCGTTTGGATTGGCAAGAAAGTCTCAAAACCTATAGGAAGGCCCTAAGAAAGGCCAGATCAGACTATTACTCATCACTAATAGAAGAAAACAAGAACAACCCAAGGTTTCTTTTTCAGCACGTCGCTCAGGCTGACAGATAGCCACAGCTCTACTGAGCCATCTATTCCTCTAGCTATGAGTAGTGATGACTTCATGAGCTTCTTCAATGATAAAATTACAACAATTAGAGATAAAATTCATCACATTTTACACTCAACTTCTAACGGTTCACCTTTAAACGCCAGAGTCGTGGAAATAAAGACTAGCCTCGACATATACTTAGACTGCTTTTATCCTATAGATCTTCAACAATTAATGTTAAAGATATCCTCAGCTAAGCCATCTACCTGTCTCTTGGACCCCATCCCAACGAGACTACTCAAAGAAGCATTACCTGTGGTTAACACCTCATTACTAGATATGATCAATATGTCTCTATTAACAGGTTATGTACCACAGTCATTTAAAGTAGCTGTGATAAAACCTCTTCTGAAAAAACCCACCCTGGATCCTGAGGTCTTAGCAAACTATAGACCTATATCTAACCTTCCTTTTCTATCCAAGATCCTTGAGAAGGTGGTTGCTAATCAGTTATGCGATTTTCTACATAGCAACAGTTTATTTGATGACTTTCAATCAGGATTTAGAAAGAATCATAGCACAGAGACGGCACTGGTGAAAATTACTAACGACCTTTTAACTGCTGCAGACAAAGGTCTTGTCTCCATTCTTGTTTTACTAGATCTTAGTGCTGCATTTGACACAATTGACCATTCAATCCTGTTACAGAGATTGGAACACTTGGTTGGCATTAAAGGAATTGCTCTGAGTTGGTTTAGGTCCTATTTCTCTGATCGATCTCAATTTGTGAATGTTAATGATAAATCCTCCAAGTGCGCTAAAGTTAGCCATGGGGTTCCTCAAGGCTCAGTGCTTGGACCAATTCTATTCTCCTTATATATGCTTCCTCGAGGCAATATTATTAGAAAACACTCAATTAACTTTCACTGTTATGCGGATGACACCCAATTATACTTGTCAATCAAACCAGACGAAACCAGTCAGCTAGCAAAATTTCAAGAGTGCATTAAGGATATAAAATCCTGGATGACCTATAATTTTCTGATGTTAAACCCTAACAAAACTGAAGTTATTGTGCTGGGCCCTAAACACCTCCGAACTTCATTATCTAGAGATATAGCTACTCTGGATGGTGTTGCCCTGGCCTCCAGCACCACTGTTAGAAATTTAGGAGTTATCTTTGATCAGGATATATCCTTTAATGCCAATCTAAAACAAACCTCAAGAACAGCCTTTTTTCATCTTCGAACATTGCCAAAATTAGGAATATCCTGTCTCAAAAACGACGCTGAAAAACTAGTCCATGCATTTGTTACTTCCAGGCTGGACTATTGTAATTCCCTACTGTCAGGTTGCTCAAATAAGTCTCTTAAGACTCTCCAGCTGATCCAGAATGCTGCAGCGCGTGTTCTCACAAGAACTAAGAAAAGAGATCATATTTCTCCTGTATTAGCTTCTCTGCATTGGCTTCCTGTTGAATCCAGGATTGAGTTTAAAGTCCTTCTCTTGACCTACAAAGCTCTAAATGGTCTAGCACCATCATATCTAGAAGAGCTCCTAATACCCTATTGTCCCACTAGAACACTGCGCTCCCAGAATGCAGAGTTACTGGTGGTACCTAGAGTCTCTAAAAGTAGAATGGGAGCTAGAGCCTTCAGTTATCAGGCTCCTCTCCTATGGAACCAGCTCCCGATCTGGGTTCGGGGGGCAGAAACTGTCACCTCATTCAAGAATGAACTTAAAACTCTCCTATTTGATAAAGCTTATAGTTAGGGAGTGAGGAGTTGCAGTGTTCACCTAACTGGCCCAACTGCTTCTCTTCATAATTGTTAGATTAATAATACATAACAAAGTAGAGGGAGGCAGGCCAGCCAAGCCAGATCCGGCAGGGGAGAGTTCTAAGCCCGAAAAAGCTACCTCTCCTTATGACCTGTCTCTCTTAGTTACCTGTTATAGTTACGCTGTTATAGTCCTAGACTGCCGGGGGACTTCCTTCCTTTGACACACTGAGCTGCTCTCTCCTCTCCCTTTCTATTACTGTTTCTATTACTGTTACTATTACTATTACTATTTGTGTGCAGCCCGTCCCAGAAATGCTTGTTACTAATCCTAGCTTCTGGGGAGTTTACTCCCCGGAGTCCTTATGCTTTTTTTTCCCCCAGCGTATTTCCTTGGAGAACGTTGGCACCAAGACCCTGGTTGCAGCTGTCGCCGTGGTCCTGCTGCATTCCCTGCTGAGCTCAGCGATGCCCTGCAATGTCATGCTGCGTCCTGCTGAACCCTGCAGCTTCCCGCTACATCCAGTCACTGTTCCATTATTAATGTGACTACTATCGCCACTGTTCATCACACCCCCAACCGGCTCGTCAACGCCGGCCGCCTACCAAGAGCCTGGGTCTGGCCGAGGTTTCTTCCCAAGAGGGAGTTTTTCCTCGCCACTGTCGCACTGCTTGCTCTTGAGGGAATTACTGGAATTGTTGGAATTGTTGGGGCTTTGTAAATTATAGTGTGTGGTCTAGACCTACTCTATCTGTAAAGTGTCTCGAGATAACTTATGTTATGATTTGATACTATAAATAAAATTGAATTGAAATTGAAATTGAATGGAATGTAAAAGCTCAGATGGAAACGTCACCTGCCCACCTGGAAAAGCTGTTGGACTCACCTGCTCAGGTGGAAGAGGAGCAGCTTTGATTTGGTTTATTTCTGTTCTAATTAAATTCACTTTATGTTTTTACTGATGACACTCTTGTTTCTGTTCAGAACCAGTCAGGTTGGTGGGAAGAGTCAGCCGCTGTGCAGGAACACTGGAGGTGAAACATCAGAGAGACTGGAGACAAGTGTCTGTCTTTAACTCTATCTGGACCCTAAAGACAGCAGCGGTTGCCTGCAGAGAGTTGGACTGTGGCTCTGCTGTTTCTGTGGGACAGAGAAAAGAGTCCTTGAACAGATCTGTGTGGAGGATCTGGTCTGAGTGTGTTCAGTCTGGATCTGGTCTGAGGGAGTGTGCAGCTTCAGTTTCCTCTTCCTACATCCTGGATCTCACCTGCTCAGGTCAGCCCATCCTTAGTCTCGCATTGCCAGACCTATGTCCACAACACTGTGGAGTAAAGTCTGGCTACATCATACAAACATTCTGGGATAGAAGAAAAACACTGGCTTGTTTGCATTTATTTAAACAAATCACAATATTCTTGGGTGGCGCTAAGCAGTGACAGTGGCTCTGCAAAATAGTCTCGGGAAGGAACTTGTTTTGGTGGAACATTTGCACCCCGCAAAAGAAAACGTCACATACAATATTAAATAAAGTTAACTGTCACACAATCCAGTAAAGTCAGCTTTTTAAATTAGCTGGATACATGGTTAAACCTCATTGGCTCTTACCAGTGTATTGCCGTGTGTACTTTGTCCACAGCAATCCTACCAATCGATCCCAAAACCTCCCAGTTAGAGAGGAAATGCTGTAAACATATTCTTTGTAAATCTTTACAATCATTCTCCGAAAGAACCAAGCAGGCCTGCCTTGTTGCACGGTCAAACTTTCCTTTAAAACTAGCCATTTTCAGCATTGAAGCCTGCTAGCTCAAAGTTTCTTGTTGTTTACCCTAGCAAAGGCATTTTGAGAACAGCAACACACAGAGAGTGGAAGGGGCCTGACATCACATGCCAAATGTCAGGCTTTATCCTGAAAATGTACTTTTGTTGATCCTAACTAGCCCATCAGTGACATAATCTATGACATCATCTATGCAGTAATGTACTCAGGTTGACACACACTTGCACCAGCTAGAATTGCAGCAGACTGTCTCCCTCAGCCATAATGGAGTCTGATGAGCTGCTTCCTTAGTACATTCGGGGCTGAATGCACCAAAATATATCTGTCTATATGAAACATGCCTGTTTATGTCCGCTGCTTTAGGAGTCCCCTAGGCCAACCAGCCACCAGCCTGAAAGGACACCTTCAGCTTGATAGCTTTCTGAGCCAGTGGTTTTCACCAGCAGGTTATTTGGATGCCAGCATAGTACACACCAATGACCTACTTGCCAACTTTGAGCAGCTCAGCTAAGCCTGGCGCTAGTCAGTATCTGCACACCCAAGTGTAGTCCTCCACCCTGGGAAACTCCTTAAAAGGAGAGTCCAACTGTTGTCCGTGAGGCCAGATGAAAACTCAAAAACAAAGAAATAGCAGAATCCATGTCATTTCTTGCTTTACAACATATATAGCGTTGTCAGTATTAACAAGATAACCATATAATCACTTAGATAGATGTGTTTTGAAAAGCAAACTATATCATTATATATATGTTATATACTTATATAATATACTTATATATTAATCTGTCTTTTGCTTACATACAGATCTGTTTTTGCATTTTAGGGCAGAAAGAGCTTTCTTTGAGAAACTGTAAAGTGTAGGAAAGCACCTAGACAGATAAGAGCACAGGCAGGAGCTGCGGCCTTGATGGGTGCATGCAGCTGTGTGTGTGCGTCTTGAAGGCACGTGTGTGGCCATACACAGCACACGAGCTGTAGAGTTCATGAAGTTCATTACTGTTACGTTATTTGTGAAGTGTTTCCTACATTACCTTACAAGGATATGGAAGTACATATAGTACGTCCCTTTTGATAACTTTGGGAGGAGTAAAATGTTTTTTGTGTATAAATATGAGTGTTTTTGCAGAGTAGCGGCCCCTTTCGGGTGAGCCCCTCTTTTGGGTCCCTTTTGGGCTTCCTTCGGGCTCTTTTACCGAGTGCTTTACGTGGCATCGGGATACCATGAAGCCTTCTCTATCTACCCTTGCACTTTCTGTGTTTTGGGGAAGATTCATTATCACTCTCCCAGCTGGAGAGGGGTTCCCTTGCGCTCGCTGAGTGTAAGGGAGGGAAAAAAAGAAAAAAAGACTATCTCTGAGAAGCGGCTTCGAATACCTCTGTTATACAGAGGCCTGGTCAGAGCCTCTGAGCATCCCCCTCTCTCAGTCGGGCGACCAAGAAGGGCAAGGCGGGCGTCCTTGAGAAGGAAGGGACCTCCGGTGACCCTGGGAGGACGGCTAACAGACCGTAAGTACTAAAGAAAAATCATTGGTTTTAAAGATCCCCTCGGGCAGTGCTTGTCATATTCAGGGGGATAAGAGCCCGTGTTTTTGGGGACGTCTGGTGTAGTGTGTATCTAACCTCTTGTCTCGCCTTCGGGTTCCCTGATCCGCGGAGGGCGCTCCTTACGAGCCGGAGGGCGTGTGTGTCTCTATAAACTAAAATTAATCAGGGAAGCGTCAAAAGCAACTCCTTTTTAGTATAGGTCAAAACATCCGCCCCGCTGACGGGCAACTGGCGTTCGTCCGTACGGCAAAAGAGGGCACTAGTAGGGCCGGGGGTTTGCTGAGGGGAAGGCAATAAAAAGGGGTTGGCTCGGCCACAGCGAGCGACGCGACGCCTCAGCGAACTGCCACACCGGTCGACACAACCACTATCCCTTTTAGATTTTAGGGATCATTTTCTAAACTGATTTTTATTTTGGGTTACAGATCTTTTCAGAAATAAGAAAGACTGAAAACTGTTGAACTTATCTGTGTGGAGAGAAAAGATTGTTGAGTACTTAAGCAGAAGGAACAGAATAGAGAATTCTGCAGAGGATGATGTCGTTTTAAAAAGTGGAAAAAATTGTTAACTTATTAAATGTAAATTGGATGGTAACATTGCTGCAGTCTGTGGTGTTATAAAGATGTGTTCTGTTGTTAATGATGAACTTATGTTGTGATTGTGCTGTTGTTTCATGACAACTTTTTTTTGTTTAGTGTCTTTTATCGCTCTCTATTTGATCTACTATCATTTCTCCAGACTCTGTCAGGTTGGTGAATGGGACCAGTCTGTGCTCAGGCAGACTGGAGGTGAAGACTACCCAGTCTACCCAGAGGTGGTCCTCAGTGTGTGAAGCTGATTTTGACCAGCAGGATGCAGAGGTGGTGTGTAGGGAGCTTGGCTGTGGGGCTCCTTCAGTCCTCCAGGGGGCGCTCTATGGAGAAGTGGAGGCTCCAATGAGGACCAAAGAGTTCCAGTGTGGAGGCCATGAGTCTGCTCTCATGGACTGTAAAAGCTCAGGCTCAGATAGAAACACCTGCTCATCTGGAAAAGCTGTTGGACTCACCTGCACAGGTAGAAGAGGAGCAGCTTTGATTTGGTAATTTCTGTTCAAATTCACTTTATTCTTTTGCGGATGGCTCTCTTGTTTCTGTTCAGAACCAGTCAGGTTGGTTGGAGGACTCAGTCGCTGTACAGGATCACTGGAGGTGAAACATCAGGGAGACTGGAGACCAGTGATTGTCTCTGGCTGGACCATGAAGGTAGCAGCTGTTGCATGCAGAGAGCTGGGCTGTCCTTCTCCTGTTTCTGTAGAACGGAGGAAAGAGTCCTCAGTCCGATCTGTTTGGATCTGTGTTCAGTCTGGATCTACTCTGAGGGAGTGTGCAGAGTCAGATTCCTATTCCTCCATCCTTTATATCATCTGCTCAGGTAATGACACAATCTATGACATCATGTATGACAAAAATACTTGCCTGCCTTTCAAAATACCTGCCTGCCGAAATGCTTAATTGCTTATCTGCCTTGACGAGCTGCCTACCGAAATGCATGCCTGCCTGCCTAACTGCCTGTCAAACTGCTGAACTATCTGCTGAACTGCCTTCCTACCTGCTGAACTGGAAATATTGTCTCCATGTCCACATGGACATTTAACTGCCAATATTCATTCCCTGTAAGCAATTTTGCTTTTTAAAGTATGTATTGTATAAAGTATTGAGTGTTTTCTATAATGTTTTACTTTAAATGGTCAGAGAGGCTATTTATACATTTTTCCATGCGCCCAGTAATGTCACTACAGCTAATATCATTAGACATTTCAGCAGCAAAACTAATTGTAGTTATAAACTTGACCGAGGAAACAGAACTAGACCTTTATAGCTTCTGAAATAATTCTTATGAAGTTAAGTTGCTGTTTCTCGAGCTTCTCTCTGGGGACACTATTAAAGCCGACAGCAGCTCTGCTAGGTTCATATTTTAGATAAAGTTAAAAATATATTTGAGAAGAAATATAATGTATTATTTCATCCACCAACTATTAATCAGAATGTTAATATGATCAGACCAGTCAATATTAATATTATCTCTCTCCCTCTTTTTCACTCTCTCTGAGTCAAACCTCTTTGTTTACATGCCACAGGTAAAAACAGGCAGAGCAGAGGATACATCAGTGTATCCTAGATTATAGCTCCTTGTTCCTTGATCCTCACTCCTCGATGTGTTAGGGCAATTGGGACGTGGCTAATAGTGTTAGCCACCATGCTAATGGCATAGATAACTAAGCCAAACAGTGTTGTCACTAATATTTTAGAGGGTATCAGCAACCGGTTTCTTGCATCCTTCTTTTGATTCGCAGCCAGTCTGTCACTCCCTCTCTACTAACGTTACTAAGTCTCTACCGTAGCTTTGTGCTCTTGGATCTCACGATGGCTGAATCTCACTTCCCTTAAAATGCATCCACAGTTCCTTCACGTGCCTCCGTTCCTCATGTCTTACGCCGCCTGGAATCAGCTCCGTAATACGCAATACGTCCCCAGCGGACGTCGTACTACACCGTTGAAAAGCTTCGGAATCGACTCACAAAAATGGCAGAGAGACTAGAACGACTAATAAGTGTCTGAATGTACGATTCTCTATGACCAACTAACCTCTCTAACCAATTAGCATTAGCAGGTTTGTTTATCAGTACCATAGCAACGCTAACTTCTGCTGGAATTGTCGGATAGGAACCGTCCGTAGCCTTTCGCAAGAGTTAAATTTTTTGAACTCATCTGGATGACCAACTGACACGATCTTTTTCGCACCGCGCTCGTTCGGACATGGTTCGGACCCATTCGCATGCGGTCTGCGAATCTCCATAGGAAATTAATGACTTCTGGTTGTTTCGAAGCCGTATCGGAGCTGATTTCAACTGCCAGTGTGAAGGCCCTCGGTGGGAGGGAGCATGGGGGAGAGGGAGGAAATCATGCAAGGAGAGAAGAAATGAGGAAATGTGTTTTTAGAGGGATGATGAGACGTCCTTTCCTCTGAAGTGTCATGTGAATTTGTGAGGCTTTATGGGCGAAGCTAGCAACGGCTTTCTGCGGCACGGCTTCCAGGAAGGCTGCTCTCCTGTTTCCTCGCTCATAGCTCCTCAGAGATCCCTCAGAGATCCTCGCTCCCCAGGGCAAGAATAAGAAACCGCTTTTACCAAGGAGGTCTAGAACAACTTCGACAGAGTATGTTTGGTAACCCTGCTATAACCCTGCTTATTAGCTTATAGGTGATAGGTGATATTAGTGATAGGTGTACGCGATATGTGTCCATGTTAAAGTGATTTTAGATTTCAGGTCCCTACAGTTTGTGTTAAATGGGAGCTGTTGGACTCATGATGTTGTGTGATGTGATATCTCTCCATGTGTTTGATCAGATCCGAGGCCTTTTATCATCAGAGCGGTTGTCCTGCTGCTGACTTTGCTGTTGGTGAACGCTGCTTTTTACTTCTACTATAAGGTACGGACACATGCCAGTTGTTGACAACTGGTCCCCAAACTGGGGGTTGCAAGGCCTTCTTCATTTTAAGGGGTGTAAGACAACTTTTTAAACCTACTAAATATTATGTAAACACATCATAACAGCGTTCACACAGCCAAGTAACCGTTAGTGACAGACATTTAAGAACCATGAACAGCGATCACAGCATTTTGGAAATCACCACAAACAAGCAATATTGTTAATAAATAATATTATTAGATAAGCACAGGGGCATATTAATTGTTATGGTTTATTTGGGAAAATAGTAATTATCCCGAATTACAGTAAATGTACATAATGTTATACAGACACATTATAACATTTATAACATTTACAGATGGAGTGGTAATTCTTCATGTGGTGGCCAGAATAATATCAGTTGGCACGGTAGTGGCCTAGATTTTTAATAACCCGATGTTGATCGCTTTACTTGAAACAACTGTTCATGTCACTTGTAATGCTATGAAATGCCTCTCAAAAGCCTTGATTTTCTGGGGTGCCCTGGTAACACACCTGTTTGAGTGTGCGCCACATGTACCAAGGCTCATTCCTTACCGGAGCGGCCCAGGTTTGAGTCTGACCCGTGGCCCTTTGCTGCATGTCATTCCCCCTCTCTCTTAAATAAAGGCCCCAAAAAGCCCCAAAAATGATCTCGAGGGGTGATTTGCAGCCATTTTTGACTCAAGCCTAAATATTAACTAAATTATAACTGTTTTGAAAGCCTTGTTCTTAATATTTCACATCCAACTTGAAAAACATTACAGCCAATTATATTTGTTATTGTGTACCACGCTCCAGGTCTGTATTCTGAATTTTTATCTAAATTCTCTTGAGTTTTTATCACATTTAGTCCTTAAAGCTTTAGTGCATAACTTTTCTATATACGTCATACATTCAAGCCATTGCCAGATGAGTTGTTATAAAGCTAATTAAGACTATCAGCTCCACACAACTCTCTCTGGATTTGTCAGTATTGCTATGTTCAGAAGATTGTCGTCCGGCGACTTTCCCATGCAGAAGCTCGAGTGAAGATAATTACCTCTTCTACATGCGCAATCAAGGAAGGCTTGTATCATGTGGACGCGCCGTGGGGGCAACATAAACTATGCACTATAGCTTTAAATCAGACAAAGTTACTATTGTAGGTGATTTTAATATTTATGTGGACGTTGACGACAGCCTTAGTATTGTGTTTATCTCACTACTAGATTCAATTGGTTTCAGTCAGTGTGCATAAACCCACTCACTGTTTCAACCACACCCTGGACCTTGTGCTGGCATTAGCATTGGAATTGAAGATTTAAAAGTATTTCCACAAAATGCTTTATTATCAGACCATTCTTCATAACTTTCAAATTCTTCTAATCTGACTATATGACATTTGATAACAGTTTCTACACTAGATGTCTATCTGATAGTGCTATAGCTAAATTTTAAAAGTATATGGCATTCCACCAATATGGAAGAATCTCATTTAGACTGGCAAGACAGTCTGAAAACATATAGGAAGGCCCTCAGAAATGCCAGGGCAGCCTATTACTCATCATTATTAGAAGAAAATAAGAACAACTGCTCTTGGGGGGGAAATTGTTGGGTCTTTGTAAATTAAAGAGTGTGGTCTAGACCTACTCTATCTGTAAAGTGTCCTGAGATAACTCTTGTTATGATTAGACACTACACTATCAAATTTAATTGAATTTAATCCAAAATCCCTTGTTTCACACAAACTTCCTGCAGTTATTGTATTCACTATTTGGGGTTAATTGTGTGCTGTCATGTCTCTCCAGGCCAGCAGGGGGCAGCAGACGGACACACAGGAGGGCATTGAGCTACATGATTATAACCTGGGTGTTCCTGCAGTTGAAGGAGAGCCAACTGAAGAGGAAGGAGCTCAGGGAGCAGAGTAGCACCTCCAAAGAGCTCATCTCACATCCAGATGGATTTTAATGTGCAAGTTCCCTTGAAAACAAGAAGACAGGAATTACTATATTATGTTATATACTATATAGCTCACATCTCCAGAGGTGTCAAAAGTATTCACATTCATTACTCAAGTAGAAGTATAGATACTAGAGTTTGAAAAGACTTTTGTAGAAGTTGAAGTATCAACTCAAGCTTTTTACTTAAGTAAAAGTGTAAAAGTACTGGTTTCAAAACTACTTAAAGTATAAAAGTAAAAGTAATGTAAGGCAGAGATCTTCGACAGGGGGTCCTCCAAATTATATTACCTATAGGCTTACTGGCCTATAGGTAAGGTAGTCACTAAGATATCAGCCCACAGATACAGTTAATCCTAGATTTACTGTGCCACATATGTAACATTAAAATATGATTTATAAAATCATGCCAACAATTAATATTTTAATAGCTTATGAAAAAAGGGTATGTAAGAAGGCTTTAGGTTGCCCTAACAGTTATTGTAGGCCCAGTTTAATATGCAACTTAATTTCATACAATATGTAATAGGGGGTCCCTGCTACATCTCACTTTAAGTTAAGGGGTCCTTGGCTTAAAAAACGTTGAAGACCCCTGATGTAAGGGGGAAAAAATGCCATTAAGGACAAAAGCTTAACCCCAAAACGTGGGGACAAATCCCCACTTCCACAAAAAAACATTTTCCTAAGGGCCATAATGACTATAAAAATGTTATATTAAAATCATACCTGCAAACTCAGAAGGGCTGAAAAAGGTGACACATCTCTTCTGTGTTTTTCAGACAACGGCAGCTACAGTCTGGTGTTACAATCCTCTCCAGTGAAATACAGACACACACTTTTACACCGTTTAGCTGTCAGCATTTTAACCATGTTTACTCCAGCTGCTAGCTAACGGTAGGCTAACGTTACCTGCTGTCGAGTGTAGTGTCAACTAGCGTCCCGTGCGGCGATGTTTCAGTTCCCTCTAACGTCCGTTTTTGGAGCATCAGAGAGAAGCGCAGTCATTTAAGTGGCACCTAAATAAGGCACCGAAGTCCGCGTTGCTATTCAGTCCGGTAGATAACGGTTGTTAAAGCACCGGTGGCGTATTAGCACCGGGTCTGTGCAGGTGCGATGGATCGCGTAAAAACCAATAGGGTGTCGGAATGGTATATGTTTATACTTCTCATCCAACCACAATCACATTCACTCTCTCCGGATGGAACGATTTGGATATGTTTTTTTGTGTGTTTTTGAACGATGTCGAGCCGGAATGAAAACAAGCCGAACTGAAATAGGACTAACAAGGCTATTTTTAAAATGTAAGGAGTAGAAAGTACAGATAATTGCGTGAAAAATTTCTACTTAAGTAAGGTAACTTGACACCTATGCACATCTCTAAGGCCATTGGTTCCTACTGAAAGCGTACAAACACCTGAGAATTTGAAATTTGATTTCCATGCGGCCGGCACAATTCAAAATCAAAGACAGGCCAACCAGAAACAATGTTGGACAAATAATGTTAAATATTAAATTGAAACTTGAAACCTTGACATAATCCTCTTAATTCTGTATTACAATATTCAATGTAAATTAAATTGAGTGACATTTGAATTAAATCCTGAGATAACAGAGATGTCAGAGCCACCTGCTGTTCAACACTTCCTCATACTTAAACGACAGAATAGGTTGATTGCCAATGACTCCTAAAATGACACAGACTGTCGCACATTGGCTGTTTTAAACATGGGACAATAATAAGTGACTGCGGTGGACATTTTAATCATGTGACCATTCTATTTAACATAATGGACGAGGTTTTTAAGATAGTTAACATTGTAAAACAAAACTAGTTCAGTTTAGGCCAAAAAACTACTTAGGGTTAGTAAAACATAATGGATTGGCTTAAAATGATTGATTGTGCAGAATTTGGCACTGTTATACTTTGCCATCTCACTTCCACGTTTGCTCTCGCGATAATTACTAGCCTCACAACCTAACAACAAACGTAATTATGGGTTGTTATGAGCTGCTTGCACAATCGACCTACACAGTCGTTTTCTTGATGAGTAATGTCTATAACGTTAGAGCTGGAGATCTGCACATCCAGGGTTGGTGAACTACAGCTGGTGCCATGTTGAGAATCAGTTGGTGTTTGTGATTAAAGAAATACAATTCATTAAAGTCATGTAGCTCACAAACAAAGTACAATATTAAAAATCAGAGGCATTTTTAAAACCAATGTCATGCTTTTTTCATAACAAATTTATTTTTGTACAGGAATTTACTTGATTTTGTAACACATTGCTTATTTTTATACTTAAAGGAATACTTTGCAGATTTTAAAGCAGATCTGTATCATGTCATATTAGCTTGCCAAGTTATATATCACCAAAACAGCATATTCTGCATTAGAAATAGGCCATAAGCCAAAATGAAAAGTATAATTCAGGGTAAGAGGGTTGCAAGTTCTGGGTTTAGATGTTATTTATCAGATATTGGTGGTACCGGACTCATACAATGACAGTTATGAAGAATGATTACTGAAATGAAGCATTTTTAAATATATATATTTTAATTCATGATTTTAACTATATTTTCGTACTTTTTTACTCAAAAATGTATCTCATAACATAAATACTTCTTATTAACTCTCTCACTATCATCTACTATGTTCCAAAGAAATAAAACCACTTTAATTAAACTATAAAACTCTGAATGAGCTGATTGTAAGTGTTGTATTTTCTCTCTTAGTTGAAAATGTTTTGTTTGCTTTCTTTGAATGTGAGCGCTTTGCATTCAACAGAAGAGAAAACTCCAAGGCTCTAATTATGACTTACATGTACTATCTCCTCTTTGCCAGAATGTATCTGATTATTAACAGAAAACTGTCTGTTAATTATGAGATACAGATGTAACTATGAGAAAAGCTTAAGATTGTTATTGATCAAGGCATGATGGAGATATGTGATGTAATGAGCTTTTATTTCCTACTCTATACAAGCTAAAAGTACCGTTTATTTAAATGGAGTCTGGTGGGTTTGGTGATGGTGTTATTCAGGACTGTTTTTGGTTTAACAAAAAGAATCTTACTCTTTACCAAAAAGGTCTATCTCTGTAGGGATCCTTTACATAATAACCTGGCCTGGATCAGCTTCAATTCTCAAATTATCGGCCTATCTCCAAACTCCCTTTGCTCTCCAAAATTATGGAGAAAGTTGTTTATTTGCAACTGAGCAAATTTTTGACTGATAATTCTATAACTGAAGTTTTCCAGTCTGGGTTTAAGTCAGCCCACAGTACTGAGACAGCTCTGTTGAGCGTTTTTAATGCCATTTTCATGGCTTCAGACTCTGGTGATATTGTTGTTCTGCTGTTATTGGATCTCACAGCTGCATTCGATACAGTTGATCACCATATTTTATTGTCCCGATTGGAGAGCTGTGTGGGCATTAAGGGGTTGGTCTTAGCCTGGATTATGTCCTATTTGGAGGGCAGAAGTTTTTCAGTCTAGGTTGGTGATGATGTGTCCTCTACGGCTCCCCTGTCGTGTGGAGTTCCTCAAGGGTCTGTCCTTGGGCCGCTACTTTTTTCGTTGTATCTCTTGCCTCTTGGGTCAATCCTTAGAAGTCACAATGTTTCATTTCATTTTTATGCTGACGACTGCCAAATTTATGTACCAATAGGACAGTCAAAAGCTCTCTTGGAGTGTCTGACTGAAGTGAAAGCTTGGATGTCAATTCATTTTTTGTATTTTAATGAGAGCTAGACTGAGCTTGTGTTATTTGCTCCTAGTGACTCAGCAGCTATGACACCTGTTGACTTGGGTTGGTTAACTAGAGATATTAGCCCTGTGGTTACAAACCTGGGAGTCAAGTTGGATGGTCGTTTAAAACTCGATGCTCAGATTACCAGTTTTTTCCAGCTTAGGCAACTGGCTAAAGTGAAACCAGTTCTATCGCGACATGATTTTGAAATTTTAATTCATGCCTTTATTACTTCTCGTTTAGATTATTGCAATGCACTCTACACTGGCATTAGCTAATCAAATATGGCACGATTACAATTGGTTCAAAATGCAGCTGCTCGTCTTTTAACTGGAACTCGAAAATTTGATCATATTACACCTATCCTCCAATCTCTCCACTGGCTTCCTGTGCATTTTCACACAGATTTTAAAATTCTTTTATTTGTTTTTAAATGTCTGCATGATTTGGCCCCCAAGTATTTGTCCAATTTGATTGTACCCTATAGCTCCTCTTGTTTGCTCCGGTCGGCGGACCAGGCACTACTGGACATCCCTAAGACCAAACATAAATCCAGGGGTGATCGTGCGTTTGCGGTGGCAGCTCCGAGACTCTTGAATGAACTGCCTTTCTTTGCACATCAGATTGACCGAGTCTCTTCCCGTTTTAAAAAGTCGTCTTAAAACTCATTTATTTTCTTTGGCTTTTAACTCAGTTTGAGGGATGATTTTTGAGGTTGTTTTTCTTTTTTGAATTTTTTGTATTATTATTTTATTGTTCTATTGTGCCACTACTATATGTTATTGCTTATTTTAGATTGTGTTCAGCACTTTGGTCAACCATGTTGTTTTTAAAGTGCTTTATAAATAAAGGTGGATTGGATTGGATTGGATAATGTTATCAGAATAATCTGAGCCTGTCAGTGGGAAAAACAGCACTTTTAGTGGACGGAAATGGACGATGCACATTTGCCCTATATGATTACATTGCAGCCCGGTTCGCAGCTAGCGTTCTCGCATTCTCGCTCAATACTGGACCAATTTCAAAGATTTTTGAAGTCACTTAGACACCAGTGCATGGAAAATAGAGTCCAGGTTGAAAAATACCGAAATTACCCTTTAAAGACATCAGTTGGACTCTGACCAACTGTGCTTCACATTTTACACTGTTTCCTAATGTTTCCTAATGATTGATGATTGACAAAATCTCAGCTTTTCCTGCTTGTCATGAAATAAGAAACCACAGTCCTACAAGGTGTGATCTGTCAGCAGCTTCTTATCACAAGACCAGTTTCACAGAAATTCTGTTCAGAGAAGTTGACTGTGATCCACAGAGCGTAAACCTAGGTGATTATAGGTTTGAATTTTCAATTAGTTTATTTTATTTTAGTTCTGACTGTTAAATTTCATTTTAGTGTAGTTCTAGTTAGTTTAATTTTCAGAGCAAGGCCGGCTGAAGCAAGGGGCAGGGGTGAACTCCAAACCAATCAAAAGTAAACAAAATGTGCTCAGCCAAAGGAAAAAAGCACAGAAAATACCTGTACTGTATCTAACTTCTGATTGAGTGGGCAGCCTAAAGCCTGTCTCCAAAGTCGCCCACCCTCTTCTCGTTGTGTTCAGACCGTAAGTTCAGAGCTCTGAAGTAGACAGAAACCAGCGCGGTTTGTGAGGGGGGGCAGGGCCTAAAAATGACAGAAGGAAAAATAAATAAATAAATGCATAAATATAGTGAAAATAAATACATTTTGGTATCATAAATGGCTATTTCTGTATTTATTTATTTATGCATTTCTATATGTATTTATTTATGTATTTATACATTTATTTATATATTTATGTATTTATATATTTATTTATTTATTTTTTTCTACATTTATTTATTTCTACATTTATTTATGTCTGTATTTCCACATTTCTACATTTATTTATTTCTGTATTTCCACATTTCTACATTTATTTATTTCTGTATTTCCACATTTCCACATTTATTTTTCCCTGCGCCTGTATGCTAAAATTGAGTGGGGGGTGCCAACATCAGTCTGAAGAAGGATTGGTTAGCTGGGGGCCGTGTCGCTAACCAGACAGAAGCAAACGATCCATCTATCCATCTCTGGACGCAGGCTACCTATGAATGCTGCAGCTAGTGTGTAATACTGTCTAACCGTGCGTTCATGGACATCGGAAAAACGTTTTCCGAGTGAAAACGTCACCATTCACGTAACTTCCTGTGGGAATCAGAGGTGGGAAACTCGGGCTGGATTTTGATAACCAAGTTTCCCAGACGTGTTGTTGACAACTGACGTTTGATGGAGGCGACTTTGGTTCACTGAACATATTTCAATGATAATAAACTGTTTATTGTGGACAAATGCCTCTGCCAAGAAACATGCACGGACATAACATGTTTGAAATTATTCATAAATCGGCCTATGTATAAAAAAAAAAACACATTATCCGTGTCCTTTCCCATTGGTTGTCCTGCAGATAACACAAACACACACCTGGTGATGTGCTGTTTGGATGCTCGCATAAGAAAACAGCAGAAAATGTTTTGTTATTGTGGCCTCCATGTTTTCACACCTGATGCTCTCAGCTACGGCCAACCGTTGGTGGCAGTCATGCAAAAAGTTGTTATGCCAAACGCCAATATAACAGAAGAAGAAGAACACGCATCCCGACTATGTGAACGCTGCCAGTCGGAAAAACAACGTAACCAGGGGGGCGGTGCCTGTTATTCCGAGGTGGCATGAACGCAGCATAATACAATCTATGGTAATGAGTCGGGCGGTGCTTAAAGAGCAATGTGCAGGTTGAATTCATAACTGAATTAATACGTAATGTTGTCTGAAGAGGTCTTTTAAAAACACATAAGTAGAAATTGCTTTGTTACACAAACCCTAAAGCAGAAATTTTGATGAAAGGGTGCCCATTTTTAAGCTAGGCTCTGAAGTAGCCTTTCCCGCCAGCAACGCGTCATATGATGTAGGCAGAGGCAAACAACAGGTTGTGCTCCCGCTTGTTTCTCACTCTACAGTGGTGAGAGAGAGCAAGATATAGAGAAAGTTTATGTAAGTCATAATGGTAAATTATTGTGTTTGTGCTGGTTGCACAAAGTCCAGTCTGTCAGGAAATCGTGTACATAATTTTCCTTGTAGGAAAAGCAAGGTTTTTCGTTTTGTGCAGGTGAAGTGAGCAGACTTCACTGCCGCGTCTGTCACCACACACTCGGTCGTTTGTGGTGCTCATTTCACTCCGGAGAGTTATCAACCTGGAGATTTGTTGGAGTCTTGGATGTGATTTTGGAGTAAGGACCATGTGAGGCTGATCAGCGCCGGCCCAAGCCTTTTGGGGGCCCTAAGCAGAATTTGATTTGGGGGCCCCCCCTCCCACCACGCGGAGTCACCTGTGCTTGACTATTATTGACACAAATGTCACGCTATACTGTAAAATTTTGAATTTGGTAGATGTGATTTCCTGTATTCTGGTGCATTTTGGGGATGGTCAGCTGGAGAAGGGCAATACCTAAATTTGTTCAGATTCATAGCCTTCTGCTTTTTGATTTATTAAGGTAGTGACTTCACCCAACTACAATACTGACATACTCTGTGTTATTAGGAAGTAGGGCTGGGCGATATGGCCTCAAAAAAATGATTTTTTCACAAAGAATCTGATTCATGATTTAAATCGATCCCCCCCCCCCCCACACACACACTTAAAATGAATCTGCAGATGACAAATAAATAACACACACACACACACACACAGGGCATGTATACCTTTATGATTATTCATGCCAATTTTATGTAAATATTGGTTTGAGTGTTTTCCCTATCATTGTATTGGGGGGGCACCCTCTGTGAAAGAGTGACAAAATGATATTATGCTATATATTCAACAAATTATATAATAATGCTATATATATTCAACAACACTAAATGGATGCGTGAGATAAAGCTGTTTTCACACATACAGGTAATTCGCTTCCCGTTCCTTAGTAAAAGTTCAATTCATTTTAACTTTAGTCGCGCAACCTTGCCCCTATTTTCACCTGTTGCTGAGAAACGTACATTAACATGACATGGTCTCATGAGTGTAGCATACCTGTAGCAAGCTCCATTGTAGTAACTAGCGGTAAAAACAAACATTGAAGAGGAGCTCCATGCTACAGAGCGGCGATTGCTAGTTGTTTAAGCCGCTACAGACCTCCATCACAGCTTGGTCATATCAGTGGCTTTTAGCTAGTAGATGTGTTGAGCCGCAACATAGTTCCTCAACACCGGGTCCGGTGCTCTATGGTGCTCCGTCAGGTAGGCGGTAGTTCAGTAATCCGAAAATAGGTGACTTTGAGCCGGGTACAGAGCACAATGAGCTGCCGGTCATTTTGGCGGATATTACGGTTAAGTAAGTAATGAAACGAGTAGCTAGTTAAGAAAATAACTAATGTCGCTGCCATGTTGTTTGTGTATCACTATGGCAAACGTGCGGGGGGAGGGCTGGGCCCATTCTGAACTACGGGAGCCCAGATGGGACCGTCGGCGAATGTTAAGAGGGAAAAACAACACTCGGTTGGGGGCCCCCTAGTGGCCAGGGGGCCCCAAGCAGCCGCTTAGTTCGCTTATGCCTCGGGCCGGCTCTGAGGCTGATTACCGATGCTGTTCCCTCAGTGCACTCGATGGAATCAAGTCCACCACCATCAAAGCTTTCACCTGAATCTGGCGCGGGCAAGACTGGAGGACCAAGTGCTACTTGCAAAAATTCCATGCACCGAAAAAGAGCTCTTAGCAGACTAAGTCTTACTTTTAATTCTTGTAACTCTTAATTTGGCTGATTTCGTAATGTTTTAGTCTAATAATTTCAGAATAAAGAAGTGATTTGAGCGTGTATGTATTGGGCAATCCACCATCTAACTAGTAACATGCATGTTAACTTGGCTATATTAGCAAACATTTGGTAGCTGATGATTTGATGACAGGAGTAGCTAAAATTGCCGCGAATATAGTTCCCGGTTTGTTTACAGTTAGAAGATGGCTGTGTCTCATGTTACGTTGTTTTTTGTACACGCTGTGACTCTACAAATCACAACATGTAAATAGGAACATGTTGGCGTTATTTTGTCAATTTTGTCAAAATTCGGAGCAGTAGGCTAGTTGGAACCAATTACCTGCAGGATCTGTGCTGGGCTAAGCTAATGCTGGAGCCATCAGACAGCGTTACAGTACGCACGGAGATGAGAAGGGTATGTATGGACTTGTCTAACTCTGGGGGTTACGGTGAATAAGCTAAATTCCCAATAAGTCAGCGTGTTCCTTTTTAAGCTAGCTATGAGCTGTTGGGAGCTAGCTAGCCCAAACACCCCCGTTTCCCCCGCATTTTATTAAGCTAGCTATGAGCTGTTGGCAGCTAGCTAGCCCAAACACCCCCGTTTCCCCCGAATTTTATTAAGCTAGCTATGAGCTGTTGGCAGGCAGCTAGCTAGCCCCAAACTCCAGTTTCCCCTGCATTTCAATTCAGACCGTTCTCCCGCACGATTTTGTATCCCAGTAGGCTACTCTCTGGTAATTTAGAAAGTCCAAATTGATATATTAATCAATATGCTGAAATCTCCTAGATTTTGCCACTAGAGGTTTTGACATGTCAGAGCTGCTTTGGTTTTATTTCTCTTTTTTTTATTATTATTACTGATCCAGTTGGTAACTAAGCTTGTATCCTATTTTTGTGAGTGATTTTGAACCTCCGTGTTTTTTAGATTTTGGCAGAGAGTGCAGCCAGTAATGAAGGGATAGATGCACCTAGCACTGTAGATTTTGAAGAGACAGAGGGCTTCTCTCTACAGGATCCTGGACCATTAGTGCTTCATCGTGGGTCACAGTGCAACATCAGATGTCTGCAATGCTCATCAGGTAGTGTAACTTGTATCTATCATTAGCTGTATATGACACATAAACATTTAAAAATTACTTCTAATGGTAGGAAGAAGACATTTCATACTGGACTATATTAGGTTGTGCATGTGTTGTGACCACTCTCTTTTTTTTTTGCCTAGCAGTTTTCCTTGGACTAGGGTGGCCCCTAAATCATGGCTGCAGCTGTCGCCGTGGTCCTGTAACACCCTGCTACGCCGTGCAGTTCCCTGCTACGTCCTGTAACGCCCTGCTACGCCATGAACTACTGCAACTACTATTTATAGTCATAGTTCCATTATCTTTATTGTGACTATTATTGCAACTGTTCATCACACCCCCAACCGGCACCGTCAGACACCGCCTACCAAGAGCATGGGTCTGTCCCAGGTTTCTTCCTGAGAGGGAGGTTTTCGTCGCCACTGTCACACTGAATGCCTGGTCTAGACCTACTCTATTTGTGACTTGAGTGTCTTGAGATAACTCTTGTTATGATGTATTAAAGTTGATAAAGATGAGACTTTATTGATCTGGTGGTGAAATTCACAAGCTACCTGCCAAGTCAAACTTCTAAAAGTAATGCAAAAGTAGTGTAAAGCATTACAATTCAGAGACAGGTATATTGTAATATAACTAATTACTCTGAAATGACAGTAACTAGTAATCTATAATGAACTGCATTTTGGAAGTAACTCTCGCCCAACACTACTTTTACTATCAATGAAATTATGAATACATTTTATACAACAAGACACTTTGTGATTGTGTTCATTTTGTGAAAACAAAATATATTTATTGATTGCCTCCCTTCCTCTGGAAACTGCCTCCTGATTGCGGCCACAACACAAGCTGGTATTGCCTTCCTGATCTCCCTGCCCAGAAACCCATATGTCTATCGGACCACCTGCTTGTAGGCTGTGTATCGGAATTGCCTAGAGAATGATAGGGGTGCAATGTTGATATTGATAATCCTGTTAACATTGTCAATATGATCATGAGTGATAGACTTATTTGATGTAACATTTCCAGTTATTATATTCCATAAAGGTATGTATGCACATCAGAGTTTAAAAATCTGCTAATCCCTCAGCATCAACAATGCACATTAGATTAGATTATACTTTATTGTCATTGTGCAGAGTACAAGTACAAAGACAACAAAATGGAGTTTGCGTCCAACCAGAAGTGAAAAAAAAATCAAATATGTATAACTAAGTGTAAGTAATGAACAGATATGTGCAATGTAGTAGGAGTAACATAGTAAGAATATAGATATATGCAGGGTATTAACAGAATATATTATAAGAAAAACTGAATAAATATGGATATTCAGTATGAACCACATAGACAGATATGTGCAGTGTGGTAACAGTACCATTGTAGTGCAGAAATGGTAACGTAAGAATAAGTGTACTGTATGTGCAGGAGGAATAGTATGAAATGCAGTAGAATATGGCTATATATAAGTAGATACAGTATGTACATTAATTATTTTGATACAGTTTGTTATTTGTGTAGAAAACTGACGACTATAATAGAAGTGTATAATAATATAATAGTGTTATAAATTACTCTCATCTAAACATACTCTGGTCTGTTGGCTTGGAGAGGGCCATACTCCTGCCTGAAGTTGAGGTATGCTACCTGCAGCGAGAACGGGTTGAGGCAGCAGGCATCAAAGTCGGGATGGAGCGTCAGGCAGGTAATGTCCGTGGCCGGGACTAAACCCTCAACTAGTGCCCAGTAGGCATCCACCTCTCGACAACACATGCTGTCCACCGCCGACGCCATAGCCTCACAATGTCCGCACAAGCACCTAGCCAACAAAACGATTATGTGCTAGTGCTAACCTGCTTCTGTTAATACATCCATGGCTTGGATGGACTCCACAGTCCCTGTCTCAGCGTTAAAATCTTCATCCATCCATCCATCCATCTTCGTCCGCTTATCCGGTGTCGGGTCGCGGGGGGAGCAGCTCCAGCAGGGGACCCCAAACTTCCCTTTCCCGAGCAACATTAACCAGCTCCGACTGGGGGATCCCGAGGCGTTCCCAGGCCAGGTTGGAGCACCTAGTCCTGGGTCTTCCCCGAGGCCTCCTCCCAGCTGGACGTGCCTGGAACACCTCCCTAGGGAGGCGCCCAGGGGGCATCCTTACCAGATGCCCGAACCACCTCAACTGGCTCTTCGACCGCAAAGGGCAGCGGCTCTACTCCGAGCTCCTCACGGATGACTGAGCTTCTCACCCTATCTCTAAGGGAGACGCCAGCCACCCTCCTGAGGAAACCCATTTCGGCCGCTTGTACCCTGGATCTCGTTCTTTCGGTCATGACCCAGCCTTCATGACCATAGGTGAGGGTAGGAACGAAAACTGACCGGTAGATCGAGAGCTTTGCCTTCTGGCTCAGCTCTCTTTTCGTCACAACGGTGCGATAGATGGAATGTAATACCGCCGCCGCGCCGCGATTCTCCGACCAATCTCCCGCTTTGTTCCCTCACTCGCGAAACAAAACCCCAAGGTACTTGAACTTCTTCACTTGGGGTAAGGACTCATTCCCTACCTGGAGAAGGCATTCCATCGGTTTCCTGCTGAGAACCATGGCCTCCGATTTAGAGGTGCTGATCCTCATCTCAACCGCTTCACACTCGGCTGCGAACCGATCCAGTGAGTGCTGAAGGTCGCAGGTCGATGATGCGTTAAAATCTTAGGTTGTAGAATATCACAAGGCAAAACGTTGCTGGCTTAAATTAAGACAATCTATATGTATGTTTAATCTAAAACAAGGTCGAAAGTATGTTTGCTAAAGCAGATTTATTGTATAACACCGATGTACTAGCCTAGATGAACCAGCATTAGCCACAGTAACTCACCAAGTCACTTGCCCTATTCGCCACTGGTTCGCAACTCTACTTCTCTCTTCTGCCCATTGTTCCTCCCCCTGATCTCCCCCTAATCTCCCCCTGTCCTATATCTCGCCTAGGAGGCTCATAATTAGGCCTGTGGGCCATCATAGGCATGCTTGCCAACGTTGGAGAGCTCGCTTTCTTCATCCACGTCCATTGTAATTTGAGCATGAACTTGACCAGACTCCCTAGCGTTACGTCACTTCCGGTCAGTGATAGATAGATGCGGAAGTTATTTTATCACAATTTTATCTCAAAATATCGTTTATGGCAGTTATATATTCCTCAGTTTTGAAAATCTAGTTGTTTATCATTAATATACACTATGCTGTATAGGGGTGTTCAACCTGCACATAAGCAGCAGAGTAGGCTTCCTTGTACCAGTGAAATCAAGGCAGTAGTAGTAGATTCGATCACATCACTCTAACCAATCCTTTCTCAGACTGATGTTGGCACCCCCCACTCAATTAGCATACAGGCGCAGGGAAAAATAAATGTGGAAATCTCCAGCAGGTATTATGGTATAGTCTGTAAAAGATACACTGAAAGAGGTCAACTGGTTAAGCAGGGTAGTCTTTCTTTACACACTCGAAACTTGGTTGTTGGCTGTGGAGACGACGTGCCGACGTGTAAGGTGAGCGTATTGTGTCACTTCCGGTGTTCCCGTGTTACAAACGCTAGTTTGCTGCTCCGGCAAAAACTTACTGAACTCTGCTTCACTGTTTAAATTAGCAGCTATTTTGCCTGGATTGCATTTGAATTACAATTGTTTTACTCAAGCACTTATACTTAGCTTCACTTACAGCGCACGCGCTGAATTTACAATTGTTAAAACACTGTTAGCTACTTTAGCTTAGCCATTAGCAATGGCTAATTCCTCTCCCTCTCCTGCTCTCTCTTGCTCTGTGTGTCAAATGTTTAGCTATTCCTCTGCCTCCTTTAGTGATAACGATACATGTAATAAATGTAGTATATTCGCTGTTTTGGAGGCAAGGCTTAGTGAATTTGAGTCACGGCTCCGCACCATGGAATCAGAATCGTATGCTTCCGTAGCTAGCCAGCACCATGTAGTTAATGCGGGCCAACATACTGTAGCTTCTGTAGCTTCTGCTAGCTGTCCCCGGGCAGAGACCCCGAGCAGCCGGGGCGAGGGGGTTGACTGTCCGAGGGAAGCGAGCGTTAGATCTAGACCAGGGAGTGCACATGATGGCGGTCGCTCTAAACCGGAGCCGTCTCGCCTCTCTAACAGGTTCTCCTTACTCAGCGATACACCCGCTGAGAAGCCAGTTCTGGTTATTGGGAGCTCTATACTGCGATATATGAAGCCAGCGGCCCGGGCGCTAACAGTAGGCGACCCTACGGTCATATGTGCCCCGGGGCTGGAGCGGGGCGATATAGAAACCCATCTAAAACTGCTGGCAAAAAGAACCGTAAATACAGTAAGATCATACTTCACGTAGGTGGTAATGGTCGTAAATCGGAGAGTCACTAAAATGAATGTTGAGTCACTTTGTGCATACGCAAAGACAATGTCGGACTCAGTAGTTTTTTCTGGACCCCTGCCAAACCTGACCAATGATGAAATGTACAGCCGTCGTCATCCTTCCACCGCTGGTTGTCGGGTGGTGCCCAGCTAATGATGTGGGTTTGTGTATATACTTGAGGCGTTCTGGGGAAAGCCTGGTCTGATTGAGAGAGACGGCATTCATCCCACCTGGGACGGTGCCGCCTCATATCAAAAATCTGAACGAGTTTATCAGACATAAACCATGACAACCCAAGTTTGATATTAGTAATCAGAGGTGCGGCGGCGCCCTCTATGCCCTCGTGGAGCAGCGCGCCCCACTCATGGTCTAATAAGCACGGTGTCTGTCCCCCGGCTCAGATCGGTTAAATCAAAGGTAAACAAAAGATGCGCTATACTTAACAACCTAATTGGAATTAAAACTACTGCAATAGAACAAAATAGGAAAATTAGATGTGGACTATTAAATATTAGATCTCTGTCTTCTAAAGCAGTACTGGTAAACGAGTTGATATCAGACAATAAAATTGATTTATTTTGTCTTACTGAAACCTGGCTGGGCCATGAAGACTATGTTAGTCTAAATGAAGCCACTCCTCCCAGCCATATTAATACTCAAATTCCTAGAGGCTCAGGCCGAGGAGGGGGAGTTGCAGCCATCTTTGATGCAAGCCTGCTAATTACTCCTAAACCTAAATTACATTATAACTCATTTGAAAGTCTTGTTCTTAATCTTCAACATCCAAAATGGAAAACATTACAGCCAATTATATTCGTTGTTATTTACAGGGCTCCAGGTCCGTATTCTGAATTTTTATCTGAATTCTCAGAGTTTTTATCATGTTTAGTCCTTACCAATCAGAACAAGTACTTCTTGTAGGTGATTTTAATATCCATGTGGAGGTGACAATGACAGCCTTAGTACTGCTTTCAACTCATTACTGGATTCAATCGGTTTCAGTCAGAGTGTGCACAAGGCGACGCACTGTTTTAACCACACCCTCGACCTTGTGCTGGCATATGGTATTGAAATTGAGGATTTAATAATATTTTCGCAGAATTCGGTATTATCAGATCATTCTTTAATCACTTTCGAATTCTTACTACCTGATTATATTAAATTAGATAAAAGCTCCTACACCAGATGCTTATCTGACAGTGCTATAGCTAAATTTAAAGAAGATATTCCAACAGCATTCGACTCTATGTCATGCCTTAACATAACAGAGGACCTGTATGTTAACCTCAGTCCCTCTCAAATTGATGCATTTGTATAGGGTGGTATTACGACATGCCTACGCAAGCACCTTAGACTCACGCTCCCCTGAAAAAGAAGATGATGAAGCAAAGGAAACTAGCACCTTGGTATAACTCCCAAACTCGCAAATTAAAACAAATCTCGCGAAACCTCGAGATGTAAGTGGCGTTCCACCAAGGTGGAAGAATCTCGTTTGGATTGGCAAGAAAGTCTCAAAACCTATAGGAAGGCCCTAAGAAAGGCCAGATCAGACTATTACTCATCACTAATAGAAGAAAACAAGAACAACCCGAGGTTTCTTTTCAGCACTGTCGCCGGGCTGACAGATAGCCACAGCTCTACTGAGCCATCTATTCCTCTAGCTCTGAGTAATGATGACTTCATGAGCTTCTTCAATGATAAAATTACAACAATTAGAGATAAAATTCATCACATTTTTACACTCAACTTCTAACGGTTCACCTTTAAACGCAGAGTCGTTAGAAATAAAGACTAGTCTCGACATATACTTAGACTGCTTTTATCCTATAGATCTTCAACAATTAATGTTAAAGATATCCTGCTAAGCCCATCTACCTGTCTCTTGGACCCCATCCCAACGAGACTACTCAAAGAAGCATTACCTGTGGTTAACACCTCATTACTAGATATGATCAATATGTCTCTATTAACAGGTTATGTACCACAGTCATTTAAAGTAGCTGTGATAAAACCTCTTCTGAAAAAAACCCACCCTGGATCCTGAGGTCTTAGCAAACTATAGACCTATATCTAACCTTCCTTTTCTATCCAAGATCCTTGAGAAGGTGGTTGCTAATCAGTTATGCGTTTTCTATTTTCATAGCAACAGTTTATTTGATGACTTTCAATCAGGATTTAGAAAGAATCATAAGTAACATAGACGGCACGGAAAATTATTGAGACGAACTTCAACGATCTTGTTCCATTCTTGTTCTTGTTTCCATTTTTTTTACTAAGTGCGTGCTGCATTTGACACAATTGACCATTCAATCCTGTTACAGAGATTGGAACACTTGGTTGGCATTAAAGGAATTGCTCTGAGTTGGTTTAGGTCCTATTTCTCTGATCGATCTCAATTTGTGAATGTTAATGATAAATCCTCCAAGTACGCTAAAGTTAGCCATGGGGTTCCTCAAGGCTCAGTGCTTGGACCAATTCTATTCTCCTTATATATGCTTCCTCTAGGCAATATTATTAGAAAACACTCAATTAACTTTCACTGTTATGCGGATGACACCCAATTATACTTGTCAATCAAACCAGACGAAACCAGTCAGCTAGCAAAATTTCAAGAGTGCATTAAGGATATAAAATCCTGGATGACCTATAATTTTCTGATGTTAAACCCTAACAAAACTGAAGTTATTGTGCGGGGCCCTAAACACCTCCGAACTTCATTATCTAGAGATATAGCTACTCTGGATGGTGTTGCCCTGGCCTCCAGCACCACTGTTAGAAATTTAGGAGTTATCTTTGATCAGGATATATCCTTTAATGCCAATCTAAAACAAACCTCAAGAACAGCCTTTTTTCATCTTCGTAACATTGCCAAAATTAGGAATATCCTGTCTCAAAACGACGCTGAAAAACTAGTCCATGCATTTGTTACTTCCAGGCTGGACTATTGTAATTCCCTACTGTCAGGTTGCTCAAATAAGTCTCTTAAGACTCTCCAGCTGATCCAGAATGCTGCAGCGGGGGTCTCGCGTGTTCCCCCCAACTAAGAAAAGAGATCATATTTCTCCTGTATTAGCTTCTCTGCATTGGCTTCCTGTTGAATCCAGGATTGAGTTTAAAGTCCTTCTCTTGACCTACAAAGCTCTAAATGGTCTAGCACCATCATATCTAGAAGAGCTCCTAATACCCTATTGTCCCACTAGAACACTGCGCTCCCAGAATGCAGAGTTACTGGTGGTACCTAGAGTCTCTAAAAGTAGAATGGGAGCTAGAGCCTTCAGTTATCAGGCTCCTCTCCTATGGAACCAGCTCCCGATCTGGGTTCGGGGGGCAGAAACTGTCACCTCATTCAAGAATGAACTTAAAACTCTCCTATTTGATAAAGCTTATAGTTAGGGAGTGAGGAGTTGCAGTGTTCACCTAACTGGCCCAACTGCTTCTCTTCATAATTGTTAGATTAATAATACATAACAAAGTAGAGGGAGGCAGGCCAGCCGCCAGATCCGGCAGGGGGAGAGTTCTAAGCCCGAAAAAGCTACCTCTCCTTATGACCTGTCTCTCTTAGTTACCTGTTATAGTTACGCTGTTATAGTCCTAGACTGCCGGGGGACTTCCTTCCTTTGACACACTGAGCTGCTCTCTCCTCTCCCTTTCTATTACTGTTTCTATTACTGTTACTATTACTATTACTATTTGTGTGCAGCCCGTCCCAGAAATGCTTGTTACTAATCCTAGCTTCTGGGGAGTTTACTCCCCGGAGTCCCTTGTTTTTCCCCCAGCGTATTTCCTTGGAGAACGTTGGCACCAAGACCCTGGTTGCAGCTGTCGCGTGGTCCTGCTGCACTCCCTCTTGAGCTCAGCGATGCCCTGCAATGTCATGCTGCGTCCTGCTGAACCCTGCAGCTTCCCGCTACATCCAGTCACTGTTCCATTATTAATGTGACTACTATCGCCACTGTTCATCACACCCCCAACCGGCTCGTCAGACACCGCCTACCAAGAGCCTGGGTCTGTCCGAGGTTTCTTCCCAAGAGGGAGTTTTTCCTCGCCACTGTCACACTGCTTGCTCTTGAGGGAATTACTGGAATTGTTGGAATTGTTGGGGCTTTGTAAATTATAGAGTGTGGTCTAGACCTACTCTATCTGTAAAGTGTCTCGAGATAACTTATGTTATGATTTGATACTATAAATAAAATTGAATTGAATTGAATTGAAATGTGGAAATACAGAAATAAATAAATGTAGAAATGTGGAAATACAGAAATAAATAAATGTAGAAATGTGGAAATACAGAAATAAATGTATAAATAAATATATAAATAAATAAATAAATAAATACATAAATATATAAATAAATGTATAAATACATAAATAAATACATATAGAAATGCATAAATAAATAAATACATGCAAAAATACAGAAATAGCCATTTATGTTACCAAAATGTATTTATTTTCACTATATTTCTGCATTTATTTATTTATTTATTTCAACTTTTATTTATTTATTTTTCCTTCTGTCATTTTTAGTCCTCCATAAGGCCTTCTCTAATCTCTGAATATCTAAACGTGCTTTAGGGTTAGGGTAAGTCAACCATGGCAAAACATTTACATGCTGTTACACGGCACTGTTGTTACCATGTTTCTGTGAAAATCATGATGTTGCAGTCCATAATCCATTTATGAATGGTTATCCCTATGGAAGTTAATCTGTTTTATCGGATTTTGAAATTAAAAAGCCATTGAATTTCTAGCACAGAAAATGTATGCAGTGACATTATGTATCTTGCCTTTGAATTTTACTCTTCAAATTTTCAACAACAAATTTTCACCTCTACTTTTCTAAGTTCATAAATTCAGAGTCAAAAATTCAACGTAAAAACAATTCAATATACCAAATTCACATGCAAAATACAATGTATGAAATTCAGCTAATATATTTTTACCTTGCTCAATTTCAACAGGCCAAATTCAGCTGAAAAATGTAATATATAAAATTTAGTGTTAACGTCTGGGAACCCTAGGAAAAGCAATCGATTCTAGATTCTGGATCGGGAGTGTGCCATAGCAGCTTGCGGCCAACAACTGGAAACTTTTCACACTTTTCTTCCAACTATTTCATTACTAAATTCACTTCTGAGACTTTTTAAGTTTGAATTGTTGAGAAATTTGAAAAGTAAAATTCAGAGGCAATAAATTCAGATGCATAAATATTCAGTGCTAGAAATACAATGGCTTTTTAATTTCAAAATGTGATGAAACAGATTTACTTCCATAGATCCCCAGCCGAAGTTCATCTATTTCGTTTGCTATAAGCCTCACCTTGGAGAGGAAAATGCTGCATAGTGATAGCCGATAAGGAGAGCCTAACGTTAGACTTCCTCTCTTTCCCCCACTGTGTTCATGGTCTTAACCCCGTTTGCAAGATCTTCCAGTCCGGGGAGCGGGGTTTGTAACACTCAACAGTGTTGTAGTCCGCGGTCTCGTCACAAAATCGACTAGGGTGAGAGAGGTAGAGATATGACAGCAGAGAGCAGAGACGCTTCAATGAGGCAGTAATACAGTACATTGACAGTAATAATACTTTGTTTACGTTACATTAAGCACCATTATTTAAAGTGTGACTGTGGTTTGTATCCTATCATCTACTGGCTTGACCCCTGTGAGTAGATTCTGAAAGCAGTGGCGAGATTTCGGAGAACAAAGCGACACAAAGCAGGGTTCAGTTCACAATGTTCTAAAGGTTTAATGAGACACACAAGGATATACATATTCTCTAACAATCACTCCATTTATCAAGTTGAGGTGTAGTAAGATAAGAGAGTCAGGATGGGAGGAAGGATTATTTTTAACGTCTGTTCACACAGATAGGAAAACAATGTTGCACTCTGGATACTTATGAAACATATGAGAACGACTTTCTTCTTCTCACAGAATGGAATGGAACATTAGTCACAACAATTACTAAAGCATTTATCAATTATAATATGGGGAAAATTGCATTGCAGGTTGATTTAAGCTCGTGCACTGTGAAGTTGTCTGTGCCCATACAATTTTAAGTTAAAGGCTACAGTGCTCCTATTGGAAAAAAAGTTAGTCTAGAGACCTGGCCCTGTCGCACTATTTTGAATAAGGATCACATTTAGTTTCATGAAAATGGGGAACCTGAAACTTCTACTGCCACTTTCAAAAGGTTTCAAACTAATGCCAGCAGTCCATATTCTTTGGTCATTCTTGATAAACAACCATTCTTGGAATCTTAATTCCCACAGGGTAGTTTAAAATCAGATTCTTATGTCATTAAATATGAAAATATGTGGTCAATATCAGAAAAAACACATTTTACGCAATGTGTGTGTGTGTGTGTGTGTGTGTGTGTGCATGTGTGTGTAAGAGACAGAGAGAGAAAGAGAGAGAGCAGAGTTTAAAGTTGTAGAATGCTGATCACTTAGCTCAGATACAGCTCATTGCTGGTGAATAAGAACGCTGTTGCTCTGTTGTACATCTGTTACTCATTTTAGGAATAGGAAGTAACAGAAACTGCGGGTATCCATCTCTTTAGGTGTGTTCATACGCTGAAAGTACTTGCAGCAACTTGTTCAGCTGAATCTACCTTCAAGAGAGAAGAAAAAGAAGCCACGAAGGAACTTTGCAAAGGAATATACTTATAGTTCATTTGGCAGTTCAGTTTTTTGGTTTCCTTTTATTGTTTCTATTATTTAGAGACAGATGGGGACCACTGGGCTCGCAGTTGTGGGCATTTTACTCGCCATTTTACAGGTGAGTAAAAAAATAAATACAGAAACTGCAATTTGCTGTTTTAATTTAGTTCAGTCACATTTTAAATAATGGTGCTTAACAAATGCACATTCAGAAATGTAAACAAAGTATTATTACTGTCAATATACTGTATTACTGCCTCATACAGGCTCTCCCTCCCTCCTCTCTGTCTTTTATTTGGTAACACTGAAATTGCAATCATATCTTATCTGATTAAAATTCCCCGGAAAGGGGAGTATCTAACTAAGTATCTACCAGGCAGTGATTGAGTAATGAGTGAGCCAGAGAGGGAGCAGCTCAGGACATTCAAAACACTGTTGTGGATTTTCTTGGTTGATTTGTTGAATCATAGAATCTTCAGGGAGAACGGATGGTGCAATAATAGATCTCTATTCAATCGAAAGACCCTGAGCAATTGTTCTGAAGAAAAATGACTGCCCTTACTTCAGCAGTTGTTCCTTTTACCCATGGCCACAAAACAGGCCCCCACTTCTCATTGGACGTCCCAGCAACAACATCCCCATATGAGGTCACTCAAACTCCTCATGCTCTTCCAACCATTTATGTAACTTTGTTGGAGTGACTTCCAGACATAGTTCTGATGATCAGAACTGCAAGTATGCAGAAAAACAAGTCAAAAAGGTTCATAAGAGTCTTGAGACCAGGCTCAAGAAAAGTTGACACAGAAAAATAGTAAACATTGGTCAAACACATTAAAGGGGTGATAGAATGCAAAACCGATTTTACCTTGTCATAGTTGAATAACGATAGTTCGGTGGGTAAATACAGGGGCGGTTCAACATTGAATTACACCCAGGGCAAGACCCCCTTCGAGCGCCCCCCCCCCCCCCAGAAAATTATATTTCTCAATTGCACAAATCCTTCATTAGAGCATAGGAAACACTTTTTAAGGTGCACAATATCCACCTCCAACATTGCCAAAAGACAATGAACACAATTCTGCACAAAATATGACAGTATAGGTTATCAGAACTTAACATAAATATACACAATATACCAACACATTCTCACACCCAACTCGTAAAATAAGGACGTTCGGTCAGGAGCCTTTCTCGTTCTTATTTGACGTTAAAAGTCTCCTTTAGCGTCTCATGTAAACGTGCTTGGTCGCCACTATTCCCGTCCCTTTTTCGTCCCTTTTGACGCGCTTGGTCGGGACGGGTGAAGCGCGACAATAACGGAATCGCTGAGGTTGGGTTTAGGAGAAAAACAACGGGGAAAGGACGCCTCAAAAGCCAGGAAACACACGCCGGAGACGGGGAAACAAAACGCCACATGCGAGACGCGAACCCGAGTCTCCTGAGTGAAAGTCCGGTGTTTTACCTATCCACCACCCCAACCACCTTCCTTACGCAGCAATTTCCTCTTACATACCACTCACTAAATCTCATCCAACTGCGGTTCTCCCCAGTACGTTACACAAATACGCCGAAGGGTGCCTTTTTCGTCGCATCAGACACTGAAGGACACTGCCCAAACGTACTTATTTTACAAGTTCGGAATGAGAACGGGTTGAATATACATAAATGTGCCAACAATACAATCATAAAAAATTTAAGAGCAGAGAGCAACAATAATATAAAATATTAAGAATATATAAATAAAATACAGAAATATTCTAAATAGCACAAATCCTTCATCACACAAATGTGAAGACACACTAAAAAGAATCTAATTATTACACTATAGCACTAAGAACAGAAAACACAAACTAAAATCTGACCTTTCTGGCCTTCCTTGATGCAAAATAATCAATGATGTCATCGTATGAAATCTGCTCCCCTATTGAGGGATTGATATTGATGACGGCAAGGCCAGTGATCTGTTCCTGGGACATGACCTCAGGTATGACTTGATCAACTTTAGTTTGGAAAAGCTCCTCTCTGCTTGAGCCATAGTGACTGACAGGGACGGACTGGGACCAAAAATCGCACCTGGCATTTTGGCCCAGACCGGCCCACCACATAAATACATATATACAATACACAAATACCACCCGTCCCTGCTCTCCCCTGAATATGTATAGCAACTCCTACTCCTTAAAACTACTAACGCCATGCCATGTAATGAGTAAGCAAGAATCAGTGAGAGTTTACATTAAATACTTCAAAAAAGTGCAATTTATTAATACATTAAAACGGTATACTCCTTATGAATCATAAAACAAGCTACACATATATATATATATATATATATATATATATAGATATGTATTTCTTTTATTTATCATTTCAAGAGGCCCTGTGCTGTAATTTGAAGAGGTCTATCATGAGTTTTTGTCTGCCTAAGCAGATAGAAAAGCTACAATTCTCGTTAAGAACGTTTGCATGATGTGCGACGTTTATAGGCTACTAATGCAATCATACAGTAAAGCATGCCTACGTCTTTTATTGTTGTAGTGTTATCATCAACAGTTTGTCCACCACTCAGTTTTTGGTTCAGTTTTATCAAGGGGCAAATTTTTTTAAGGGGAGTTGTGCTTACCGTAGGTTCTCGCCTCACTCCCTCATCTCTGTCCCTCTCCTCCCGAGTCTCCTCACTGCCACTGCCGCTGACACCACCAGCACCACTATCGGCCACGGGAGCTGATGGAGGTCCTGCTACTGCCGAAATAAGAAATAATGTCTTTTTGCCTTTTTTCTTTTATTTGAGCCACTTGGGTAACTTTGTTTAATTTTCGCATTTAGACCATTGACATAAAAGAGAGGTTTAGACTTGTCTTGCTCCGTCTCTGTGTACTTCCCAGTTCTCCTGTCACTGTGTGTTTCTTTCGAGCCCGCACCATTATGGACTAGTCCATTACATTGTGAAAGTAAGGTTGCAAGCAGGGCGCCTGCAGCTGCAAGGGGGGCGCTGATTTGCCAATTCCTCACACAGTGAAATGGTAGATAGGCTAAAAGAAAACTGCTTTGCGGCACATAGGATTTATTTTTTATTTTTTTGTAAGTTCCCCCATGTGACATGAAAAAAATGCCACCCTGGTTCGCCCGTGCCAAAAACTGCCACTGGGTAAATAGGACATACATAGAAGCTGAAATCCTATTGACACCCCTTTACTATGAAAATCTCATATTTTGAAACTGCCGCTGAAAATGGGCGATGGGTTCACGTAAGGATCCCAGGACCTGTACCTTTGTCACGCCCATGGATGTATCACGCCCCAACATTTACATAGGCTACACAACTGACCTGAGATCAGATAGTCTTCTGAATCTAGGTCGTGCAGATCTCTGCTATTTCATTACAAAATTCACTTCTGAAACTTTTTTATGCGAGAAATCAACTATGTAAAGCTCAAATATGGGCCGTTTTACGAAAATGGATGGCTAATTGCATAGTTTGTCCGACTGTGTGTCAGAGTTCAGCGGCCGGTGCTGCCTGGGTTGCTACATCGCTGCCCTGCCTGTCCTCCTTCACAGACCCCGGCCTGCTGTGAGCTCGATTGAGCTCCGTCACGGCTGGAAGTCCGCGGTGCTCAATACCCGCGCAAACTCACACTTTCTGGGTGACTGGACTACCAAAACGCCGCTGCCCTGACAGAGCTCCAGGGCCTGCAGCTCGCTGTTCTCCCTCCCCTCTTCTTGCTAAATGGCCGGTGTGTGACTGAGAGTGCGGTCAGCGAGCTTGTTACGCCCGCAATCTCTTACCGCAGGTTCCAGTTAATCTTATAATGGATATGTGTGTTGAGTTATTTAAACAAACGATTGGGGAAATAAACGCCTTTTGTCCGTGAGTGTCATTGATAGAGCCAGCAGTGAGCTGGAGTCCATCAATGAGAGCTAGCTAGCCTCCTCCTAACGAGACCTCTGAAATTCACAAAAATGCATTAAATTGAAATCCGAAATCGGACAAGTGTTAGCTAAGCTTTGTAAGACCTTGGGGAACCTGTAATATACATGCCGTGACGAAATTCAAACTGTAAATATACTATAGTTATGCCTGAAGTTGTAGCTAGCTAGCCGCAATCGTTTCCCATTGTATTGAATGGGACACATAGCTAGCTGCTCCTCCTAACAAGACCCCTCACGTTCATAAAATGCCTTAAATTCAAATCGGACACAACGGTTAGCTTTGTAAGACCTTGAGATAGATGTTATATAAGTGGCGTGACGAAATTCAAACTTTAAATACACTATAGTTATGCCGAAAGTGTAGCTAGCTAGCTGCGATCTTTTCCCATTGTATTGAATGGGACATATAGCTAGCTAGCTGGTCCTCCTAACAAGACCGCTCACATTCATAAAAATGCCTTAAATTAAAATCGGACTGTTAGCTTTTGTTAGCTTTGTAAGACCTTGGGGTAGCTGTCATATAAGTGCCGTGACGAAATTCAAACTGTAAATATATTATAGTTATGCCAGCAGCCAGCCGCAGAGCCCCGGTAGTGCAGTAATCCACAAAGGGTGACTTTGCCCTGGGTATGGAGCCCAGCAGGCTGCCGCTTTCTCATCAGACTGTGTGGAGCTCCTAAAGTCCGACACGTCTTACCAATTTTGCAATTAGCCATAAATCTTCGTAAAACGGCCCATATTTGAGATTTATATAGTTGATTTCTCGCATAAAAAAGTCTCAGACGTGAATTTGGTTATGAAACATTGCAGTGTCTGGAATATGAGATTCTATCGCTTCTCTAATGTGTGTGTATGTGGATTCGCTCAACCAGTCAGCGTGCAGCTCATCTAAATATTCATGAGCATACCGTATTTGGAAGAAAAGCTTTTGTTACAAATAGGGCCAAAACACAGGGATGCATAAGGGCCAATAAAATATCAACCAAGCCATTTTCAGCCCAACCAATGTTACATACCCCATTAGTAGACCATAAGGAACAGTGTGAAATACCCTATATAATCATTATATCACCCCTTTAAGTTAAAGTACTAGATTAAAATAGGAGTGTAGGAGATAAAAAAAAGTCATACAACACACAAGCACTATTTGTTTTGACGAGATGATGAGTTGATTTAAAAATGCAAATAAAACAGTGAATGCACAGGTAATTAAGTGATATCCCCGCAGTTGTGGTGTTATAATAAAATCCAGTCCTTTTTGTCTGAGGCCGAGACAACACTGAGTAAAAATGGGCTTTATTTTGTGACGAGACCGAGTACTACAATAGGGACCAGGGCTACATACAATATACATTACAGCCATATACAATGTGGGGAGAAGAGAGGAGGGCTCACGTTAGGCTCTCCTTATTGGCTATCACTACACAGCATTTTCCTCACCAATGTATGTTTTTTAGCAAACAAAATGGATGAACTTCGGCTGGGGATCCCCACTCATAAATGGATTATGGATTGCAACATCATGATTTTCACGGAAACATAGTAACAACAGTGCCGTGCAACAGCATGTAAATGTTTTTTAATGCCTAAACTGTGTGTAACCGGGCCCAATAGAGGGCTTAGCAAAAATTTTGCAATTTAACACAGTCGACAACGCCACCTTGGGACTTTCACCCAAAGAGTTTAAAATTTAATTTGATATCAGTTGGTACCAATCCGGGGACTCCCACTACACAGGCAAGCCCACATAAGTGATCAGAGACGAGGTTGGTTTGGGCAACTCAAAATGATTTATTATAAACCCGAAGACAATGTTCATTTGAACGTAACTGTAAAAGATAAGTTAAAAACAGAACCAATGCAGTAAAAGACAAAACAACCAAAAATACAAAACACAGTAGAAGAGGAGAATTTTGTTAAAGTAAAGACTATTGAAGTGGAAACTATTTAAGTGGTAGCAGTGGTCATCATGGGTGGATCGTATAACAAAAGGCAAGGACTACAAATGAATGCAACATGCAAATATCAAAATAAACCCAAATAACACACTAAAACTATGCAATGTTACTAGTAAAATGACCCAGTTATACATCACCACCTCTACAAATAACTCAAGCAACCACTAGGTTTCCAAAAACTAAAAGTCACTAAACCTAATACACAATATCCAAAAGAAATGAACTCCCCTCAATACAATCATAAAACAACATTGTAACAATAAACAAACAGGCAAAGATTCCAGTACAGATAAGTTAAAATTTACTAAAACAGTTATGCTAAGTGAATAAGTGTAAAACTCAGACTAGGCAAAACAGCAGCGGCGCTCTCCGACAGAAAAAAATAAAAGGTCAATGTCTGTCCTGGCATGGCAAAACATACAGTAAAAGTGACAATCAAACAAAGCAAAAGTACCTTGGCTGTCACCTCCAGCGAACCCGCAAACCACACAGAGCGTTAATCTCGAACAAGGGAACAGATAACAACGTACGAGGCATACCAGGCAGCGACAACAGCAGAAAAAGGGGAAGTCGGAGGGCATTTATTTCCGTGTGCCTCACGTGATGTCTCACGTGATGTCTCACGTGTCTCACGTGTACTTAACCTACTGGTTACATTCACATGGTGGGGCTGCGCCATTTTCAAGACTGTACCAGAACCCTGCAAGGACCAAGGACATACAAATTGACATACTTCCGCCACCAGGGGGCACTATAGCAGAAAAAACGCCTTTCGCCCTATAAATCCCATACCGTACATCGCACATTTAAAAATGATATCCAAGCGTCACTGAATGGAGCTGATCCAGATATCCTGATATAGGCCACGCCCATTTCCACCTAGACTTTTATAACAGTAAAATTGCGATTTATCGTAAACCTACTTTTTCGAAGTCCTCCTAGGCTGTGCGTCCGATCTGCATGAATATAGCGAAATTACATCTCCAAACAAAGCTGACAAAAAAAATATCAAAATGTGGAAATAACGTACGAACAAATTTATGTAGCTAGCTATGAAAACACTAACTTTTGCATATCTTGGCCAAATTAAATGGTCAACGCAAACCTTAAGAATCTTGTTTGGCATGATCCTCTGAGGCTCTGTAACAAATTTGGTGAGTCGGGTAAGGCTGCAGCCTGGAGACCTCCCGTCTCATGCCATCCGGCTGGTGCTGTCCCCGAGCTTCGTCTTTTCAAAATAAAAGCTTGCGTCTGGTCCGCTATGTTTTCTTACTTTGCTGTTTTGGATGTTTTTGAACTAAACAGTACGGCAATCATGCTAATGAATACAATATTCTTTTTAGCAGATGTCTTAGTTTCAACACGATGGAGCTAGCAAAGCAGTTTTGTGTTTATATGTGCGGGCGGGATTTATTCAGTTTGGGAAATCCCACGGTCTCTAAAGCTGCAAACACTTATTTTGTTGGTAACCATTGTTGTATAATCACAATATTACACTTGAGGAGGCCTACACTTCAGTGATGCACCTTTCGGACCTCGAAATTAAACCCTCTCATGTAATATGGCTTAAACAGACGTCAAAGTTAAACGCTGATGCAGTTTTAAATGTTTTATGATTTCAGAAAGGAGGAGGTTAACCAATACTTTATATTAATCCTAAATTTTGTTGTTAAATGTCATATCCATAAATGCAGCTTTCAAAATTATAGAATATTTAAAAGATTTAGCCTATAATAAAATTTTGGTTAACCTCCTCTTATGTACATTTTAGATATCAGATTCCCTTCTAATGGGAGGCATGGAAACCTTTTTATTGTAGCCTACTCTTCTGTGGTCTCATATGTTATAATTGTAAGAGTATCAATTTTAGTATTATGTGGGTGGCTTCATTGTTGAGCTATGTTTTTTTGCATTTGACATATGTTTTTGTGTTACGCTTGTCCTTTCTTTTACTGGTATGAATTTGCAAATAAAGTCATCGCAGGTTTCATCAAATAAACAACACACGTTAACATCAGGGAGACAACATTAACATCCACAAATCTGCCAAGTATAGGCTATGTATGGCTATCGTTAATTTAAGAGTTTAAAAGGCTTTCAATTAATGGCATCATGCTCACTAACTTAACCGTGACTTCATTTAGAAAATAATTCACGATTTCTTATTCTGAACATCTGAATTTACCGTTGGACACGCCTAGGCATGAAACGGGAGGCATGAGACGGGAGTATCATGAGCCAGGAGGTCTCGAAGCTTCAGCCATACACTCTTGAATTTGGTGAAGATTGGCCCATAGGGGGCGCTACAAGTACGAAATGTTTATATCTCATCAACAATTTTAAGGATACCATCTAGGGCCACTCCTGAGGCCATGCCTGGTGTACTGATTCGTCGAAGTGGGCTTGGCCTATTGGAACCGTGTTTGGGTTCACATCTTAAACTAACATGAGCAACTTCAAATTTTCAGGCTAGATGGACACAGACTCATACACCTCACCTACCAAAAGTTACACACGTGGACCACTCGGTGGCTCTATAATGACATTAGACGCGCTTTTGCCTATATCGCCCATGTTACACTAACAAGCCAGACCCACATCAAGATATTGGGTCTGGGAACTCACCATTGGCAGGGCTCAATCCGAGGGGCGAGATAAAGGGTTATCTTTCAAATTTCCTTTGCACTCATAGCCAACTAGAGCAATGCTAGTTGATACATTAAACTTTTGCCGTATCCAGTCGGCAAAACTCCAAGTCTTCCAGAGTCGCCAAAGCCGATTTGAAACACTGCTGTTCGCCAGCAGCAGCAGCCATCTTCTTTGTTTTCAAGTAGGAGGGAATTCATGTCGGAACTCTGCCGTCCTTATGTTAAGCCTGCCCACCGACTCTATACACGATGTGATTGGCCTGATCAGAATTATTTTTTTCCAGCTTGCAAGCCAACCGAGAGTTGCTAGACTGACCCTGGCTGCAAATTACATTTGTTGCCAGTAGGGTGCGTCTAGATTTCCAGGCTAATGTTACACATCTTACATCCATGTGTTCGTTGAATCAAGCTGAATCACATGAATTTCCGCGAAGAATTTTCTTCGCACATAGCGAACTCCTCCTAGGCTTTGAGCCGATCAGCCTGAAACTTGGCAAATAGCATCCTCGGATGGCCCTGACATAAAGTTATCAAAAGAATCTTGCCCCGTTAAAAATTGTGTAAATTATTTTGTAACATAAAATGGTATTAACTTGGTATTCCTGTTCCGCCATGCCACACCGAGGCTCTGTACCAAATTTGGTGAAGATCGGCCATTAGTTGTCGCTATAATCAAGGTATATGCGGTTCGGCCTATAATTCACTGGATATAAACGGGGAATTTGCATTTGCATTTTCATGGCCACTGTAAATGCTATCAAGGCAAACCTTGAGATTCATGTTTACCATGGCACTTTGAGGCTCTGTATCGAATTTGGTGAAGATCAGCCCTTGATATTATATATAGGGGGCGCTAGTATCGAGGTAGATGATTTTTGGCCTATAACTCAGTGAAATTTCAATTTACTAAAGACCTTATAGGTCACACTTCACGATATTTTGTGATGTTTGCTTCGCGTCCATTGCGCTTTGGGTTCCGTTTTCCGAGTCAGTGAGTCTACACTTTAATGTCTTTATTTAAACGACATACAAAGACAAGCAGTCAGAGCATAAAGAAAAAACACAAACATACATAAAGTCAGGGGGATCACAATTAAAAAACAAATAAGTCAGTTCATTAAGATCCTTTAGCGGATAGATTGATGGTTGTGATACCTTTCTTGATTTTAGAATATTAAAATTGATAAAATGTAATATGTGAGTTCATTTTCGAATATTCAATTTGATTAGATTAGTTTATGGTTGGCAAATATAGTTAAGTAACAGGATCAAATAATGATGTAGTATTTATTTGTTTTGATGGAAGTGTAAGAAAGACCAATGGGTTTTACCATTATGTTAACATTTTGAGAACATTGTGCGAATTATAGTTTTTACAGGATCATTTTTTAGAACCCTGTTTCAGGATTTTACAGATAGCAACAATATTGATAATTGATTCAATTGATTCATGTTTCAATGTTTTTTACTTTTTTGAGACCAAACTAAATGATCAATCGAAAAATATTAATTGAGAGATGAATTAATAATGCAAATATGTCAGTTGCCCATCCTGAATGGACCCTATGACTGTGTGTTAAATACTGTTTTAATCAGAAGGAATGCCATATTCCTCCTCATAATCAGACTGAAAACGTTTTCTTGTATCCTGCACATTTTCTGTACATCTGGGTTATAAGTAATTAAAAGGCTGTTTTCCTCTCTTAGGTCTCTACTTTTGAGGGTGAGGGGCTGAGGAGGAAGAGAGAATGGGTTATCCCTCCCATCTCTGTCGTTGAGAATGACCGAGGACCCTACCCCCTAAGAGTATCTCAAGTAAGAGGAAATAAAGCCCCTCGTACTCATTGTTACTGAACTGTATTTAATATTTGTTTCTGAAAAAGATGACTCCATGTTGGTTTCTACTGCAGTCATTGAGTTTGGATTTTAAATGATTATTTTGGGTTGCATTTCATTTTTAAAAATCTTTTTATTTACAGTACATTCAAAAATGTAAAAACAGTATTTCAATCAGGAGAGACTTCCTTGCAAATATGAACATGTTTATTGTACAGGACAAAATATGAAAAATGAAATGTGCAAAGTCTCTGGAGATTAGACTCCATCGAATCCATATGTTATAAAAGGGGTAGTGAACCCAAATATATACAGTGCCTTGCGAAAGTATTCGGCCCCCTTGAACTTTTCGACCTTTTGCCACATTTCAGGCTTCAAACATAAAGATATAAAACTGTAATTTTTTGTGACGAATCAACAACAAGTGGGACACAATAATGAAGTGGAACGAAATTTATTGGATATTTCAAACTTTTTTAAGAAATAAAAAACCGAAAAATTGGGCGTGCAAAATTATTCAGCCCCTTTACTTTCAGTGCAGCAAACTCTCTCCAGAAGTTCAGTGAGGATCTCTGAATGATCCAATGTTGACCTAAATGACTAATGATGATAAATAGAATCCAGCTGTGTGTAATCAAGTCTCCGTATAAATGCACCTGCTCTGTGATAGTCTCAGAGGTCTGTGTAAAGCGCAGAGAGCATCATGAAGAACAAGGAACACACCAGGCAGGTCCGACATACTGTTGTGGAGAAGTTTAAAGCCGGATTTGGATACAAAAAGATTTCGCAAGCTTTAAACATCCCAAGGAGCACTGTGCAAGCGATAATATTGAAATGGAAGGAGTATCAGACCACTACAAATCTACGAAGACCCGGCCGTCCCTCTAAACTTTCAGCTCATACAATGAGAAGACTGATCAGAGATGCAGCCAAGAGGCCCATGATCACTCTGGATGAACTGCAGAGATCTACAGCTGAGGTGGGAGACTCTGTCCATAGGACAACAATCAGTCGTATACTGCACAAATCTGGCCTTTATGGAAGAGTGGCAAGAAGAAAGCCATTTCTTAAAGATATCCATAAAAGTGTCGTTTAAAGTTTGCCAAAAGCCACCTGGGAGACACACCAAACATGTGGAAGAAGGTGCTGTGGTCAGATGAAACCAAAATCGAACTTTTTGGCAACAATGCAAAACGTTATGTTTGGCGTAAAAGCAACACAGCTCATCACCCTGAACACACCATCCCCACTGTCAAACATGGTGGTGGCAGCATCATGGTTTGGGCCTGCTTTTCTTCAGCAGGGACAGGGAAGATGGTTAAAATTGATGGGAAGATGGATGGAGCCAAATACAGGACCATTCTGGAAGAAAACCTGATGGAGTCTGCAAAAGACCTGAGACTGGGACGGAGATTTGTCTTCCAACAAGACAATGATCCAAAACATAAAGCAAAATCTACAATGGAATGGTTCACAAATAAACATATCCAGGTGTTAGAATGGCCAAGTCAAAGTCCAGACCTGAATCCAATCGAGAATCTGTGGAAAGAACTGAAAACTGCTGTTCACAAACGCTCTCCATCCAACCTCACTGAGCTCGAGCTGTTTGTGGTAGGGAAGAATGGGCAAAAATGTCAGTCTCTCGATGTGCAAAACTGATAGAGACATACCCCAAGCGACTTACAGCTGTAATCGCAGCAAAAGGTGGCGCTACAAAGTATTAACTTAAGGGGGCTGAATAATTTTGCACGCCCAATATTTCAGTTTTTTATTTGTTTAAAAGGTTTGAAATATCCAATAAATTTCGTTCCACTTCATAATTGGGACCCACTTGTTGTTGATTCTTCACAAAAAATTACAGTTTTATATCTTTATGTTTGAGGCCTGAAATGTGGCAAAAGGTCGAAAAGTTCAAGGGGGCCGAATACTTTCGCAAGGCACTGTATATATATATATATATATATATATATATATATGATGAAAAAAGAAATTTGAAGTCTTCATGTAAGAACTTACGCTGAGCTTCATAACTCAAATACTTTTGTATTGCTTTCTTACTGGAGTAAAAAATATGTTTAACAATATTGTAACTATTGTTGTAGTGAGTGAGAGTGGTATAACTCAGGCCTGTGATGTTTTGTCCAGATCCGTTCTAATGCGGATAGAGTGAAGAAGATCTTCTACAACATCACTGGTCCAGGAGCTGATCAGCCTCCTGTTGGCCTTTTCACCATGGACAGAAACACTGGTACTCTGTTTCTCACACAACCAGTGGACAGAGAGAGGAAAGACAGCTACATGGTAAGCATCCTCTCTGATGTTAGTGCTACACATACATTCTTTGTTAAATTTTCAGGATCAGGCCAGGAGTCATCACACATACCCCATTTGCCTTCAGAATTCATTGGTTTTAAATATTAGGTTTCAGTACGAAATGCGTTTTTATTTTACATTTTTGTGCTCATCATACATGAGGGTAACAGGCTCATGCATGTAAATTCATATACGTAATTCTCTAACCAAATTTCTTGCATAACTCAGTCATATTTAAATTTTCCTCAATTTATTGAACGTTAACATGCCAGGATTATTGTTAATCCTCTGAGGACAAAAGATGCACTGGCGAGTCCAAGCGACGTTTGACAACACTCCTACTCAAAATTTTATGTTAGACATTTATTTACTATTTTATTCATATATTACAATACTTTCGTGAACCCAAGACTTTTGTAAACTCATTTCAAGCACCAAAACAATTAAGTGTAGTTATGTTTTCACAAGAGATTTGAGAAGTTTTTCCACTTTAAGGCCAAATTATCTCTTTATACATAGCTCTGGAACAATTTTAGGTGTCACTAGACAGAAAGCTGAGTTTGATCTGAACATTTTGATATAAACCCATGGGGATCAGTTTATTTGCAAATACCCTTAAAAGGAGAATTCAAGAAGCTATCTAAAAATGCCCTTAGACCTCAGCGGGTTAAATTATGTACATAAGTGTCTGGCTCTCAGAAACATGTGAGACTTTATGTAAGTTCAAAGGCTCTCACTCTAAGTTCAACAGATAACATGGTGACACACATTCACGTTTTGGTCAATAACAGGATTACTTGAATCAGTATAGCTTAGCTTTATTTTTTCCCAAGATATTTGAGTTTTGATTTGTATTGTATTTAGTACATTTATTCGGTTAATGTTAATTAAGATTACATTTCTTTTGGAATAAGTGTTTAGGTTGTTTTTTTTATTTGTAGTTTATGTATTAGTGTTATTGTTAGTCTTCCCCTGGGTGTCAAACCTGGGGCCTGTTGCACAAAAGTAGAATGAAGAAATCCAGGATAAATGAAAAAGCGCAGCTTGACTTAGTGTGATCCACTCATCGCGGCTTAATCGGTTGCACGTTTGCCGAGCCAGGATAAGTAGGTGAAGCTATGTCAAGCCAGGAGTACATAGCTGGGATAAGTGCACGTTCACGGCTTTCTTAAATAGACCACGGTATCACAGATTTACTGATGCAGAAATGGAGAATACGTGTGCGGCACATTTCACCCGCTGAGCAGCAACTAATTATGGAAAGTTATGAGGAGGTGAAGCATATAATATGCAGAAAAGGGAAATACGGCTGTTGTTATCAAACGGAAAAAAGCCCAACAGACAACAGCGGACCGACTGAATGCGTATGGATTTTAAAAAATCGACTTAGTCACTCCACGTTTTTACAAAGTTGTAGCCTACATTCTGTTTTAATTGCTTTAATATACTTGTTTTATGTGTTGGTTTTATTGCTTTATCTGTTTTTATGTGCTAAATGTGCTGGTTTTACTGTAAAATTTCCTCCATATCGTCCCACTTTATCTCTGGGTGCCAGTGCAACCATTTCTTACCATCTAAACAACTGAAATAGGATTTAAATCAAAACTCGTGACAGGAATAGTGACAAGTAATGCATGTTAATAAAATGAAGCAGAACACATTCAGAAGACAACGGAATAACTGTTAAACTTAAACACGTTTATTTCGGATCAGAGCGGCAGCTGATTTAACACATAAGACTCCAGGATTAATCTTAGCCTGGCTGTTAGCCTGCTCTGGACCAGGCTAGCTGCAAAGAATAAATCGCCATGGTTACTTGGCTGGGTTTAATTCAACCTGCTTTTGTGCAACCAAGTCAAAGCTAAATTCATCCAGGATAACCTGAATATCCCAGCTTAATCCCTTATCCTGGTTTTGTGCAACAGGCCCCTCGTCTGATCAGCCAGTATATAAGCCCTTTGTTTTGCTTATGGAAGGTCAGTTGTATTTTTGAGTTTGTTATGTTCAGAGCTTAAGTTCGGTTTGTTTGTTTGTTTGTTTGACCTCTTTTAAGGGCCCAAACTTTATCTCTGTTTTGTTGGAATGATTTGTGTGTGTTTTGTTGTAACTGTTTTGTGGGTAAAATAAAACCCCGTTTTTTTTTTTTAATCCTCTTGTGACTCCTCATGCCTAACTGCTTGGTCCATGACACTATGCCCAATCATCTCCATGGAGTATTCTTGCATGTACAGTATTATAATACAAATGTGTTTGTCATATGCAGTTTCAAGTACATGCTGTTGCAGAAGGTTCAGGAAATGCTGAGGCCCCTATGGAAATTATAGTGAAAGTAATTGACCAGAACGACAACAAACCTATTTTCGCTCAATCCACCTTTCTGGGAGAAGTTCCTGAGGCCTCACCAACAGGTATTGTTAGTGGATCTCATGTTTTATTTTTTTGAATATAAATATGAATCCATGCCCTGCTCCGCACCGCACATTGGGGGAAATACTACTCAGTGGATGTGCTAGTGCTGAATGGGATTTTTTTTTATGTTACCCGTTACCCCCAAAAATAATGTAGTCGGCTAGAGATAGCAGTTAAAACAATATTTTTGCGGTCTTCTTATATGCTGCTCTCCTTGTGTGTGTCCATGTACACAATTCAGCAGTAAGCCAAACTCCATTCAAATGAATACGGGAGTCAGGATATAGCGTCCAAGCTCCTGGTGATTTATTTGGTGTCACCGTCATATACAGTATGAATAGGAGTGAAACTGTAGAACATAAACAAAAATATACAATAAGCAAGATGCACAATCAAAGTATACACTGTAGTGTAAACTCCACATAGCTACTATGCATCAGTGGTATAGTGATTTAAGTATACAGTATACATGGCATGCAGTTAAGCTGATAACTTGCTAACGTACATATGGTTTAGCTTACGATTTACTAATTTACAAAAATAAAGCTTAGTAAAACATTCATCACAAAACTAATGTCAAGATATTGTTCTATGGTCTGTCTTAAACTAATACTTACAGACGATGCTTTCGAAGGCATAAACAAAGGAAGGATTGCAGCAGATAAGATGTGAGTCCATTCAGCAAAAATACAGCTGCATGCTACAAACTAAAATGGCTGACTTCCTCTTCGGGTCAAAGTGCATATCAAACTAAAGGAAATTTAAAGGGCCGGTAGAGCGTTAATTTACTAAACCTGAAGGCAAAACACTCCCCGCCTGGCATCTGTAAATATGCCACACTAAACAACTAATCAGGCCTCAGCCCTATTTTTTCAGAAGAAGAATGATCTCAGATACAGGTCTGAAGAACTTCTTGCTTGATCCTTCCTTGGACACCTTGAGCTCTACTTTGCGAACTTTACCATCAACACCGGGAAAGGTGCTTGTTACGAGTGCCATTGGCCAGTCATTTCGAGCTGCTTTGCTGTCTCTCAACAGCACAACGTCACCCTCTTCGATGTTAGGACATGAATCTTGCCATTTGTGACGAACTTGCAGAGTATGCAGATATTCTCGCTTCCAGCGACTCCAAAACTGGTTGGCTAAGCTCTGCACCTGACGCCACTGCTGTTTATAGAGATCCTTCTCTGTGAATTTCCCAGGTGGAGGTGGCATGCTCTGCTTCTGAGTAAGGAGCATTGTCGGGGTAAGTATCAGAGGACAGTCTGCATCTGTAAAGACTGGAACTAGAGGCCTGGAGTTGATAATGGCCGTCACTTCCGCCATCAGAGTGCACAGGACCTCATGAGACAAGCTGGAATAGTCTGTGCGCATCAGCATAGAATCCAAGATTCTCCGTGCCACTCCAATCATGCGCTCCCATACACCCCTCATATGAGAAGAGTGTGGTGGATTGAAATCCCATGTGCAACCTTGACGGTTGACATACCTCTGTACCTTAGACTCTTTTGTTACCTTGTGGAACTCTAGTTCATTGCAGGCCCCAACGAAATTGGTTCCACAGTCAGAGTGTATCTGTTTGGAGGGGCCACGGATAGCAAAGAACCTTCGGAGTGAGTTAATGAAGGATCCAATCCAATCCAATCCACCTTTATTTATAAAGCACTTTAAAAACAACACTGTTGACCAAAGTGCTGAACACAGTCTATGAATAAACAATAACATACAACAGAGGCACAACACAATATTAATAAAACAATAAAAATAAATACAGCAATACAAAACTCAAAGTCAACCCTCAAACTGAGTTAAAAGCCAAAGAAAATAAATGAGTTTTAAGACGAGATTTAAAAACAGCAAGAGACTCAGTCAGTCTGATGTGCAAAGGCAGCTCATTCCAGAGTCTCGGAGCTGCCACGGCAAACGCACGGTCACCTCTGGATTTACGTTTAGTCCTGGGGACGACCAGTAGTGCCTGGTCAGCCGACCGGAGCAGACGAGAAGGGGTGTAGGGCACGAGCAGATTAGACAGGTACCGGAGGGCCCAGGCCATGCAGACATTTAAAAACAAATAACAGAATTTTAAAATCAGTGCGAAAGTGCACAGGGAGCCAGTGGAGTGATTGGAGGATGGGTGTAATATGGTCAAATTTTCTAGTTCCAGTTAAAAGACGAGCAGCTGCATTTTGGACTAGCTGTAATCGTGCCATATTAGATTTGCTAATACCAATGTAAAGTGCATTGCAATAATCTAAACGAGTGGTGATAAAAGCATGGGTTAAAATTTCAAAATCATGTCTAGATAGAACCGGTTTTACTTTGGCTAGTTGCCTCAGCTGGAAGAAGCCGGTCTTCACCACTGCACCAATCTGTGCATCGAGTTTTAAACGACCGTCCAACCTGACACCCAGGTTTGTAACCACAGGGCTGATGTGTCCGGTTAGACAACCTACGTCAACAGGAACCGCAGCAGCCGAGTCACTAGGAGCAATTAACACAAACTCAGTTTTGCTCTCATTTAAATACAAAAAATTCATAGCCATCCATGCTTTCACTTCATTTAGACACTCTAAAAGAGTTATTGACCGACTTAGCGGCACATATAGTTGGCAGTCGTCAGCATAAAAATGGAACGAAACATTATGACTTCTGAGGATTGACCCAAGAGGCAGCAGGTACATTGAAAAAAGTAGCGGCCCAAGGACAGACCCTTGAGGAACACCGCATAACAGAGGAGCCGTAGAGGACACAGCATCACCAACCTGAACTGAAAAGCTTCTGCCTTCCAAATAGGACCTAATCCAGGCTAAGGCCAACCCCTTAATGCCCACACAGTTCTCTAGTCGAGACAATAAGATTTGGTGGTCGACTGTATCGAACGCAGCCGTAAGGTCCAATAGCAGCAGAGCAACAGTATCACCAGAGTCTGAAGTTAAAAAAATGTCGTTAAAATCCCTCAGCAGAGCTGTCTCAGTGCTGTGGGCTGACTTAAACTCTGACTGGAAAATTTCAGTTATACAATTGTCATTCAAAAATGTCCTCAGCTGCAAATAAACAGCTTTCTCCATAAAGGATGAAGCATCCATGGACTCGATGACTTCTATGTGAACAGCGCGATTGCTGAGGCAGGTGAAGAGCACTGCCCAACGTTTGCTGTTGGATAAGCCTCCTCTCGTGCGCTTTGCAACCACAGTCCAAGGACCGAAGACATCCAGACCTGTGTAAGTGAAAGGTGGTGAAGTGCTTAGCCGCTCTTCTGGTAGGTCTGACATCTTCTGCCTCTCCATTTTCCCACGTAGCTTTCGACAAATGACACATCCATGAAGAATGCTGCTTATGCATCTCTTGCCACCTATGAGCCATATTCCAGCTGCTCGAATGGCTCCCTCAGTGAAAGTACGGCCTTGGTGTTCCACTCGCTCATGATAGTGACGTATGAGCAATATGGAGACATGATGCTTACCAGACAAAATGATAGGGTTCTTCTCTCGGCTGCTCAGATCTGCCAGCTTTAGTCTGCCACCAACTCTTAGCAGTCCGTCCTCATCTATGAGTGGGTTTAGCTTGGCCAGTGGGCTTTTCTTGTTGATACTTCCTCCCTTGGAGAGAGAGTACATTGATGCCAACCATTGCACTGAGAAGGAACTCTGGAATGAATGAGTTACATGAATGAGTGTTGCAACTGCTCTTTGCAACGAGTTCCAGGAAGAGAATCTGTTAAATCTCTCTGGTGTGAGTAGCTGGTTCCTTGTGCTAGTGGCACAGCTTGACACTTGTGGTCGGATCTCTGTATCTGAGTCTGGATCAATGAGCTCAAACACATTTTGCTGTTCACTGTAGGTTTCCTGTGGTTCATACAAGAATGCTGGTCCTGTGAGCCAGTTGGTATTGGTGAGCTGAGACGCTTGAACAGACCTGGAAGCATGATCGGCAGGATTATGTTCTGTAGGCACATAATGCCACTGCTTTGGCTGTGTGGATTGTCGAATTCTTTGAACTCTGTTGTGGACATATACATAGAACCGTTTTGACTCATATATGTACCCAAGTACCACCTTACTGTCACAGTAGAAAGTGACTGCATCAAGCAAATGATGAAGCAAAGGAAACTAGCACTTGGTATAACTCCCAAAATCGCAAATTAAAACAAATCTCGCGAAACCTCGAATGTAAGTGGCGTTCCACAAAAGTGGAAGAATCTCGTTTGGATTGGCAAGAAAGTCTCAAAACCTATAGGAAGGCCCTAAGAAAGGCCAGATCAGACTATTACTCATCACTAATAGAAGACAATAAGAACAACCCAAGGTTTCTTTTCAGCACTGTAGCCAGGCTGACAGATAGCCACAGCTCTACTGAGCCATCTATTCCTCTAGCTCTGAGTAGTGATGACTTCATGAGTTTCTTTAATGATAAAATTACAACAATTAGAGATAAAATCCGTCACCTTTTGCCCTAAACTTCTAACGGTTCACCTTTAAATGCAGAGTCGCTAGAAATAACGACTAGTCTCGACATATACTGCTTTTATCCTATAGACCTTCAACAATTAATGTTAAAGATATCCTCAGCTAAGCCATCTACCTGTCTCTTAGACCCCATCCCAACGAGATTACTCAAAGAAGCGTTACCCGTGGTAAACACTTCATTACTAGATATGATCAATATGTCCTTATTAACAGGTTATGTACCGCAGTCATTTAAAATAGCTGTGATAAAACCTCTTCTGAAAAAATCCACCCTCGATCCTGAGGTCTTAGCAAACTATAGACCTATATCTAACCTTCCCTTTCTATCCAAGATCCTTGAGAAGGTGGTTGCTAATCAGTTATGTGATTTTCTACATAGCAATAGTTTATTTGATGACTTTCAATCAGGATTTAGAAAGCATCATAGCACAGAGACGGCACTGGTGAAAATTACTAACGACCTTTTAACTGCTGCAGACAAAGGACTTGTCTCCATTCTTGTTTTACTAGATCTTAGTGCTGCATTTGACCATTCAATCCTGTTACAGAGATTGGAACACTTAGTTGGCATTAAAGGAGTTGCTCTAAGCTGGTTTAAGTCCTATTTCTCTGATCGATCTCAATTTGTTAATGTTAATGATAAATCCTCCAAGTACGCTAAAGTTAGCCATGGCGTTCCTCAAGGCTCAGTGCTTGGACCAATTCTATTCTCCTTATATATGCTTCCTCTAGGCAATATTATTAGGAAACACGCAATTAACTTTCACTGTTATGCGGATGACACACAATTATACTTGTCAATCAAACCAGACGAAACCAGTCAGCTAGCTAAATTTCAAGCGTGCATTAAAGATATAAAATCCTGGATGACCTATAATTTTCTGATGTTAAACCCTAACAAAACTGAAGTTAATGTACTGGGACCTAAACACCTCAGAACCTCATTATCTAAAGACATAGCTACTCTGGATGATATTGCCCTGGCCTCCAGCACTACTGTCAGAAATTTAGGAGTTATTTTTGATCAGGATATATCCTTTAATGCCAATCTAAAACAAACCTCAAGAACAGCCTTTTTTCATCTTCGTAACATTGCCAAAATTAGGAATATCCTGTCTCAAAACGACGCTGAAAAACTAGTCCATGCATTTGTTGCTGTAATTCCCTACTGTCAGGTTGCTCAAATAAGTCCCTTAAGACTCTCCAGCTGATCCAGAATGCTGCAGCGCGTGTTCTCACAAGAACTAAGATGTAGAGATCATATTTCACCTGTATTAGCTTCTCTGCACTGGCTTCCTGTTGAATCCAGGATTGAGTTTAAAATCCTTCTCTTGACCTACAAAGCTCTAAATGGTCTAGCACTATCATATCTAGAAGAGCTCCTAATACCCTATTGTCCCACTAGAGCACTGCGCTCCCAGAATGCAGAGTTACTGGTGGTACCTAGAGTCTCTAAAAGTAGAATGGGAGCCAGAGCCTTCAGTTATCAGGCTCCTCTCCTATGGAACCAGCTCCCGATCTGGGTTCGGGGGGCAGAAACTGTAATCACTTTCAAGAATGAACTTAAAAGTTTACTCCCCGGAGTCCTTATGTTTTTTCCCCCAGCGTATTTCCTTGGAGAACGTTGGCACCAAGATCCTGGTTCCAGCTGTCGCCGTGGTCCTGCTGCACTCACTGCTGAGCTCAGCGGTGCCCTGCAATGTCATGCTGCGTCCTGCTGAACCCTGCTGCTTCCTGCTGAACCCTGCAGCTTCCCGCTACATCCATCCATGCTCTGCTGGGACGGCTACATCCTGTAACGCCCTGCAGCGCCCTGATATGACATGAACTACTACAACTACCATTGAAGTCACTGTTCCATTATTAATGTGACTATTATCACCACTGTTCATCACACCCCAACCGCTCGTCAGACACCGCCTACCAAGAGCCTGGGTCTGTCCGGTTTCTTCCCAAGAGGGAGTTTTTCCTCGCCACTGTCGCACTGCTTGCTCTTGAGGGACTTATTGTAATTGTTGGGGCTTTGTAAATTATAGAGTGTGGTCTAGACCTACTCCATCTGTAAAGTGTCTCGAGATAACCTATGTTATGATTTGATACTATAAATAAAATTGAATTGAATCAAGCTGGAAGTCAATTTCCTGGACCACAAGCTCGGCCATTTCCACTGCTAGTACAGCCGCACACAGCTCCAGTCTGGGTATTGTGGGCTCTGTTTGTGGTGCCAGTCTTGCCTTTCCTAGAATGAAGCCGATGTTGATCTGACCATCCTCATCCGTTGTCTTGAGGTATACCACGGCACCGATGGCTTTGGTTGAAGCGTTTTTCTTTCGCTTGGCGTTTGTGGGAGAGCTAACTGTGTAAGCTCGAGGGATATGAAGCTGCTGCAGGTCTTGTAGTGAGTCTCTCCATGACTCCCACACACCACATTTCTCTTGTGGAAAGTGGAGCATCCCAGCCACTTACTTCCACAGACAGTTCCCTGATTAGAAACTTCCCTTGAATAGTGACAGGAGCAACAAACCCAAGAGGATCAAAAAGGCTGTTTATTGTGGACAGAACTCCACGACGTGTGAATGGCTTGTCACTGACAGATGCCTGGAAAGTGAATGTGTCAGCAGCAACTTCCCAGATCAAACCAAGGCTGCGCTGTGTGGGAATGGTTTCTCCATCCAGGTCAAAGTCCTTGATGTCCTTTGCATGGTCTTCCACTGGAAATGCTTTCAGGACATCTATGCTGTTTGATGTTATCTTATGAAGTCTCAAGTTTGACTCAGAGAGAGAGGCTTGTGTTCTCTTTAGCAGGGTAATTGCCTGCTCCTCAGTTGGCACAGAAATGAGTCCATCATCCACATAGAACTCACGTTCTACAAAGTGTCTGGTGTCTGATCCATGTTGCTGTTCTCCCTTCATAGCAGCTCTTCTGAGGCCGTAGGTGGCCACAGCTGGCGACGGGCTGTTGCCAAACACATGGACCCTCATCCTATACTCGACCACATCTTTGCTTGGGTCATTATCACGATACCAGAGAAAGCGTAAGTAGTCCCGATGATCGTCTCTCACAACAAAACAATAAAACATCTGTTGAATGTCTGCAGTCACGGCCACACGCTCCTTCCTGAAGCGAACCAGGACACCCATGAGACTGTTATTCAGGTCTGGTCCCGTGAGCAGGACGCTGTTCAGAGAGATGCCATTGTATTGTGCACTGGAGTTGAAAACCACTCTGATCTGGTCTGGTTTTCTGGGGTGATAAACTCCAAAAGTTGGTAAATACCAACACTCATTTCCCTTCATCAGTGGAGGAGCTGGCTCTGCGTAGTTGTTGTCAAACACCTTCTGCATGAAAGCAACAAACTGTTCCTTCATTTTTGGCTTTCGCTCTAGTGTGCGCCGTAGAGAAGAGAGACGGGTTACCGCTTGTTCTCGATTGTTTGGCAGAGGTGGTCTCGGATACCTGAAGGGGAGAGGTGCCACCCAGCTGGAAGACTCATCCTGGAAAACCTGTTCGTCCATGATCTTTAAAAAGTGTTCATCCTCTATGGAGAGTGCACGCTTATCATCATCCACTGTTCTCTTGAAGACAGTGAGCCCAAGGGGGTCTTCATCCATGTTACTATTCCAGCGGTCATGAGAAAGACCATACAATGAGCTGGAATTGACTTTTTCTTTAAGGTGGACATGACTTATGCACGGTCTGAACAAGGTAGGTCTTCCGTCTTCTAGGATGTTCGTCTTAAAAGTGCTAACAGTGGGCTTATGGACATTCCCTAAGCATACATCGCCCACCAAGACCCACCCTAGGTCTAGCTTCTGGGCAAAGGGTGTGTTGCCAGGACTGTTGATCTGCTTCCTCACCTTGTGAGCTCTAAGAATGTCTCTCCCAAGCAGAAGAAGGATGTGGGCTTCGTTATCTAGAGCTGGGATCTCAGCAGCAAGGCTCTTAAGGAGGGGTTGATGGAGAGCAGCCTTAGGTGTTGGGATTTCCTCACGGTTGTCTGGTATGTCATTGCACTCAATCAGTGTCGGAAGTGTAAGGCTAACTCCACCATTCAGCGCTTCAATCTGATAGCCAGACGCTCTTCAGCCTGAACTCTCTCTCATGCCGGCACATGTCTTCAAAGTGTAGGAAAGCGTATGACTGTGAATGCCGAACAGATCAAAAAACTCTGACCTGGCTAATGATCTGTTGCTCTGGTCATCGAGCATAGCATACATCCTGACAGCTTTCTCATTGTGGCCTTTAGAATAGACATTGACGAGGCAAATCTTGGAGCATGACTTTGTGGTAACGGCGCTGCCACAAACCTCAGTGCACAGAGAGTTCACAGCAGGTGTTGACAAAGCATCCTCTTTTTCCTCCTCCCCGCCGTCCTCTGATGGGGAGTTTGAGGCAATGAGTGCCCATGGAGGTGGTCCAGGATGTAGAGCTGTAAGGTGACGATCACTGTTACATTCATCGCACTTCAATGCAGCCTTGCAGTTGCGAGCGAGATGCGAAGATGATGAGCAGCACTTAAAGCAGATCCCTTGCTCTTTCAAGTAGGCTTTCCGTTCCTCAATTGTTTTCAATCTGAAGCCACGACATTTCCTGAGTGGATGAGGCTTGTTATGGATGGGACAGTACTTAGCTATATCATCTTCAGGTGCTGTTTTGTTCTGAGCTGCAGTGGGGGAAACATTAGTTTTATGCACCGACACTGGAGATCTGAAGTTTACGCTTTTACAAGGAGGTTTTCTTCTCCTAGGAGAGCTGTTGCCTGGAAGTGCAAAGCTCGGGTCATTTCTTGTTTTGGCCTGCGTGGCATATGAAATAAGTGAAGAAAGAAATGGGGGTAAGAAAAACATACTCCTCCTTATACTTTGATCCCTGAGAAATCCATTTCTCCTGCAAGCCATATGGCAGCTTTTCCACAATGGGGCTGATGCCGCGGGCGGTGTCCAAGTATGCCAAGCCTGGTAGATAGCCATCTTCCTTAGCTGAGAGTAGCTCCATTAAAAGATCCCCTAGTTCTCTTAACTTGTGGTTGTCCTTATTTGTGATCTTAGGAAAGTTGTCAAGCTTCTTAAAAAGAGCACTTTCTATGACCTCGGGAGAGCTGTAACACTCATCAAGCCTTTCCCAAGTCATTTTCAGAGCTGCTTGTGGGTTGCTTATATGAACTGCCCTCAAACACCTGACGTACTCTGCTGACTCTTTACCAAGCCATTTTGACAGCAAGTCCAACTGTTCTCCAGCAGTAAGGTCCAAATCCCTTATTGTGTTGAGAAAAGATGACTTCCAAGCTCTATAGGTTTCTGGGCGGTCATCAAAATGTGATAGACCGGTGCTGACAAGCTCTTTGCGTGCTAGATACTTTGCCATGTCCAACATAACTGAAGACTCTGGCTGCCATACAGGTAAACTATGTGAATACCGAGGGGCATTAAACCTGGGCTTTTGATGCAAAATATTGTCGGTCTGTAATGTCTCTTTTTTCACCTGAGGGGGATTTCTTCCTTGCAGCTGGACAGATGACTGAGGGTTGTGAAGTATTTGTGAGGTCTGGGGTTTCTCTGAGCATTGTTGTGGGTTAAGTGGTAAGGGGCAGACATCACCTTCAACATGCTGGTTATCATCTTCCTCCAAAGCATTCAGAGAACATTAAGAGGTAAGCCCAACAGGGTGCATTGCTTGTTGCTCATGTTGGAAGTTTAAGGCTGACTTAGATTGCTGGCTCAGACGTGTAGCTTGGTCCTTAACATAATCAGACACGCGTTCGTGTGTGCCTTGTCCTGACGCTAGGTAGCTTTTTCCGCTGTGAAAATCCTCACCCTCATGTTCTGCTGCTGCCTCCAATATTTCTGCCTGGGCAATAGCAGCTGCAGCCTCCTTTTCAAGATGCAGAGCTTCCAAATTAGCCTCTAGTCTAGCTTTGTCAACTTTAATAGCAATCTCCCTCTCTGCAAATTCAACACGTGCTCGTGCAGCCTCTGCCTTTGCTCTCGCTCGTGCAGCTGCAACACCCACTGATGATCGTGATGATCGTGATGAACAAGAACGCTGGGAACTATGAACTGATGCTCCATCTTGTGAGCCCCGAGTTTCCTTATGGTCTTGGAAGTACTTGTCATCCATGATAGTTATGTTTTGTTTACTCACTGCGATCTACTGCTGTAGCATTGTTTAGCCAGCTGCGTATCCGTCTTTTCACTATGCTGCTCTCCTTGTGTGTGTGCATGTACACAATTCAGCAGTAAGCCAAACTCCATTCAAATGAATACGGGAGTCAGGATATAGCGTCCAAGCTCATGGTGATTTATTTGGCGTCACCATCATATACAGTATGAATAGGAGTGAAACTGTAGAACATAAACAAAAGTATACAATAAGCAAGATGCACAATCAAAGTATACACTGTAGTGTAAACTCCACATAGCTACTATGCATCAGTGGTATAGTGATTTAAGTATACAGTATACATGGCATGCAGTTAAGCTGATAACTTGCTAACGTACATATGGTTTAGCTTACGATTTACTAATTTACAAAAATAAAGCTTAGTAAAACATTCATCACAAAAATAATGTCAAGATATTGTTCTATGGTCTGTCTTAAACTAATACTTACAGACGATGCTTTTGAAGGCATAAACAAAGGAAGGATTGCAGCAGATAAGATTCATTCAGCAAAAATACAGCTGCATGCTACAAACTAAAATGGCTGACTTCCTCTTCTGGGTCAAAGTGCATATCAAACTAAAGGAAATTTAAAGGGCCGGTAGAGCGTTAATTTAGTAAACCTGAAGGCAAAACATCTTACTTTGATGATCCTATGTTCTTGACATAGCTGTTCATTGGACAAAACTGAGAAAAAAAATCTAAGTTTCAAAGTTTAAACAAATCATCCAGTTGAAAGTATAGGGGTCTAGGCCAATGGTGTGTCCAAAAGTGTGCTGCCACTGAAGTAAGCACACATATTAAGCTAAATCTGATGGCCGAAACAACTTTTGAGACTTTGTCATCTTGGTTATTACTCTTATCTGGTAGTTGTCTAAATCTAGCATTGTTTTCTGTTTGCGCAATGCATTAAAGTAGTTAGCCTTAACTAGTAATCATAGATTGTACACTACTTTTAACATCTAAGGGTAATTTTAGTCCACTCTGTGGGGTATGATAAAACTACAAAATGATTTAACTGACACCCTAACCCTACACATACCATGATCACTAGATGCATTGTTAGGTTGCAATGAAAACCAACATACTGTTAGCCCTGTATGGCCCAGCTTTATTTTATAAATCCCCTCTCTTATGGAGTGCTCTGAATACTTTGAGAAGTCTGTTCTTAGTTTTCACTTCTGACTTCCATCTCTCCAGGTTTTGAGGTGATTCAGGTTGTGGCCACAGATATTGACCAGCCTGATACTGACCACTCAGATATCCGCTACCGTCTTATCAGCCAGGAGCCACAGTTGCCCAGTGACTTCCTGTTTGTCATCAACCCAGTCACGGGAGTCATCAGAGTCAATGCCAGTGGGCTAGACAGAGAGGTGAGACTTCTAAAACAAATTGCACTTGTCTTTGCATGCTTTCACCCTATTGAAATGATAAAACTTCTGTTTTCATTAGTGTACTGTGTGCGTCTCTGTGCGGCGTGCTGAGAGACACTGGTAGAGTGGAGGAAAGTCGCAGAGATAAGAGCAGACATAGTAACGCTAGTTTTTTATTTACAAAATTATTTGAATGAAAAAAATTTCTCGCAACTGGCTGATTGTATATGGCCCGATGTACAGTATGTTGGTCCCTGTGTTGTTTCAGCATGTTACAGTACAGTGAATGAAAAAAAAGAACAGATTATTATTCAGTCCTATTATTTAATAACAGAAACCAAATTAAACTGTATAACATGTATTAATAGTTTCCATAAAGTGTATGAAGTGAATATAAAGTTTGTAAAGGTTTTTAAAAAAAAAAATCTGTAAATGAAAGAATCACAATCCAAAATCATTAAAATCCAATTGATACGCAACCTTTTCACTGAGCTCTTCCACCGCAAATGACCACAAAATTAAGCCTTCCAGTTGATGAGTTAAACTTCTTGTGCGTCTTCTCTAACAGAAATACCCCATGTATACTCTGGTGGTACAAGCAGCAGACATGGCGGGAGATGGATTGACTGGAGAAGCAAAAGTAATCCTAACTGTCACAGATAGCAACGACAATGCTCCGGCCTCTACTCAGCCGTCGGTAAGTACAACATACTTTTGACTGGAAATTCACTATTGGCTAAACACTCTCCAGAAGAGAAGTTCTCCAATCATAGCTTAGCAACCATAATGAGGCACAGCAGATCTGTCAAGCTTCAGAGTTCTCATCATGCTGAAGCAGTGTCCATGGGGCTGAAGTAAAAACTATAGTCAGTGTTGTTGTCATTTTTTGAAGTGGACGTATTATGCTTTTCCATATTTTCTTTCATATCTACGATGTTGTAATGTCAGATTTTCATGTTAAACATGGCCAAATAATAATGAGGTAAACATATTTTAGAGAAATCGCTGTGAGCTAAAACGTTTTTTATCCAACAGTTCTGAATGCTCCGGTTTCAACAGGTTTTCTACTCTTGGCTAGGTGTCACGTAACACTTAGTCGGCCTTCTCCGACCTTCTATGATTTGTCAGCCGCTCCAGCCAGGCAGGACTGGAGTGTTTATTTTTTAGCTATTGCGGTGTTAACATTGTCTAAACACAGTGCTTCTTCGTTCCATTACAATCCAACGTTAGCCTACTGCTAAGGATTAAGTAGCTGCATGCTAACACCATAGCTGTAATCTTGGTGACCAATGCTGTTCATTTCTCTCCAATTTCGGGCCACATTACTGCTGGGACATGTCCGGTTGTGTATTGTATGTTTAAGAAGACACTTTTCATTGGTACAAAGTCCTGCTATATACTATGTTGCAGTAGCTCCAGCTGCTACTAGTGAAACTAAACTGGAACCGAGAGCAGATTCCAGGAAACATCAGAGCAGACTGGGCTTTGTCGGGAGGGGGGCTTAAAGAGACAGGAGCTCCAGCAGAGCGTCTCATACAGAGGGTGAATACAGCTAGTCTTGTTTTGTTTGAAAGTAGGCTACTCAGAACGTCAACAAGAATAACGCCACCCAACATCGTTTAGAGCACCTATAAGAAGTGGCTTTAAAGTTGACCATTCATAAACTGCTAGTTCATCTTCTTTTAACAACGCTAGTCACATGTGATAAAAAATTCACACTAAAAAGATTGGATGTTGGAAGGAAAGTTTAAGCACTTTTTTGCTTAAAGTGAATGAGTGACCTATATTAAACAGAGAATCCCCCAGCTGTACAGGGAAGTAATGAACTAAACTGCATGATGATGCAGATCATTAAATCAGGGTAAAAAAAATAATAATCATGTTGAACAAGCAACAACAGCAACATTTTTACCAGTCCAAAGTTTGTTTCACTTTTAACACATCTCTTGCATTCTCCCCAGTATGAGGCAGAAGTTGATGAAAACAAAGTCGACGCTCAGATCTTAACGATGTCAGTAACAGACGGTGACGAACCACATTCTCTAGCCTGGAACGCCAGGTTCGGGATTGTCCATGGTGATCCTGAAGGACTTTTTAGCATCAAAACAGGAAGTAACAGACAGGAAGGAATCATTTCTACTGCCAAGGTAGGATGTGGACAAATCATTTTCAAATAAGCCACAATATTAAAGTTGTGAGATATAAATGTGTTTTATTTAGTTTTTCAGCGACCTATTGTCAGTTTATAAGATAACAATCGCTGTTATGTATTGAGTGAGAATTTGAGTTTTAGTTTTACAGCAGTATGCTGTGTCTGATAAATTGTGCTGCTGTGCGTTTCCTTCCATCCAACCAGGGTCTTGACTTTGAGAAGAGCAGCACACACACTTTGTTGGTTGCAGTGGTGAAGTAGGATCCTTTTGCTGTTCCACTGCCCACTGCCACCGCCACAGTGGTGGTGACTGTGCAGGACATCAATGAAGCTCCAGTCTTAGATCCAGTAGAGAAGCATGTGGTAAAACGGGAGGACCTTGCTGTTGACAGTGATGTGGTGCAGTACACCGCTTCTGACCCAGACAGACAGAAAGTCACGTAAGCTCAAACTCTGATGATTGACTACATGTAAACCGAAGCATTGAGAACTTTGTAAGTATACAGACAGTTTATCAAAAAGATAACTTATGAAGACAGTACCGTTCACGTATACATGCGGGCGCCACGACAAATGCCGTGCAACCAGTAACCAGTAACATAGCTCAAGCACGGAATTCGTCGTTCGACTGATCAAGACTGTTTTCCCAAGATGGCGCCCGCCTGTATACGTGAACGGTACTGTCATGTAAACTATCTTTTTAATAAACTGTCTGTACACTTACAAAGTTGTCAATGCTTCAGATTACATGTAGGGACCCTCATTATGCTACCGTGGAAGTGGGGTGCTATTTTGAGCCTTTTAGTGGTGTAGAAATAATGATTTCTTTTTATTTTATCTGTGCCCCGACGATTAGCTTTATAAGCTAATAAGCGGTTTGCGATAAAACTGGTCACATTTGATTAGCAAGAAAACATATCCCAGAGAACAATCAACACATGTTGATACACATGTGTTATTAACCCCTAGGTTCATTTTTCGCCGGATTTGTCCTTTAATGTAATGTTAACACATTAAGCTAAATAGTTTATTAAAGGTGCTCTAAGCCATGTTGGGTGACGGCACTTCTTGTTGACGTTCGAAGTATTGTCAAACTAAACGAGGCTAGCTCCCTCCCTCCTCCTCATCCCATCCCCTTCCCCTCCCTTCCGTGCTTCCGCGCACTAACCCCTCAACCCCAACCCCCAAATCCTTCTTGTCAGTTATTGGCTGCAGGGGCGCAACTACCCAGTGTCAGAGAGGTATGCAGCAACAATTTTGACACCCCCCAAACAAAAAAAAGTATGGGCTTTAAATAATAAAGTTTTATTTTGGAGTATATCAGCGATCATTAACGGTTGCCCGGCAAATTGTGACAATTGGCAACCTAATCATCACCCCTGGTTGATGTGATTTGAGTGGTGAGTGCTTTTCCATCTCCGTCTGCACTATTTTCCCCCAAAAAGGACACAGTGAATAGGTTGGTCAACAGAACTTCAAAACTTCAATAGATTTTTCATTAGTTTTTTCCATATGAATAATATTAAGAAATGAATCTGTTGGTATCAAGTGGCTCCCCCTACTTCCACCTAATGTTAGACCTACCTGTTGCCTTCCCATCTTTTAAATTTAAATATACAGTATATATATTTTTTTAAACCTATATTTATTTTTCTTCTTTTTATTTATTGTGCATGCTACCTTATATTTACCAGTTGTTATTTTACCTTAATAAAATTGAGATATGTCATGCATGGGATTGGTACCATAGGGTTTAACCAAAATCTAAATGTAGCTATCCAACCCAGTCTCACGTCAGTTTGTGATGGCATCATGAAAAATAAATCTATTAGATCGTGATACCGTCACAATATTGTGAAGATTCACGTGATGCTCAGCACGTTTTTTAAACTAATGTATTTCAATGGGAAGCATCTTTCGTGATCACAGCGCGATTCTTTCTGCCAGTCGGCGGCAGCAGAGAAGCTGGATACAGCTTTGCTATTATTGGTATTTTTAGCCCAATAACCACTGTTTTAATCAACATTCATTCACCAGATCTTATCATGGTTTATATGTATTTCTTTTAGTGTTATTATTTTGGTATATGTCGGCCAGGGAAGCTGGATTGCATTGTTGTTTATTGATATTTTTAAAACTATGACGCTACATCTATCAACATTTATTTAGATGTTATCATGGTATGCATTTCTTTATTTTAATAATATTAATTCGGTCTTATTACCGGTGAAATATTACAGCATGCTGTAAGACAGAACAGTAGGCTACGATATGAGCCGAGCTGGACGCATTCAAAGCCAATATCCCACAATGCAATGCGGGCATTCATATCAGAGAATCAGACAGCGATCAGTGAGTGTTTAACGACAATATCACTTCAATGTGTATATATATGTATGTATATGTATATATATGTATATATATATGTGTGTGTGTATCTATCTATCTATCTATTTTTTTTTTTTTTTTTTTTTTTTTTTTTTTTTTTTTTTTTTTTATTTTTTTTTTTTTTTTTTTAAAAAAATTTTTTTAAGTAAATAAAGAAATAAAAAAAAAAAAAAAAATAAAAAAAAAAATAAAAAAAAAAATTTATTTTTATATATATGGTGTGTAAAAAATTGTGTGGGGTTTAAAATTAAAAATTAAAAAAAAAAAATACCAAAGAATAATGAAAAATTTTTTTTTTTTTTTTTTTTTTTTTTTTTTTTTTTTTTTTAAAAAAAAAAAAAAAGGGTTTAAAAAAAAAACAGGTTTTTTTTTTTTAAAACCACCGCCTTTTTTTTTTGGACTTGTAGGCTACTGTTGTGAAAAACTAAAAATAAACTATTTAGGCCCACAAAGAGACACATTTTTTATTTTATTTTCCATGCATCGTTATTTAAAAACACAATTTTCTAATTTTGCGGTTGATGAATGTTAATAGCAAAGACTAAAGGGAAAAAACATGAGCATATTTATGTGTGGGACTTAGTTTGATTTAAAATCACACTGCATTATTAGTTGTTTTAAATAAAGGACTTTTTTGAAATAACAATTTATGGTAGGCCTAACATATTAATTATTATATTCAGAAGATGATCCTCATATCAATCACCGTGGTTACAGCTTGTAGCCATCCTAACCGTTGTAGCCTTTACTGAGAGACTACCTTTTCAAAATTAAGAAGGGACTAGTTTTAGGAAGCATTTTCAGGAAATTAAAAGGATAAGCAGATTGTTGCCGAGGTTTTTGTTCACAGAGTAAGATGTATATAGCTTTATATGGGTATGTGTTGTAGTGGAAGATTTGAAACTGACCGGGAGAAGAAACTGAATTAATGAATCTTTGTAAAGTCGAAATAAAGAACAGAGCAGGAATCCAAGTTGGTTTTGTTCTTTATTGCTTGCAAGCAGGAGGCTGGTTTCACAGACACAGAGTACAGAGTGCAGTGAAAGAAGCCTCAACAGGCACAGAGTAAGAAAGAACGCCTTAACCTTCACAGTCAGACAAGACAGAAGTTATGCTGAGTATCCCCCCTTCCCATGAGCCCTCAAGGGTGCCCTTCTGCGATACATTACATCACAGGGTTTCAAGACAAAACCTTTCACTCAGTAACTTTCCTTCATATGGATTCAAGGCAGCAATCCACACAGTAATTTTCCATAACACTGTGCATACACATGTGTTTTGGCATTTTTGGCACACTTCTACCTCAGCCTATTCTGCTCACAGACACAAGTACTTTTTCATATTCTGCTAAAATAGAGACCTGTGGTGCCATGCCAACAATCTCATTCAACCATTTTACAAACTGAGGAGTTGGTCGTGACATGGGTCAGAGGGTATCAGGGGTCAGAAATGATGAACCAACCAATCCATCAGCTCTGCTCCTATAGGCACCTTGGTGTTTATATGGACAACACCTTGGGCTGGAAGGCCCGTGTTCAAAGTGTGTGTTATCATTTAGAGCAGACACTCACGGTGAATCAGAGGGTTTATGTTATACAAGGCTGCATTACAAAGGATTTCAATAAAAACATCTCATTTAAAGCTTACTCGTCAAGTCTCTCCAGGCCAGCACAGAGAATATGGTCTGATCCATGTTTATTCTCCATGCCAGATGAGCTCTTATCCTCTGGCAGAAGAAATAGGGTACCCCAATGTAATTTAAATATTTCTAAAATATAGCCCTAATTTGGACCTACCTCAACTAAAACTTAAAATAATGTTGCTTGAGGCTGCAGGGGTTTTGCAATAGCTTCATGATATAATGCATGTAGGGTTGTGTAGGTTGCTCTTATCACTGTTTGTGAAAGATGAGCAATAGACTGTGGCTGTGTGGTGTGATTCAGTCTGGCTACATGTCACATCATGTGTGACATGTAGCCTATATGTCTCGGGGTTGTTGTCAGCTGTCATCCCGACTGAGTCTCTCTGCGCCGGGGGAGTGAGCTGGCTAAATTAGCATTAGATTAATCGTTTATCTATACAGCTAACGTTAACGTTACTAGTGACGTTAACGTTAGCTGTATAGCTGTGGTCGAAACAGTCATACTAAAAATAACTATTAGCGTGTTTAACGATGTTGTAACCTCATAATGTTACCCACAAAGCATTAGCATCAACGTTAGCACATTGGAGTAACGTTAAGCTGGTATCGATATTGAACTTAAGGTCTCTGTTGTATTACTGTGATAAAAAGTGGGATGTAATTAATCACAAAATGATGCTGTATGGCAAAAAAAAGCAGTATTACAGTTACAAGTATTTTTTTTTTCTGTGACATTGTATGATTTACAATTACTCCTGAACGTATCATCTTGGTGCCAGTGTTCTGACGGAAGTTAGAGTAACTGGAGGGTGAAAGGTTATATGACGCCACTGACGGGCGACTAAAGGAAACGTGCCGTGTCTGAAAATAAAATAACAGATTTCTCTGGGTTTGACATTTGGTGGAAACATTTGGGATAGTGTAAGAACACAACTCATAAAAATATATAACATAGGTATGGTTATTTTTAGACATTTTAAAGCAGAAATGTTACATATTGTACCTTTAAGCGAGAAATAGGCCGTGCAGTTGCTGAATCTTTCTTCATTTCAGCTCAACAAAGGTCAGTTTAAAAGCTTTTCATCAGATTTTGAGAGACTCTAGTCACCTCATTCTGCTCGCCATTTCCGGGTGAGTCCCGACGGCCCTGCCGCCGACCGAACATGTCAGGTCGGCGAAAATGAACGCCGACAGCCCCCCCAGACTAACGACGGCACGGGACACACCGAACAGATTCGTGTCACTGACCTCGCCAGACTGTCCAACGGCCGAAAATCGGCCGTGTGTGTCCCGGCCTATGACGTCCGTTTAATCCTATTGGTTGAGCTACCGTACCCGCGTCATGTTTACATTCACTGCATTCATGCTCCAATGAATAGGATATGACGTCTGTTTAACCCTATTGGTTGAGCTACCGCACCCGCGTAACGCTTGCATTCACTGCATCAACGCTCAAATGAATCGCTTGAACTGAGCAGTAGCAGGGCAAAATGAGTTCAACTTCGACTGAAATTGAAATAGAGGATGCCCCGTCCACTTACAAGTCCGACGTCTGGCAGCATTTTGGTTTTCCAGTTACTTAACAGGAGGATGGTAAAAGAAAAAGATAAAACACGAACTGTGTGTAAATAGACAGTTATTGAACACTGTTAATGTTAAATAAATCTGTTATTTGATTTTCAGTTGAATTTTTGCATTTTTTTCAAAATATCGTGATACATATCGTATCGTGAACCCAGTATCGTGATACATATCGAATCGTTAGCTGAGTGTATCGTTACACCCCTAGTAATAAGCTATTTTCACCTATTTAACGATTTTATTTTTGAAATCTGATGACACCAGTGTGTTCCCTATCCCAAAAAACATCAGGGTGTATCCAAAAATCTACACTACCAACTTCTACTTATATATACCAATATATTTAAAAACTACAACTCCGTGAACCATCACCTTATCGTGGTGGAGAGGTTTGTGTGTCTCTGTGAACCTGAGGGCTGTGTTGTCTGGAGCTTTGTGCTCCTGGTAGGGTCTCCCAAGGCAAAGTGGTCTCAGGTGAGGGGCCAGACAAAGAATGGTTCAAAAACCCCAATGGAAAAACAAGGTAGAAATGGAGTGACCCTGCCCGGAGGAAGCCCGGGGCCCCCGTCTGGAGCCAGGCCCAGACGGCGGGCTCGCCGGGCGAGCCTGGTGGCGGGGTTGCCACGGAGCCCGGCCGGGCACAGCCCGAACAAGCTACGTGGCTCCCATCTCTCCAGCCCATGGGCCCACCACCTGTGGGAGGAACCGCTGGGGCGTGTGCGCTGCCACATGGGTGGCAGTGAAGGTCAGGGGCCTCGACGGACCAGACCCGGGCAGCAGACGCTGGCTCTGGGGACGTGGAACGTCCACCTCTGTGTGGGGAAGGAGCCGGAACTGGTGCGGGAGGTGGAGCGCTACCGGTTAGATCTGGTGGGGCTTACCTCACGCACAGTCTCGGTTCTGGAACTGTACTCCTGGATAGGGGTTGGACTCTTTTCTTCTCCGGAGTTGCTCAGGGTGTGCGGCCGGGCGGGTGTGGGGATACTAACAAGCCCCCGGCTGAGCCGCCGCGCTGGAGTTTACCCCGGTGGGCGCCAGAGGGTCGCCCCCTACGCCTGCGGGTTGTGGGGGAAAATCTTGACTGTTGTTTGTGCATATGCACCAAACAGGAGTCGGAGTATTCGGCCTTCTTGGAGACCTTGAGTGGAGTCCTGCATGGGGCGCCAGTGGGGGAATCCATTGTTCTGCTGGGGGACTTCAACGCACACGTGGGCAATGATGGAGACACCTGGAGAGGCGTGATTGGGAGGAACGGCCTCCCTGATCTAAACCAGAGTGGTTGTTTGTTGTTGGACTTCTGTGCTAGTCATGGATTGTCTATAACGAACACCATGTTCGAACATAGGGATGCTCATAAGTGTACCTGGTACCAGAGCACCCTAGGCCGGAAGGTCAATGATCGATTTTATAATCGTTTCATCTGATCTGAGGCCGTATGTTTTGGACACTCGGGTGAAGAGAGGGGCAGAGCTGTCAACCGATCACCATCTGGTGGTGAGTTGGGTCAGGGGTTGGGGGAAGACTCTGGACAGACCTGGTAAGCCCAAACGTGTAGTGCGGGTAAATTGGGAACGTCTGGAGGAGGCCCCTGTCCAACGGACTTTCAACTCGCACCTCCGGCGGAGCTTTTCGTGCATCCCTGTGGAGGCTGGGGGCATTGAACCAGAGTGGACAATGTTCAAAGTTTCCATTGCTGAAGCTGCGCGCAGGAGCTGTGGTCTTAGGGTCTTAGGTGCCTCGCGGGCGTGTAACGCACCAACACCGTGGTGGACACCGGTGGTCAGGGAAGCCGTCCGACTGAAGAAGGAGTCTTTCCGGGATATGTTATCCCAGAGGACTCCGGAGGCAGTTGCAGGGTACCGGGGGCCCGGCGGGCTGCAGCCTCTGCCGTGAAAGAGGCAAAGCAGCGGGTGTGGGAGAAGTTTGGAGAAGACATGGAGAAGGACTTTCGGTCGGCACCAAAGTGCTTCTGGAAAACTGTTCGCCACCGTCAGGGGGGAAGCGGGAACCATCCAAGCTGTGTACAGTAAGGATGGGACACTGTTGACCTCAACTGAGGAGGTAATAGGGCGGTGGAAGGAGCATTTTGAGGAACTCCTGAATCCGACTAATACGCCCTCTATGTTAGAGGCAGAGCTGGAGGATTACGGGGATTGTCGTCGATTTCCGGGCGGAAGTCACTGATGTAGTCAAACAACTCCACAGTGGCAAAGCCCCGGGATTGATGAGATCCGTCCAGAAATGCTCAAGGCTCTGGGTGTGGAGAGGCTGTCCTGGTTGACACGTTTCTTCAACATTGCGTGGAAGTCTGGAACAGTGCCAAAGGAGTGGCAGATCGGGGGGGTGGTTCCCCTTTTAAAAAGGGGGACCAGAGGGTGTGCGCCAATTACAGGGGTATCACACTTCTCAGCCTCCCTGGTAAAGTCTACTCCAAGGTGCTGGAAAGGAGGGTTCGGCCGATAGTCGAACCTCGGTTGTTGAGGAGAACAATGCGGATTCCGTCCTGGGGGTGGAACAACGGACCAGCTCTTCACTCTCGCAAGGATCCTGGAGGGGGCCTGGGAGTATGCCCAACCGGTCTACATGTGTTTTGTGGATTTGGAGAAGGCGTATGACCGGGTCCCCCGGGAGATACTGTGGGAGGTGCTGCGGGAGTATGGGGTGAGGGGGTCTCTACTCAGGGCCATCCAATCTCTGTACGACCAAAGTGAGAGCTGTGTCCGGGTTCTCGGCAGTAAGTCGGACTCGTTTCAGGTGAGGGTTGGCCTCCGCCAGGGCTGCGCTTTGTCACCAATCCTGTTTGTAATATTTATGGACAGGATATTGAGGCGTAGTCGGGGTGGGGAGGGGTTGCGGTTCGGTGGGCTGGGGATCTCATCGCTGCTTTTTGCAGATGATGTGGTCCTGATGGCATCATCGGCCTGCGACCTTCAGCACTCACTGGATCGGTTCGCAGCCGAGTGTGAAGCGGTTGGGATGAGGATCAGCACCTCTAAATCGGAGGCCATGGTTCTCAGCAGGAAACCGATGGAATGCCTTCTCCAGGTAGGGAATGAGTCCTTACCCCAAGTGAAGGAGTTCAAGTACCTTGGGGTTTTGTTCGCGAGTGAGGGGACAATGGAGCGGGAGATTGGTCGGAGAATCGGGCAGCGGGGTGCGGTATTACATTCCATCTATCGCACCGTTGACGAAAAGAGAGCTGAGCCAGAAGGCAAAGCTCTCGATCTACCGGTCAGTTTTCGTTCCTACCCTCACCTATGGTCATGAAGGCTGGGTCATGACCGAAAGAACGGGATCCAGGGTGCGCAAGCCGAAATGAGTTTCCTCAGGAGGGTGGCTGGCGTCTCCCTTAGAGATAGGGTGAGAAGCTCAGTCATCCGTGAGGAGCTCGGAGTAGAGCCACTGCTCCTTTGCGTCGAAAGGAGCCAGTTGAGGTGGTTCGGGCATCTGGTGAGGATGCCCCTGGGCGCCTCCCTAGGGAGGTGTTCCAGGCACGTCCAGCTGGGAGGAGGCCTCGGGGAAGACCCAGGACTAGGTGGAGGGATTATATCTCCAACCTGGCCTGGGAACGCCTCGGGATCCCCCAGTCGGAGCTGGTTAATGTTGCTCGGGAAAGGGAAGTTTGGGGTCCCCTGCTGGAGCTGCTCCCCCCGCGACCCGACACCGGATAAGCGGACGAAGATGGATGGATGGATGGATGGAACTCCCTATATAGATGCGCCCCAGAACCTGTTACAAAGCTAGTGTACTTGTAGTTCTTCCGGGGTGGGTTGGAGGACATGTTTGACTCCTGTGTTTCTGCTGTCTGCCGTGAATGGGCTTCATTCCATTTCAGATTGCCGGCACCCACCAGCCGGCCGACCAAACAGTACATGAAACTGTATTTTATTATTATTGTTATCTTCATTGTTTAAATCCTCCAATACAACGTTAGACAAAAACATCAATATTATGAATATTATGTATTTGTATCTTTCCTGTCCGCCGAGCGGTAATTACTACGTCACTTCCGGAGTCTTCAGCTGATATTTTTAAACGTTATTACGGTGCATAACTTACTGGAACAAAACTGAGCAACGTGTTGTTGCTGGTGACAAAACCACAGATTAAATATGTACATTGAAGCGATACTGTCGTTAAAGACCCGCTGATCGCTGTCTGATTCTCTGATATGAATGCCCGTGTTGCATTGTGGGATATCGGCTTTGAATATGTCCAGCTCGGCTCATATCGTAGCCTACTGTTCTGTCTTACAGCATACTGTAATATTTCACCGGTAATAAGACCGAAAGAATATTATTAAAATAAAGAAATGAATACCATGATAACATCTAAATAAATGTTGATAGCTTCCCTGGCATATATATACACATGTTGTTAGATGTAGTGTTATATATATATTTTTTTAAATATCAATAAACAACAAAACAATCCAGCTTATAACCGAAATAATAACATTAAAAGAAATGCATATAAACCATGATTAGATCTAGTGAATAAATGTTGATTAAAACAACGGTTATTGGGCTAATAATATCAAAGCTGTATCCAGCTTCTCTGCTGCAGCCTGACTGGCAGAAAGATTTGTGCTGTGATCACAAAAAAAGATGCTTTCCATTGAAATACATTAGTTTAAACAATGTGACCCCATCACCTAAATCTTCACAATATTGTGATGGTATCATGATCTAATAGATTTATTTTTGTGATGCCATCACGAACTGACGTGACACTGGGTTGAGCTATCAGCAACATTGGTTTGCATTAAGTTAGCAAACACTAGCCAGGCTGTTAACATGAATATTTGCAAGCCTCCAAGTTTGATAACAAATCTATGCATGATTCCATGGTAAACCAGAGTTATTGCATTAGTTATGTTTTCCAAATTCTTGTCATTTATTATATATATATATATATATATATATATATATATATGGAATCTTATGAGACAGGGCGCCTACTCTAGCCTGTTAGTCCTCTAAAATGTTATATAATAACATTGAGGAAATGCAGAAATGATTTACAAACGCACAACAGCAGCTACATATAGAAAATACCAGGGCAAATAAGTTGAAAACTTGTCACTTGCATAATATTTGCACCTTTCTGTGGTTATCTTTTCTAATGTCCAGGTATAGAATAATTTCAGACCCTGCTGACTGGCTGAACGTGGACAAAGACACAGGCCTGATTACACTTAAAAGTCTTATGGACAGAGAGTCCCCCTTTGTCAGCGACAACAAATACATAGCACTCATTAGTGTATATGACAATGGTAGGTGGGAGGAAAGACTTAAACTTGCATATGATCATCTGGTTACACATATACGTGTGGATTTTTGGCTGGTACAGTAAAATGGAGACTTCACCCTTTGTTTGCACTGCTTTTGGACCAAAAACATGGACTTTATCTTACTTTGATTGTTTTAGCTTACCTACAATTTTGAGTTCTCCTGATGTCCGTCAACCCCCCCAGATGAAGTCCCAGCCACAGGCACTGGTACTCTAATAATCCAGCTCATAGATGTCAACGATAATGCACCCACCATTGAGGAACGTGCAATCAAGGTGCGTCTCCCTTGCCAAACTCTTAGGCCGGTTACACACTGCCGGCGTGGCGTGAGCGTGGCGTTTCTGTTGCGTGTCAGCTGCGTGGCGGCCTGCGTGGATTTTTCTGTCTTTACACACCAGAAAGATGTCTGACGCGGCGCTGCTGCTGCTAGCTTTGTCTGGACACATGTATGTTTCCCATTGATAAAATGAAATGCCATGTTAAACATAAATATATATATTGATTTGATTACAGCAAAGACAACGTCAGCAGTATTGACGATACAGAATATTTCGTTCTGTATTGACGGGTGCAATATTACAATTTTTTTTTTTAAATTACATTCATATATCTGCATTTATATCAAAACCTAGAGGCTTTCAAACATCAACATGTCATTTATTAATATGCATTCGTGTCTAAATGACATATGAACATATTTTCCTATTCTATTTTGCCTGGAAACGCTTCCAACACGCTTGCGTCTTGCTTGGCAGTCATGCAAAAAGTTGTTATGCCAAACGCCAATATAACAGAAGAAGAAGAACACCCATCCCAACCATGTGAACGCTGCCAGTCGGAAAAACAACGTAACCACGGGGGCGGTGCCTGTTATTCCGAGGTGGCATGAACGCAGCATAAGCTCTAACCTGTTAACATGGGAGCCGAAATATAAACGGACACACCACGTGGCTGACACGCTCGCGCAACGCGTCCAGTGTGTAACCGGCCTTAATGGACCAGTGTGTAGGATTAAGTGGCATCAAGCGGTGAGGTTGCAGATTGCAACAATTGTGTAGTAAAACCTAGGGTGGCCTTCAGGTAATGTAAAAATGCGAAAGGCTCTCTCTACAGAGACAGTGTTTGGTTTATCCATTCTGAGTTACTGTAGAAACATGGAAGGCTCTGTATAAGGTTACACTATATTAGTCTCACTTTGCCAGACCTTCCTCCACGGTGCGGAGGAGGGTCTGGCCAGTCAACAGCATTCTGGGATGGGAGAAAAACGTGCTCTTTTTTTTAAACCTTTATTTATCCAGGTAAGTAACACTATGTAGATATAAGGGCTCATTCTTTTGTTTATTGTATTTATAGCTTTTCTGAAGAAACAACTACAACAGAACACAACAAAGCACACACCCCACCCACTTAAAACAAAACGACCACCTTAGACTAATAAGTAACTAAAGAAGAAAAAAAGAAATCATGTAACCGAGTATACACACACAAGTCCAATTAAATGAAATAAAGTTTGCTCTTCTTAAAGACATAGAAAACAAGTTGACACCAGTCACCAAGTAAACATCAACAATGTATCAAAATTCAAGATAAGATGCAAAAAGTAAGCATTTTAAGATTTCTTTTTTATAGGGAAGACAAAAATGGCTGCCACATTTTGTCATAGGTTGGAAAGTTGTAAGAGGCACTGCATCATACTTTCTACAAGTTAGATATATCTGCTAGCCAGGTCTTAAAGGAGGGACAGTCCTCACTGGGAACAGTCTTACGATGAAAGTGGTGCAATGCTTTCAGATGATAGGTCCCGCCGAGAACCGCAGTACATGGTTCTAGTACATATTGTGTGCATTCATGTCCCAGTAATTGCTGCTACTAACTTATCTCCGAGGAGCTTATTCCCCGGAGTCCTTATGTTTTCCTCCCACACAGTTTTCCTTGGATTAGAGTGGCACCTAAATCGTGGTTGCAGCTGCCGCTGTGGTCCTGCTCGACACCCTGCTACGCCGTGCTATGCCCTACTATGCCCTGCTGTTCCCTGCTATGGGACACAAGATTGGGTTCACGAGATGGTCAGTGTATGTTTTGGTTATTTGATTTTCATTTCAATAACAGGTATTAAAAAACAAAAAAAGAATGGTTATTTGATTTTCGTTTTAAAATAAAAAATTTTAATTGAAATACAAGCCATTTTATTCTTTTCATTGTCAAAAGGGAATGTGAAAATTTAAAACATGCTTTGATTTTCATTTCCCATTTCATACAACAAAAAATGTAATCACTAGAAAACAGAAATGAAAAAATGCCGAACGGATGTTGCATTTCCAAGGCAGTAGCACGTTCTCTTAATACATCCATGAGTAGCACCGTTGTAGCCTATCAGTTTTGCTTTAACCCAGGCTGCAATTGAAGGAAACTGTAGCCTAACTTCCTGAGTGACTGATCATCCATTTTTTGCACCTCTTTATATAAATATACATAAATATGGCATCATGAACTACATAAATGAGGCAATACATATAAACATATGCATTAGTCATTATAGTTCAATATATGTTTTACTTTTATTTATTTCAGGGGACTTTGATTGATTTCCGTCTATTTATTTGCACGTTATATTCAAAGGAAGTTTGGTTAAGCATTGAAAGCATTGTCGAGAGTATAGGTTTCCAAAGTAATTTTAGCCTGGGCTGAAAGCACTGGCAGTGGTAGCCTACACTGGCGCTGTTGCATTGGAAATGACAACATCCGGTCTCTGAATATGAAATTCGTTTCTATTTTCGAGTGATTTTATTTTTTTGTTATATGAAATAGAAAATGAAAATCAAAGCATATTTTAAATTTCTCCCATCCCCCTTTGAACATGAAAAGGAAAAAACGCGTTTTATTTCAATTTCAAATTTTGTATTTTAAAACGAAAATCAAATAACCATTCGTTTTTGTTTTTTTAATACATGTTTATGAAATGAAAATCGAATGGCCAAAATATACACTGACCACGAGATGGAGACAAGGCGAGATTTTAACATTATTTTAAAGAAAACTTCAATGAAGAAATAAGACTTTATTCAATCGAAAGTTACAAAATGAAAAACGAGCACAGAATGGTTTTGCCACAAACTCAATTGACTGGCTTCTCTCTTGTATAACTAACAGTTTCACCGTTACTTATTCCATATGTACGGTGGAGAGAGTCTCTTCAATCAAAGAACCAAGGTTACATTGTAACCAAGTGTTTTCTGGCAGTAGTTGAGACTAGTTGTTTTTTATACTTAAATTTGTCTTTGTATAGTAGACAGAGAAAAATAAAGCTTATTTTATTGTTTCACAGTGATTACGTTCTAAAGCAAAAATAACCATCAAACACAGATGCTCTTTTCTAATCCTCTGCATTTTATTCATTGCTGCAGTAAACAAGGAAGTAGGCTACTCTAGTACTGATTTATGACCATTATAGGATGAAGGGAGAACATTTCTCTTTGTTTAAAGTCATTAAAAGTAAAGTTAGGTTTTGCTGTTCGCTTCCCGACTCATTTTAAAAAGGACAGAGAAAGAGTGATTGGCCCGAGACAGCTCCACAGTGAACTGCATGCTGCACATGCGTGTCTCGGCCAAGTGAGGGGGAGAAAGGGAGAGAGATAGAGGGATAGAGCGGTGGTACTCTAACATTCTATTTCATATAGGCTTCGCCCTCTAAGAGCTGTTGCTATTGGGTTTATCCCTCGCGGCCGCCAGCAGTTCTGTGCTCGCTTATCGAAGGAGGAACTTTCTCCTAAAGAGCGGTTTCCTCTCAGTCAGTCTGCTTTTGTCTCTTCTGAGCATCTTGCAGCCACTCACTTGCAGTCACACACGTTCCCTTCACACACACAGACAGGCTCGCCGCCACGCTCACATGCAGTAACCCAGGCAAAACCCAGCCACACTGTGTAAAAATAAACGGGAGCAAACACCCATTCAAAGTGCGTGTTGATAGCTTACTCAGTTATTCTCCACCTTCCAGCTGATTACGCGGATTGGTGAGAGTCCTGAGTCTCCACCTTAGTGGACCTTGTTTTCAGTACTCTGATTCGAATACACAGTTCTTTTGCTGACCCCGCCATGCGTCCCCATGATATTCACTAATATGTAAACAGACAGCACACAAACATGAGCGTGCCCGCTCTTGATACGCTGTGCTGTGTGGAAAAGCATGTTACCCATGATGAACACATGGATGTTGAAGCTAATCACAAACGGCTATACGCTTCAATTCGCCAGTCCTCCCCCGGTTCTTACCGGCGTGGTAAAAACTCATGCTATCTCAAGTTCAGCTCTGATGTCAGAGCTGGCAGAGCTGCTGGAAATATATTCTATAGCCTAATCTCTCGCGTCCCTCCAGACGAGGAGAACGATGAGTTTTACTCCCGTTATTTCCTCAAACAGGAGCAAACAGGAGGGATGAGACCGATGCTGGACCTGTCTTTGTTCAACCAGTGCATCCTGGAGTGACCGTTCCACATGTTGACTGCCGTACATGCGTCTCAGTGTGTGTGCCCAGCGATTGGTTCACTTCCATCGACCTGAAGGCACGTTCACATTCCGGTCATCCCCAAACACGCTCGCTGGCCATCGTACGCCCTCTAAATGTATCAAGGCGGTTTTTCAGCCATTGCGCAGAGGGGATCATTGTTCTGGTAGACAACCTAATCCTTATGACACCCTCAGAGAGAGCTGCACTCCACACAGTGGAGGCTGTGCAGCATCTACAAACACTGAATTCGCCACAAACTGGCAAAGGGTTCGCCAATCCCCTCACAGGCAGTAGTTTATCTGGTATGGCCATAAACTCCGCCACTAGGAAAACCTGGCTGGCTGCATTAAACTCTCACAGGGTGGTGTCAGCGCTGTCAGTGATGCGTCTGCTGGTGTTGAGTGAACACACACACGTTGCACATTAAGAAAAATCCAGAGATGGTTCGGCCGCCTATGTTGCGCCCTTTTTCGTCATGCCACAAGGACTGTGGAGAGAGATGTGTTTTTTTCCGCATCCCTTAATGAAGCATTTGTTGATGAGGATCAGACGACAGAAACCTGTTATCCGTTCTCTAGCACCTTTATGGGATTTAATCCCAGTGCTCCGGGCTCGGGGGTTCCCCTTTTGAGCCTCTGGCACAAATATCTCTCAGAATGTTATTCCTGACAACAGCGCCCCTCATAGCCTTGATGTTGGCTAGGAGAGTGAGTGACTTATGCGCGCTGTCGGTCTCACCGTCCTGCTTTTCTATTAGAGAGGACGGGAGTGTGGCTAAGCCAAATCCTTCATTCATGCTGAAAGTCAAAACAAACTATTTTCGTTCAGATGAGAATTTCTTACTTTGAGGGTTTCTTCCTTCCGCACCATAACAGAGAAGCGGAACGCGTGTCTCACCGAGTCTGCCCCATGCGCACTTTATCTCAGTATGTTTATTATATACGTTACTATATAACACTCTGTATGAAGCTCTTTTGAAACAGAGGCTATCTCACCGACTGTGTGAGGTTATCACCCACGCTTTTTTTACTTCCGCTTTCATTGTGCGATGTGTCTCCATGATTCACTCAGTCTTATCAGCACTTAACGGCATGTGATGTGCTTTTAGATCTGGTATGCCATGTCTCCATCCTCCTGCACCAGAGTGCCCGTGAGGAATGTGTTTTCCATTAATTAATGATGATTTTAATCTTAATTAAAGCTGAAAGCAGCGTTGGACGGGCCCTCTCACCTCCTTGCGCGTTGGGGTTACTGGCGGACGCTGCTCCACGCGGAGTGTGCGGCGTTGGAAATGGTGTATTTTAAATGTTGTACCAAGGATAGGGGGCGGGGCAAACCGTAACCAATGAAAAGGGAACTCTACTGAGTTCAAAGATATCTCACACAATAGTCAACATCAAAACGGGTCATTAGTTATAAAAAAGGGGCATGGCTAAAGCATAGGGGGCAGCCCAAACCATGACCAATGACAAAAGAACTCTCTGCTGAGTTCAACGATACCTTACAGACTCTACCTTAAACATTTCAAAAGCCATACAAATGAGCATGGTCTGAGTACATGGGCATGGTTAAAGTATAGGGGGCAGCTCAGTATCCCATATATACCACACATTATAAGTTTCATGTAAATCGGATGATAGAAGATGATCATAGAAGGCTGATTTCCTGTTGCCAGCAGGGGACGCTATAACCAAAAGTCAACTTTTGCTTATAGATGTCCTCAGGCCTAGACCCTTGTCAATCTTGAGAAATTTCGGCCAAATTGGACAATTTACACTCAATTCACAACAGCCTCTTCGTTCATCGATAAATGCTCAAAATTGCCGCCACGCCACGCCCACACCGTTAGACGAAAACTCAAGTTTTTTTATTTTCCCAATCTCTTTATTGTTTTTTCCAAGTTAATGACATTTGCATAAACAAAGTGTTGTACAGATAAGTGATAACAAAAAGGAGCTTCACACCCATTTACTGGACCTTCCACATAGACCTGTCTTCAGGTATAGCCCACCCACAAAAAAGAAAACAAGAACCCAGCACTCCCACACACACACACCAGGACAAAAGAGACAGAATAAACAAATCCCCAAAAATGAATAAATAAAATAATTATACAAGAGGGGAGGGAGGGGATTGGCTAAGGGTCAGTTAAGACAAGAAAACTTCATTGATATCTAATGTGTTGACATGGGCTAAAAAGGGATGCCAGAGTTTGCGGAATGTCTTAAGGGAACCTCTTAAAGAATACCTGATCTTTTTAAGCCTTACACATTGCAGTATCTCAACAATCCATTTGTTATGTGTGGGAGGGGAGGAGTGAGTCCATTTAACAAGGATGAGGAAAACTCAAGCTTTTAATTAATTTTATCATTGAGGTCTTGAGATGGCACAAAACAAATTTGAAGTTGATCTGATGAAATCTCTAGGAGGAGTTCGTTAAAGTATAGCACAGGCTTACTTCCTGTTGACACTAGGGGGCGCTATGACTTTGAGCCAATATCGGCCTGTAGATGTCCTCAGGCTTGGACTTTTATGAATCCTGAAAAGTTTCAAGCCAATTGGACAATGTACACTCAAGTTACACCCACTTCCTGTTTCGATGGCAAAACGCACAAAATGGCCGCCCTGCCATGGCCAGGCCCCATGACCAAAATTTTTCTTTTAATACATTTTCATCTTTCATGTCTTAAGATGGCACAGACCAAATTTGAAGTTGATCGGATGAAATGTCTAGGAGTTAGTACAACATGTGGAAATGGCCAAAAATGCACTAATTTTGTACAATCAATTCAAAATGGCCGACTTCCTGTTGGGTTTAGGGCATTGCTCCAATAAGCTTTTTTGTTTGTCTTTACATGTTACATATGTGTACCAGATTTCGTAAGTCTACGTGAAACATACTGCAGGAGCTCATTTTTTTAATGTTTTGTAGGGGGTGCTAGCGAGCCATTTACAAAACCATTAAAATATAAAAATGTTCACCAGATCTAATGCATGTGCAAAGTTTCGTGAGTTTTCAGGTATGGGAAGGTCCCCAAAAAGGCAATTAATTTCGTGCAATAATAATAATAATTCCTTCAGTTTCAATAGGGCCTTCGCTGTTGTCGGTGCTCGGGTCCTAATTATGGAGCACCGTCAGAATCAATGCGGCAGGGCCTCACAACATATTTCACTGCTGGAAATATGAGTATATATTTAAATTAGTTCATTTATGTATTAGAAATGTGAAATTATTTTAGAAGTTGGTGCCTTCTAGACCGAGACCGTGAATTTGTGTGAAATGTAGAATGGTCGGCATTTAACAGTCACAAACTCCACCAGCAGTGAGCAGTAGTTGGATACAAGCACCGCATTTCTGCACCAGTCCGTGTTAACGCAGCCCACCTCCACAAGTCTTACGCGGCGACAGAGCAGCATCTCTATCCAGCTACCAGGCCTGGTAGCTGGATAGCGGAGTCCGGTACACTGTTGTTCAGCCATGTTTCCACAACAAACAAAACTACAGCAGTCTCTAAACTCGCGTTGGGAGTTTCGTTGAAGTTGGATGTAATCCAGTTTGTTGTCTAATGAACGGACACTTGCAAGCAGGATGGATGGGACAGGTGGCCGGCTAGCTTTAGCTTTCCACCTAGCTCGAACTCCTGCCCTCGTTCCGCGTTTCCGCTTTCTCACACACCGCTTTCAATGTCCCCTTCCCCGGCTAGCGGCATAGCGTGTCGAGTATTCCATCTGTAATAAAGTTTCCTGCATATTCTCCGATCTCTACCAATGTATTCCAGTGGTACACATGTGCGGTAGTTTGAATGCACAAAAATCGTCGCAAAACGACGATTTTTGCGTCATCAGAGGTTTTTTTCCAGACCCACAATACAGAGATCTCTGTCTCAGGGGGACATGAGGGAGGGAAGCACGGTCATTCGAAAATACTACCAGGTTTCTACTTATACAAAGCTTAATGCTAATCAGTGAAGTATCCCTTTAAGCAGGACAGTCATGGAGATAGCCTATCAGGTTTTTAAGCAAACAATATAATTTAGTTACATTAAAAAACCTGTACAGTGTGACAAAGAAGAGGAGCTAGTCTATGCTATCTGCTTGTGGATGTTGGTGTCACAGGTGGCATTGACTACATCAGCTTTGCCCTTAACCCAATAGCAACAGCTCTTAGAGGGCAAAGCCTATTAAAAATAAAACGAATTGTACGTATTGTAACTCCAGATTCTATGAGTATAGGCATAGCCATCTAAGATCTAGGCCACCTGCTTCACTAACATTGACTGAAGAAAAATGCTGATGTCGGGAGCAGATCTCTGGTCTCGCAGCTGTAAAATATAGTAACTGTGAACGTAAGAGAGGCCCGTGCAAGGCACAAGGGCGCAAAAGAAATCTTCATGAGGGATAAACCCAATAGCAACAGCTCTTAGAGGGCTATGCTTATACTCATAGAATCTGGAGTTACAATAGGTAACTATCGTTCTAACGCTGGGCTTTACAGGCAGCTTTTCCCCCCTTCTATCGCTCTGCAAAAGTTAACTCGGAGTCAACTTTGGAGAACTGGTGGAGTCAAAATCAGACTCATCCGTCATGCTGGCTGCTGCTCTGGACTTTTGTAGTCCTTTTGTAGTGATATCGCGAGACACTTTTTACCTCGACGAGAGATCTCGTCTAACTTTAAATATCGCGAGATCTCGTGGGACAAGGTCTCCTCACACCTCTACGCCCTGCTAAGTCCTGAACTGCTATAACTGTCTAGTCATAATTCCATTTGCTTGATTATTATTATAATTTCCACTGTTCACTGTACCCCCAACAGGTACTGGCAGATGTCCGACCCACCAAGAGCCTGGGTCTGTCTGAGGTTTCTCCCTAAAAGGAAGTTTTTCCTCACCACTCGAGGTTTCTGCCTAAAAGGAAGTTTTTCCTCGCCACTGTTGCATTAAATGCTTGATCTTGGGTAGGGTGACCAGACGTCCCGGTTTGACCGGGACAGTCAGGATTTTGAATTGCTAGTCCCGACAAAAGCCTGTCGGGACGCTAAAATGTCCCGGTTTACACCAGGAGCGGCGTCAGCCGATTTTGCCGTGTCTTCAGCCCCGAATGTTTTGAGTGTAGCCTCGAATGTAACTTTGTCCAGTTTATTTTTCCGAGGCGAATAGAACGGGCTGCTATGTGCGGGGTCCGACCATGCTGTATTTGTTGCTATTACCTAGCAACCGTCTCTCCGTGAGGAAAGCTGTGAAAGCCGGGTGAAGTTTTGGGAGGAATCCTAGCCAAATCAGTCTAATACATTGATGCCATCAACACAAAGTTTAGGAGCACAATGCTAATGATTTAGTTTGAAGTTCCTGTGACGTGACTTTTCCAGTCTACGGTTCAGACTCAGACATACGGAGCTCTGAAGCAGACCTGTGCGTCGCTTAGTGTCCACTCTGTAAAATGCAGGGCAGCTTCTGGTTTATGGATGCGCTCACAGCTGTGGACATGCTGCGGCAGATGTGTTGCGTTTGTGCTCCGTGTATTTCTGTAGTTTCGGGTTTCCACCTCCGACGTAGAGCAGCGTATAGCCACTTCCCTAGCTAAACTATTTGTCTCATTCAGAGACCAGAGACCCAAACGGGGCTCTGTGTCTGTCAGAAGGTCTGAGATCTACCGTATCAGCAGAGCAATCACGTAATGCACAGCAAACTATGGTGCAGGTATAGATTATTTTCTGAAATATAGCTTGTGACTTTATTCTTGTAATAGCCTATTATCACTTTATTTTTCTCAAAATATCATGACTCCTCCAAATCACAGAGAACACAGATATACTGTATTTTTAATGTGCACAAAGTTTTGGACAAGAGCAGAAATCTTGCTCAAACATCTGAAATATTACAGTCCAGGGGTTTATTAATAAATTAAAATGAATGAATGTATCATTGCGGTGAATAATTGTCATATGCACATTAAGGAGGTTACTTCCCCAACAAAAGACGCAAAACAGGAGGTAAGAGTAAATGATGCCTATAGGCTACATGTGTGCTGTCTCAGATATAATTAGAAAAGTCCATCCAAAGGAGAATAAATAGTTGAAAGCAATACAGAATTCCTGACAGCCTTACTGCAATATATTCCATTATGTTTTTATATTTGGATTGTAATCTGTTTCTCTTTAATTAAAGATATTTTCAGTATACATTGATTCAGAAAAAGGTGGAAATAGGTGCATAAAAATTCACCAGAATGAAGGAAATTAGGTGTTTAATGCTCAAAATGTTCAATAAATCATTTTAATTACTTTGGTGTTATTGGAATAAATAACACTTCAAAAAATCTTTTTTAGAAAAAATCTCAAAATAAATCTCACACTAAACTGAAAAAGGCTGTTACTGCAATTTTGGTAATTTCACAGGAAAAAACACTTATTATTAGACGAGGAGCCTACGATCAAAATAATGAAGTTACTGTCTGTGTCTGTGTCTGACCTGGGCTGGCACATGTTCACGTTAAAAAGCGTGTGCGTGCACAAGCACTACGGTCACGCGCAAAGTGTCCCGGTTTTAGTTCCGAGAAATCTGGTCACCCTAATCTTGGGGGAGATCTGTTGTTATGATTTGATGCTATAAAAGCAGGCAAAATTTGTTGAGCTTGGGACAGGACCAACAAAGGTGACCCAGGGTTACATTTTGGACAGTTTGGAGACACAGAATGATAGTCCAAATGTAGATTAGTACAGGAGTAGTGTAGTCTATGGAGAACTTTATATTGAATTAGCTGGTGTGTAGAATGTATAGAACATTTGTGAGTGTCTTTAAGATAAGATAACCAATTTGTATCAGTTCTTGTCCCACCCAGGTCCTTTTCCCATACTTCCTTTAAATTCTGTGTGGGAGTTGGGTCAAATGCTGCAAACAGGTCAACAAATCAGGTTTTTTTTGGAGCCTGCTGTCTGATTCATAAGATTATAAAGTTTAATGGGGGCTGGCATTGATTCAAAATCTGGTATATTTGTCCGGATGTAATTTCTAATCTGGAGGTAACGAAAAAAAGATGAAGGGGTTATTCTAAACTAACGAAAACAATTGATTCTCAGTTTCAGGTGATTATACACTTGTAAAAATATTGTTATGAATATTTTATACCTTTTCTGCCGATATATTCTGCTAAATCCTACAAACTGGTCCTTTAACAGTTGTCATGTTTTTGAGCAGTTTTAATACAGATGATAGCTAGCAAAGCAAGCTAACATTAGCCAGCAGCTATAACCACTATATCAGCAGTTTTAATACAGATGAAATTTTAAATTGTTTAGGGTGCAGAACTTCAATTTCCAATATGTAATTTTCTGCCGCTAGGGGTCTCTCAATCAAAACAATGGATGGTAAACACAGACTTCTGATGACGTTTTGTAGTTGCGTGTAATTAGCCTTTCGCCAAGCCCCGCCCCCCTTAGTTACTGTTGCTACGTCCGACAAACAAATGGTCAAACACGACCAGCGCGACAGATTGCCATGACGGGATGAGGTATACCCGTACGTGTCAGTGACCTTTTTTGGAGCAATACCGCCGCGATATCCTCCAGATCGAAGCAAAAGGGGTTACAGTATGCAGTGGAGGGATGTATTCAAATGTTCGACTTTGTTGTAAACTGACGAAAAATAAAGTTGGGGAGCTCAAAGACCCAACACAACAGCAGCTAATGTAGCTAGCGTTAGCTAACATGTTAACTAATGTTGGCTAAAGCTAAAGGGCTCGTTAAACTTAGCTTAGAGAGTAGGTTAACATTCTGGCAATGATATCCATGGTAATCATAACTTTGGTCCAATTTGTGTTCTTGCCTCTAGTTAGTAGATATAGACAACACGGTAACTAGTTAGCTGTTAGCCTTAGCTTTGAGCAAACGTATTTATGCTTCGTAATGTTCGACACATTTAATTGGGAGTGGGGCCGTCCACACTGTTTTATCCATTGTATGCACCGCTCACGTTGGCCCTCGTTCTGACTCATGAAAAAAAACATGAGTAAAATAAAAGACACTACATAAACTCTGCTACTGTGTGTTTATTTAAATATAAGTACACCTACATGTAGGCCTAAGAGATTGCAATATAAACCTGTATATTACTATTAGGACTATAGAATACATGTGTCAAGGATGTAGGCTATAAATTAAATAAACTTCAGCTGGAGTCCGATTTACTACGGCAACACTGTTGACCGCATCAGTGATCTCTTTCCATTCCGCATTCTTTATACAGTCTTTAATAACAGTTTTCAGGCTGCCAAATAGTACACACGTTAGTACAAATGAACCTGAGATATCAGGGTTTCAATCTCCACCTCTGAAAAGTGCCGCTTCTCAGCCGGATTACGTCTTGCCATGTCGTAAATTGTAGGGGCGAGGCCTCAAAACCGAGAATATATTGGGGCGTGATATTTAAACACAACCCCTCCAGACAATCTCTCGGGGTATCCATGGATGTATTAAGAGGGGGTATCTAGTGTCCAATTTACAAACGCCGTGGGCGCACCGCTTCACCATCTTGCTTGGAGTCAATGTTTGTCGGACCTGCTCACATAGTAGCGGTTGCTATGATGTGTGATTGGACAATGGACGTTTTGGGGGAGGGGCCGGCAAGAGGTCAATTATGGGAGTTGTAGTTTTCAGTGTTAAACACCATCGCCGATTAGAATGCATGTGTTCACGGATGAGTTTACCCATTCAAGTTTATTCATGTTACGTTTAGTAATGTTTATTCATGTCATTCTAATAAAATAGCTGCAGTTCCCTAACATATTTACGTTTTTCTTGATTCGATTTGTATTGGTAGCTGACCAGTTAGCTAGCAAAGCAAGCTAACATTAGCCAGCAGCTATGACCACTATATCACAATATATTTCACACGTCAATGTCACCTTTTGGATGTTTTCAATAACCTGGGCGAAAGGGGTTTGGTGTAACGTTACTCAACGACGCCGAGAGACGGGTGGGGATGGCTGGGCGGAATCTCCGGGACGGCCAGAATGTCCGATGTTGTGAATCAGCAGAAGATCTCCCAGCTGCCTGAAATTACCTCCCCCTTCACTTTTTTGTAATCTTAACTAGTCATTTTGGTACCTAACCACACCGGGGGGGGAGGGGGGGGGGGGGGGGGGGGGGGGGGGAAAAGAAATGTTAACAGAGACGTAATGTTAACCTTACGGATGGCCGCTGTTCTGACTCGGGGTGCCTGTTGTGTTCATGTAATACGTAGAGTATACATATATACAGCTCTAGTTATGTTATTCAGAATGACTGTTTTATGTCGCACATTGTTAGTTCTATTATTCAGCATGCCTGTGTCACGTTGCACATTTTTGACACTGAGAGGCCACCGTAGGTGTACGCGGTTTTGTGTTGTTTCCCGGAAATAAAGGAAGAGAGTTGTTGCATTACAAATTGAGACCAATCGTTATTTTAGCAACATAACATTGGCGATGAGGATGGCTGATGCCCCGGTTTTCTCTCTGCCACCTCCGGACTATTTTCTTCCCCTCCCTGGCGAACCTGTCGTCCCTTGGAATCAGTGGAAAACGTCTTTTGAACTGTACCTTTTAGCCATTGGATTGGATGGTGCTGCTAGCGCAGGCCGGGGGCTATCCTGCCGCACTTGCTGGGGCCGAGGGGGGAACAGGATTTTCAACACGCTTGTGATTGCTGGACACTTACAATGCTGTCATTGAGGCTTTGACTGGACATTTTGTGAAGTCACAGAACATCCTTTTTCGGCGGCTGGAGTTCAGACAAAGATGTCAGCGCCCTGGTGAGTCTGCTAGGCAGTTTGTAGCAGATTTGAAAGCCTTAGCGCAGCGCTGTAATTTCGGCGTCATGAGGGATGAACTTATTCGGGACCAGCTCATTGAAAAAACGTCTAATCCCAGAGTTCAGGAGGAGTTGTTACTCAAAGATGCAACACTGTCACTGGATGACGCACTAACACTCGCCTTAAAAGTGGAGGCGGCAACTCAATGTGCTGCTAAAATAGCAGAAAACAAGTCTCATACTGCCGTTATGGAACAGCCAGTGCATCAGCTATCGAGCTCAGACAACCTGGCCGACCCTGCTGCTATACAGGTGGCGCGCCCCCAGCAAACACGCCAGCAGAGACGCTGTGGGAATTGTGGCTCCACCCGTCATGCCACAAGGGCCCAGGACTGCCCTGCTAGGGGCCAAACATGCAGACGCTGTCAGAAACCTAACCACTTTGCAAAATGGTGCCGGTCTGCTCCGACTGACTACCCTGAACAGTCACATGACCCGGTGGTGCCAGTGTGTACCATAGGCCCTCACCCAGGGACCTTCTCCAGGTGCCCTGTATACCTGGATGGCTGCTGTGTCCCTCTTCTCCTCGACACTGGGGCCACGGTATCACTGCTGAATGTTGACACCTGTAACCTACTCTTCCCAAACAGACAGCTGCAGCCCCCATCCACTGCTCTCTGTGGCTACGGCCGCAGCAAAATCGACGTTGTCGGTCAACTCTACCTCCCAGTTCGCTACACCTCTACAACCGTGGACCGCTTCCCATTCCACATTACGCGCCGCGGCGAGAACATCATGGGACTTGACCTCTTTCTCAGCCTTGGCTTCACCTTACAGGACAACAACGGAACACGAATACTACAATTGGATTCCCCTTGGCAACAGAGCCGGCCTGACCTGTTCAATGGCTTTGGGTGCCTCACCTCATTCATACACAAACCGCTCCTGGACCACAGCGTGCCTCCCGTGGTCCAGCCCCTTCGGCGTGTGCCCCTGGCTCTGCGGGACGGCGTTACACAGGAGCTCCAACGCCTCCAGGCTGATGGCATTATAGAACTCATTGACGCCTCTCCGTGGGTGTCCAACCTCGTCATCGCCAGGAAGAAGTCAGGTGGACTGAGAGTCTGCGTTGACCTTCGCCAGGTCAACAAAGCAATGGTGCCTGACAAGTACCCTCTCCCGACAACAGAAGAACTCACGACCCACTTCTATGGCTCCCGGGTCTTTTCTAAGTTGGATTTACGTCAGGGCTACCTACAAATCCCTCTGCACCCGGAGAGTCGGAACCTGACGGCTTTTATCACCCATACTGGCCTGTACCGATATACGAGAATGCCTTTTGGGCTCAGCTCAGCGCCAAGCTGTTTCCAGAAAATCATGTCCACAATCCTCGCCAGCTGCCCTGGTACCGCGGGCCTATTTGGACGACATTGTGGTACGGCGACGCCAGATGTTGACACGCACAACGCCCGCCTGGAACAAGTTTTTGACTCCCTCAGCCGCCACCATGTAACCTTGAACGCTGAGAAGTGTACGTTCTCCGCACCGGCCATTGACTTTGTCGGGTTCCGGGTGTCCGCAGATGGTATCTCCCCTCTCCAGTCGAATGTGGCAGCCATCAGCGCAGTCCCCACCCCCACGACAGCCTCGCAGCTGGCTTCGTTCTTGGGGATGACAGCCTACTACATGCGTTTCCTGCCTCAGTACTCCTCTGTCACTGCCCCGTTGAGGATGCTGCTCAGGCAGGATGCTTCTTGGGTCTGGACTCCTGAATGCCAGGCAGGTTTCGACGAACTGAAGCGTCTCCTCACCACGTCCCCAATCCTGGCACACTTCCAGCTGGACTGCCCCACAATCGTGACCTGCAATGCATCTGCTGTGGCTCTGGGGCTGTTCTGTCACAGCTCCATGCGCGGTGGAGAAGCCCGTAGCCGTCGCCTCCCGAGGCCTCAGCCCAACCGAGCGAAATACTCAGTGGGTGAGAGGGAGGCCCTCGCCTGCATTTGGGCGTGCGAGAGGTGGCATTTGTACCTGTACGGACGGTCTTTTACCCTACGGACAGACCACCAGGCCCTGACAGCGCCACGTGCCCACCCGGGTGGAGGACACAGGCCCTTCGCCTCTACAGATGGTCAGACCGCCTGCAGCAGTATGACTTTCAGCTACAATTCACGCCTGGCAAGACTAATGTTGTAGCAGATTTCCTATCCCGTCCTGCTGCCACCCAGTGCTCTGCTGTCTCTCCAGAGGATGAGGGAGGGTAGTGCACCTGGTCCACTCACCACTGAAGGACACAGTCTCCCTCCGTGATCTGGAGTCCGCCTCCAAGCCGAGCCGTCTTCAGCATGCTTCGTGACTACATCAGACGTGGTTGGCCTGCCCGCGTCCCACCAGAACTGGAGCCATACCATCGAGTGAAGCATGAACTGTCATGCTGGGGTGAGGCCTGCATTGCACGTGGCCTCCGTGCTGTCATCCCAGTGGCTCTCAGAGGGTGTGTCTTGCAAATGGCACATCAGGGACACCTCGGCATCGTCAAAGCCAAACAAAGGTGCCGTGACGTTGTGTGGTGGCCCGCCATGGACCGTGATCTGGAGGGACTCATCCGCTCCTGTACAGCGTGCCTCACCAGTGGGAAAACTGGGCCACCCGCTTCACCTCCGCTACAGCCAGTAGACTGGCCGTCTGCACCATGGGACCACTTGCAGCTTGATATCTGTGGTGAGCTGTACAATGTGCCACACCACCAGAGGTTCCTCGTGGTGGTCTACGACTGCACTCCAAGTGGCCTGAAGTGGCTCCCCGTAGGTACGGTTACCTCTGCTGCTGTGGTCAACTCCCTCGACCAGCTGTTTTCCGCTGGGGCTGCCCTCGTGCAGTTACTACGGACAATGGTCCTCAGTTCCTGTCCTTGGAGTTCACCACCTTCCTCGCCAACAAAGGGGTTACCCACATCCGGACCTCCGTCTATCACCCCCAAGCCAACGGGGGGGTGGAACGATTCAACCAATCCCTGAAAAATGGACTGCGTGCTCACATGTCTGAGGGATACTCCCTGATGGCCGCACTGTCACAGACCCTCCTCCACTACAGGGCAACTGCCCACTCTACAACAGGGGTCTCCCCTGCCGCACTCATGCTGAAAAGGGAGCTTGTGCTTCCCCTGTCAAGAATTCCGTCCATCAATGGCCGGCGGACCCACAGCCTGGGCATCAGCAGCAGTCACGTCGCGTCAAGGAGACAACAGAGTTCCATGAAGCGGAGGTTCGATGAAGCACAAGGCTAAGTGGCCTGCTATCAGAGTGTCAGACTGGGTCAGAGCCCCGCCGCCCGCCCCAAAGAGCTAACAAGCGTCTTCGTTCTGCGTCGGGCTCCGTACCAGGTCAGTCGGCAGCTCGGCCCAGCTTCTTTTCAGCTGACCGATGGTTCCCGTTGGCCGCGCCAGCTGCTTGGCGCAGAGTGCCCTCCCCTCTTCACCAACCTCACCTGGCAGGGGTGGAGCAGAGCAACCCAGCAACTGGGCCGACGGAGCAGGGCAACCCAGCAACTGGGCCGGACCCTCATGTGCCGGACCCCATTGCGGCACCTCTTGCTCGGGCGGAACCGACTGCTCAGTGCCCCGCTCTGGCTTCAGCCCCGCTGCCGGCCCCACTTGTTCCTGAGCCCCGCCCTGTCAGGGTCCGCACGCGCCCTGGGCACTTCGAGGACTTTGTTGCCACCTTTCACGTCTGAACATTCGGAGGGGGGGGGGGAAATGTTGTGTTCATGTAATACGTATCTCCGGGACGGCCAGAATGTCCGATGTTGTGAATCAGCAGAAGATCTCCCAGCTGCCTGAAATTACCTCCCCCTTCACTTTTTTGTAATCTTAACTAGTCATTTTGGTACCTAACCCACCTTTGTCTGGTGAATTAAACAGTAAGGACAGCTAAAGCGAAGTGGGGAGAAATTCGTAAGGGGGGAAATTTTCGGCACAAACACCGGTAACGTTAACAGAGACGTAATGTTAACCTTACGGATGACCGCTGTTCTGACTCGGGGTGCCTGTTGTGTTCATGTAATACGTAGAGTATACATATATACAGCTCTAGTTATGTTATTCATATGTTTTATGTCGCACATTGTTAGTTCTATTATTCAGCATGCCTGTGTCACGTTGCACATTTTTGACACTGAGAGGCCACCGTAGGTGTACGCGGTTTTGTGTTGTTTCCCGGAAATAAAGGAAGAGAGTTGTTGCATTACAAATTGAGACCAGTCGTTATTTTAGCAACATAACAGTGCCAGGGTCTGATATGGTCTGTTTCCCAATGGTTCATTAAACTGCAGTTAGCGTCTTAAGTACCTGGCACTGGAGTTAAGTGCTGGCCGGGTTTAGAGTGCTGTAATTATACTGGCTGGCTGCTAGCTAGCCTGGGGGGCAGGGGGCTAATATAAACTATATGTCCCTGGGCTGTTGTAAGCTCTCATCCTGACTGAAGTCTGTTAGCGCTCTTAGTGAGGCAGACAGACCGGGGGTTGCTAGCTGGCTAAATTAGCATTAGATTAGTCGTCTATCTATACAGCTAATGTTACTGGTGAATGTATTCGTGGGTCAGCCCAGTGCTGTTAACCGTGGTCAAAACAATCAAACTAAAATAACTTCACGAGCGTGTTGAACTATGTTGTAACCTTATAGCCTACACCAAGCATTAGCATTAGCTACTTGTGAACCAGCACATTGTAGTAATGTTAAGCTGTATCGATTGATATTGAAATGTATCAATAAATAAGGTCTCTGCTGTATTATGCAAAGTGGCATGTAATTAATGACAAAATTATGCTGTGTGGCAGGAAAAAAGCAGTATTTCGGTGATAACTGTTTCTGTGACATTGTCTGATTTACAATTACTCTCGAACGTATCATCTGGCTGCCCGTGTTTTGACGGAAGTTAGAGTAACTAGAGGGGTCAAAGGTTTTACGACGCCGCTGACAGGCGACTAAATGAAACGTCCCGTTTCATTAAAATAAAATAACAGATTTCTCTGGGTTTGAAGGTTGGAAACATTTAGGATAGTGTAAGTACACAACTCAACAAAATATATAACATAGGTATAGTCGTTTTAGACATTTTAATGCAGAAAAGTTACATGTTGTACCTTTAAAATATATCACACAGAAGCCACTGTAAAAAGTAAACAAAGACTTGAGTCTGACATGGTGTTTTCACAGGTGTGTAACAAGGAATCGGCTCCTCTGCTGCTGACGGTAACAGATAGAGACGGACCGGGCTTTGCTGGTCCTTACAGCGTCTCTTTACAGGGCATGTCCAAGAACCACTGGATCGCAAGGATGGACAAATACAGTATGTAGACTAATAATATATGACTGAAAAGGTCTTCTTAGACATGGCAAACCACAAACTAATGCCATCTAATCAAATAGCCAGTCCCAGGAGAAACTCATAGGCCATTCCTGGGAGAAAAAAACATTTTACATTTTTTATTTTAAAGTTAGCCGGAAAAAAACAAGTAGGTCAAGAAAGAGAGTGAAATAATTGTTTTGTTTGTTTAGGAGCTGAAAACCTTCCTCAAATTGTTTTGGCTGGTGTTCTGTTCAGCTGGCCAACAAAGTTTATATATCAGGAATTGCATTTTCAAAAGGATGTGTACCACACAACGTAAGCTTCACACATTAAGTTTTAGGTACTAGCCCAGAGATGCTTTACTTTAAGGTTTAAGTTTAGAGATTGTTTGCTGAGATTTAAAGTATTGGACTTTATTGGGGAGGCGATACGCAGCATGGGAGTACTGTAAGCAATGTCTGAAAACACCTCATATTACAGGCATTATGCAACATGACCCCACACAAATTGCAACATAAACTCTTTCCAATGATCTAGTCTCATAAAAGTCTCCTATCACAAATAAAAAGTCCTAAGAAATCCAAGTGGTGGAAAGTATTTAAAAATACTGAAATCGGTGATGCCAATTTGCCATTGCAGCCCATATTAAAGGGAGACACTAAAGGTAAATAGGTAAAATATTTTAACTAACCAATATAACCATGAAACTTCCCCAGTTGATTACTTACATCAAGAAGTTTTCTGAACTTTGATGTTTAATTATGCAAATGAGACATTGTCTAATTAAATATGTGCTAATTTGCAATGGTGTTTAAGTATTTTTCAACTTGGACCCTATTTTCCCATGCATTGGTGTCCAAATGATAATGTGAACCAAAATCTTTTGAAATCTGTAGTCCAGTATTGAGTGAGAACGCTGCAACCAGCAGTCACGAACCGGGCTGCAATGTTAAATGCACATCATCAGTTAGCATCCACTAAAAGTGCTGTTTTTGCCGCTGACAGGCTCAGATTATTATTCTAAGTGTCTGATAACATTATGGAAAGGATCCCTACAGCGATACACCTTTTTGGTAAAGAGTAAGTTACTTTTTGTTTAACATAAAACAGCCCCAAAATCACCAGACTAACGTGTCAGATTTTCTGTTGCAATTTGTGGGAGATTCACCCCTTTTTTTCTCACAAAATGCTTGTACTATCACTGAAAAGTATGGAGCTAAATTGGGGCCAAATGTTTTGTTAATTTGAAAAAAATATATATAGTTGAAAAACTAAAGCTTGATGGTATGTAACACTTGTGCTTAATATATTTGGTACCCCTAAAATTGCATGTGGCCCCAGCCTGGCCCCTCCATTTGAAATGGTCTAGACCCGCCACTGACAAACGCTCAAAGTGAAACTAGCATCCTTGTAAATGTATTGCATGAGGAGCTCCTTTTCTATGGAGCTAAATCGGGGCCAAATGTTTTGTTAATTTGAAAAAAATATATATAGTTGAAAAACTAAAGCTTGAAATTGAAAATTTAAGTTTTGGTCAAAACTTGGAAAAAATAAAACCATGTATTCAAACTAAAAATAAGTACCAATTTTTCTTTCAGTTTGAATAAAATTTAGATTAAATTCTGGAATTATTTTGAATAACTTATAAATTTTCATTTTTCACTTTTATATTTATTTTCAGTTCCACATTTCATGTTTTCAGATTGAAAACTTATTTTTTTTACGGTTTCAAATCTTTTTTTTTCGGTTTCAAATCTTTTTTTTCGGTTTCAGATCTGTTTTTCACTCTTAGATCATTTTTTTTCGGTTTCAGACTTTTGGCCCCGATTTTGCTTGGGGGCGTAGCGTTCAACTCGAAAGGCGGTGGCATTATGAGTGACAGCCTAACAAAGAAGGCAGAAGACTCCTCCGTCATGTTGCCTTCAGGAAATGGTGTTACTGTGACAACTATGACTGAATGCTTTCTATCCACTATATACATGATTTTTTACTTAACAAACTGATGCCAGTGACAAAGTTCCATTTAAAAAATTGTTTTGGACAACACATGGTACCAATTACACTATAAGAGCAATAAACTGTGCCAGATTGTGCAGTTCAGCAGGAACAATGACTTCTCCCACTTCCATGTATGACTTATAGCACCACAGTATTCACTGGCACCAGCCCACAGGTAAGAGATGTGAACGATATTAGCATTTTTTAATAGATACTTCTATACTGCGACATTATCCCTGCAGTGGCATTTGTTTGGTGATTAACACATAAAGGGAAAATAGGTGGACAGCTGGACAAAGCTGGCAATCAAGCATCGCTAGCACTAAAGTTAGCATTAACTAACGTTAGCTTCACACTAGCTGGTGTTTTTACACAAATTTCAGTGTCCAGCTCAAGTTCTTTTTACTTTAAGGTGTAGTGGTCTTTATAAATGACCATAACTCGACAGTGGCTGCATTGAAGAAGGTCTCTTTTTACAGAGTAGACAAATATGACTTTACATTAATGCTCTGGCCTGATAAAGTACGTTTTACACATAGCTAACGTTACATGTAACAGCATGACAGTTATGCCTTACAAAATATGCCAAGTGGGCAAACTTTGAAGGCTTCTACCACAGCCTAACTGTATCAGAATACACTAACTTGTCTTTTATGTATTTGTAGTATGTCTTACTGTCTGTTTTCTGGACCGTGTGTCCCGTAATAAAAGCTTTGATTGATTGATTAACAAAGCAGACCAGGACATGTTGTTTAAACTAACCATGAAAAGGTAACACTATTAACTTAGCAATGTTAGTTATCTATAAAGTTTTACATTTATAAGGCTCTGTACGGCTGCAGGCAGCCACTGTCGAGTTATGGTCATTCTGACAAACAGAGGTTAACAAAGACCACTACACGTTAAAGTCAAAAAACTTGAGCTGGACACTGAAATTAGTGTAAAAACACCAGCTAGTGTGAAGCTAACGTTAGTGCTAGTGATGCTTCATTTCCAGCTGTCCACCTATTTTCCCTTTATGTGTTAATGACAAAAAAATGCCACTGCGGGGATAATGTCCCAAAGTATCTATTGAAAAAGGCTAATATCTTTCACATGTCTTACCTGTACGTAAGCAGGTTGCCTTGGCGGAGCGGACGTTATGCTGACTGCCGAGTGAATACTGTGGTGCTACATTCAAAAGTCGGTAAAAGTGGGAGAAGTCATTGTTCCTGCTGAACTGCACAATTTACTGGCATTGTTTATTGTTTTTATATAATGTTTGTACCATGTGTTGTCCAAAACAATTTTTATAAATGGAACTTTGTCACTGGCATCAGTTTGTTAAGTAAAAATCAAATGTATATAGTGGATAGAAAGCATTCAGTCATAGTTCTCAAAGTAACACCATTTCCTGAAGGCAACATTGACAGAGGAGTCTTCTGCTCTTCTTAGGTGTTAGGCTGTCACTCATAATGCCACGCGCCCCTCTGAGTTGAAGCCACGCCCCCAACCAAAATAACGGGGCCAAAAATCTGAAAACGAAAAAAATTATCTAAGAGTGAAAAAAAAACTGAATCTGAAACCCGAAAAAAAGATTAAAAAAATAAAAAAAAAAAAAGTTTTCAATCTGAAAACATGAAATGTGAAAAAATAGAAAATAAAAAAAAAAGTAAAAAAGTGAAAAAATTTATAAGTTATTCAAAATAATTCCAGAATTTAATCTAAATTTTATTCAAACTGAAAGGAAAAATTGGTACTTATTTTTAGTTTTGAATACATGGTTTTATTTTTTCCAAGTTTTGACCAAAACTTAAATTTTCAATTTCAAGCGTTATTTTTCAACTATATATTTTTTTTTCAAATTAACAAAACATTTGGCCCCGATTTAGCTCCATAGAAAAGGAGCTCCTCATGCAATACATTTACAAGGATGCTAGTTTCACTTTGAGCGTTGTCAGTGGCGGGTCTAGACCATTTCAAATGTGGGAGAGCCGAGCCACATGGCCCAATGTTTGGGGTAGGGGGGCGTACCAATATATTAAGCACAAGTGTTACATACCATCAAGCTTCCATAGGTTAGGTTAGGTTCTACAAAAGACTAACAATACAAATATGACAAACACAGTAATACTCATTCAGTGTTAACCTACATGTTATGTATCACCGCACATGAATAATATCCCCACTATGAGGATAAAGGTTTAGATTAAAAATGTAATGAAAACATTTGCCAAAGTTAGGGGGGCCAAAGGAGGGCCGAGGCTTAAAATAAAGGGGACAGTAACCCCCCCTTAGAACCGCCACTGGCGTTTGTATGAAATCATTTTTGGAGTTAGACTAAATGAAACTCATTTACTGTGCACTGGCAATAAAGTAAATTGTCCTCAGTTTTCTTCTTTGTTACAGAAACAGGCATTGTCCTGAATTTATCCGCTGATCTAGACAGTGGAGAGTACACTGTGGTCCTGAGGGTTGCAGACAACGAGGGCCTGGCGCGGGACATCAGTGTACAGGCCACAGTGTGTGACTGCACTGGGGAAGAAGTGTAATCCTGGGAATGTTGGGAGGCAATCTTGTGCTGCTCAGTAATGTAGTATGTAAAGATGCTTATGCTTACTCTGCTGTGAAGGAAGTGGTTGGACTTAGGATGATTTAAAGGGTTTAGAAAGTATTAAAAAAACAACTATTTTCAACTAATTTTGTATGTATTTGTGACTGATGGGAACAACAATCTTTAAAATTGGTCCAGTATTAAGCAATATCGCTGCAGTCAGCAGTCAGCGAAACAAGCTACAATGTAAGTTAATAGGGCACCTTCAATTCACATCCACAAAAAGCTGTTTTACCACTGACACGCTCCGATTATTGTTCGGAGTATCTGACAACATTATGGAAAGGATCCCTACAGAGGTAGATCTTACTGTTAAAGAGTGAGATTCTTATTTTTTAAACATTAAAACATTCCTGAAATTGCTATCACTAAACCCACCAGACTCCATGCAAATAAACATTAATTTTAGCATTGTAAAATAAAATTAATTTAAAGTCGACAGACACAAAATAAAACTATGAAAAGCCATCTTGATTCATCTTCTCACTTTTCCAACGTAAAAGTATTGTTTATTTAAATGGAGTCTGGTGGGTTTAGGGATAGCAAACTCAGAGCTGTTTCTTGTTTAAAAAAAGAGGATTTTACTATTTAAAAAAAGGTCTATCTCTGTAGGGATCCTTTCCATAATGTTGTCAGACACTTAGAATAATAATCTGAGTCTGTCAGTGGTAAAACAGCACTTTTAGTGGAAGAAATTGACGATGCACATTCACAGGGTTTTAGTTCAATACTGGATCAATTTCAATGATTATTGTTCCTTTAAGTCAGTTACACACAAACACAAAAACATAGGTCAGGTTGAAAAAAAAAAGTGTTAACCTTTAATCATGGGTGTGTCATGTTAAGCTTTGTGCTTTGTGTGTTAGTTCAGTACTGGTGTTCAGTGATGCTAATCTGACCACTTTTTTCAGTAACGAGTATTCTAACAAGTACAAACCAGTAATCAGATTAAAGTTATTTATCCAAGTCACTGTGCGTTACTATTTTTGTCATTTTCCTTCGTAAAAATATATATTTTTGCTTTCTTCTTGCGTCTCGGGGAGTGAAGTCACGTATGCGACAAGTCACGTTTTCAGCATGTGGACAGGTCACGTGTACCACGCAGCGACACAAACGTAAACAACAATGGAGGGAGGAGAGAGATGCACGTTTTCTAGCTGGAAATACAGTCACTATTTAGAGTTTGTGTCAGCTAAAGACGGCAATGTTTAGGTCCGTTGTACACTCTGTGCTGGTGGCGACCAAGTGCTATCTAGCTACAAAAACACTACGTCAAATTTGAAGAAACATTTGGAGTCGCAGCACTGCAGTCAAACCTACAGAGCAAGTCCCAGCAGGTGGTGCGAAGCAGAGAGAAGGAGGCCCCCCCACCACCCAAACAACAAAAGATGGACTTCGGTGCAAAACCAGTAAGTGGGGGAGAGTTGAAGAAGTTGGTCAGGCAGTAGGCCTATGTTGTAGCGGAAATGCTGCCCTTAAACGCGGGTGACTCGCTCTCTTTCGTGCCATAATAAACCAGATCCTACTACTGGCAACGCTAAGCTGCCTCACAGTAAACCGGTTGTCATTTTTATGTTGAGGCTGTGGGGGTGTTGTCGGCAGTTGCTGAATGTAACTAATACAGTAACTTGTAATCTAACTTTGTTACTTTTAAAATCAAGAAATCTGTAAAGTAACTAAATTACTTTTAAAATCAAGTAATCTGTAAAGTAACTAAGTTACTTTTTCAAAGTAACTGTGGCAACACTGCTGGTGTTGCTGCTGTAAGACGGAGAAGAGGAGAGAAGAAGGATGATTAAGGGAAAATCCAATTAGCCAGCCAACGCCACATCATCCTCTGAGGCTGTGGGCAATGAGATATCAATAAATGCTTTTTAAAATGTTACAATTCCAGTGCTGGTTCCATGGTATCAGAATTTTGGATAATTGTCATTGAAACATTAATTGGTCATGTGACAAGGACTGGGAAGATTGGCAGAACAGGCAGCCAAGTGACAGCACTCTTTTTCAATGGATTGGGGGAAGTATAATATAAAAATAAAAACAAAATCCAGTTGATGGATGCTTGGTCAGGTGCCGTTGGCATTTGTTACTGATGCAAAAAATCTCTTATTATCTAAACATGCTTTAGGGTTAGGGTTAGGGTAAGTCAACCACGGCAAAACATTTACATGCTGTTGCACGACACTGTTGTTACCATTTTACCGTGAAAATCATGATGTTGCAGTCCATAATCCATTTATGAGTGGTTATTTCTATGGAAATTTTTTTTTATTGGATTTTGAAATTAAAAAGCCATTGAATTTCTAGCACAGAAAATGCATGCATTGACACAACCCAGTCTCACGTCAGTTCGTGATGGCATTACGAAATTAAATCTATTAGAACGTGATACCCTCACGTTATTTTGAAGATTTACGTGTTGGGGTCACGTTTTTTATTTCAATGAGAAGCATCTTACGTAATCACAGCACGAAACTTTCTGCCAGTCGGGCTGCAGCAGAGAAGCTGGATACAGCTTTGATATTATTGGTATTTTTAGCCCAATAACCGCTGTTTTAATCAACATTTATTCACCAGATCTTATCACGGTTTATATGTATTTCTTTTAATGTTATTATTTCGGTCTATTTCGGCCAGGGAAGCTGGATTGCTTTGTTGTTTATTGATATTTTTAAAACTATAACGCTACATCTTTCAACATGTATTTAGCTGTTATCATGGTATGCATTTCTTTATTTTAATAATATTATTTCGGTCTTATTACTGGTAAATATTACAGTAAATAAGACAGAAAAATAGGTTACGATATGAGCGAGCTGGGCGCATTCAAAGCCGATGTCCCACGATGCAATGCGGGCACTCATTCACAGAATCAGACAGCGATCAGCGGTCTATAACGCCTGTATCACTTCAATGTAGCTACGTTAGGGATCATGTAGAGCGTTGTTATAGCGAATACAACAACGGCAGGGTGATCACGACCCCGACGCCAATCTTCTTCTAGCGGATTGGTTGATAGCTCTCCTCCAGAGGGAACAGAACTGCGTCCATGGCAACGCTATGCTATGCATGGCAACGTTGTGTTATACTTAGCAACGGTCTGTTATCAAGAAAATAAAAGACCGTATTCTACATTAGAATTCAAGCAAGCCATGTAGGCCTAATAAATATAATATATATAATCAGTGGTTTTGTCACCAGCAACAACATGTTGCTCAGTTATGTTCCAGTAAGTTATGCACCGTTTAAAAAAATCAGTTGAAGACTCCGGAAGTGACGTCGTAATTACCGCCCGGCGGGTAGAAAAGATACAAATACATAATATTCGTAATATTGATGTTTTTGTCTAACGTTGTATTTGAGGAGTTAAACAATAAACATAGCAATAATAATAAAATACAGTTTCATGTATTTGTCTCATGTACTGTTTGCTCAGCCGGCCGGCGGGCGGCATCAATCTGAAACGGAACGAAGCCGAACACGTCCTCCCACCCACCCCGGAAGAACTACAAGTGCTCAAGCTTTGTAACAGATTCTGGGCCGCGTCTATAGTGGGAGTTGTAGTTTTTAAATATATTGGTATATTTCTCATACGTAGAAGTTGGTAGTGTAGAATTTTGGATACACCCTGGGTTTTTTTGGGATGGGGAACACACTGGTGTCATCAGATTTTAAAAATCTAATCGTTAAACAGGTGAAAATAGCTTATTACCATATTTGACAGTGCTTACAGTAGGTAAACTTTGGTGACCATATCTACATGATAGCTGAGGTCCAGAGCTTTCTAGAACAGCTGGTCCTATGTGTGTAGCACCTTCTGTTGCTAAATGACAAGCCTTCAAAGATGTACTGGGTTCAAGGTTCAGAGGTCAATATTTCAAAGCAGGAGTAATGTATCCTCTTCAGACCGACATATGTTACTGTCCAGGTTGAGACCTTTCCAACGATGCGTTTGCTATAGTACTACGACAAGGTTTTAATTTCCACATATCATAGGGACCATTTTGCAAGCAATACTTTATTGTCCCCAGAGGGATATTTGCCTTGAGTTAAAATGCTTCAAAAATAACACTTGACATATTGTTTTATCAGCATACAGATGACATACTTATGATAAAAAAACATAAAAAAAGTGATATGGAGTCAGATTGAAGCACATCACACAGCCACAATCTATTGCTCATCTTTCACAAACAGTGAGCAACACACAACCATATGCATCATATCATGAAGCTATTCCCCTACAGCCTCAAGCAACATTATTTTAACTTTGAATTGAGGTAGGTCCAAATTAGGGCTATAGTTTAGAATTATTTAGTTTACATTAGGGTACCCATTTCTTCTGTCAGAGGATAGAGCTACTTGGCATGGAGAATAAAGATTGATCAGACCATATTCTCTGTGCTCCCCTTACAAGTAAGTTTTAAATGAGATGTGTTTAGATATTGCTGACATATTAAAATGCTCTGTAATGCAGGCTTGCATAACATAAACCATCTGATTCACTGTGAGTGTCTGCTCTAAATGATAACACTTTCAACACGGGCCTTCCAGCCAAAGGTGTTGTCCATATACACACCAAGGTGCCTGTAGGAGCAGAGCCCATTGATTGGTTCATCATTTATGACCTCTGATACCCTCTGACCCATGTCACGACCAACTCCTCATTTTGTGAAATGGTTGAATGAGATTGTTGGTTTGGCACCACATTCTGGTCTCTATTTTAGCAGAATATGCAAAAGTACTTGTGTCTGTGTGCAGTAGGCTGAGGTAGAAGTGTGCCAAAAATGCCAAAACACGTTTGTGTACATGTACCCATACAAAGCTATATACATCTCTGTGAACAAAAACCTCAGCAAAAATCTGCTTAAAATGCTTCCTAAAACCAGCCCCTTCTTAATTTTGAAAAGGTAGTCTCAGTAAAGGTTGAGTTTATAGCTACAAGCTGTACTGTAACCATGCTGATTGATATCAGGATAATCTTCTGAATATAATAATTAATGATAGGCCTACCATAAATTGTTACTAATAATACAGTGTGATTTAAATCAAATTAAGTCCCATACATAAATATCCTTATGTTTTTTTTCCCCTTTAGTCTTTGCTATACATTCTTCAACTGCAAATTTAGAAAATTGCGTTTTTAAATAACTGCATGGAAAATAAAATGAAAAATGCTTCTCTTTGTAAGTAGTTTTATTTTTTGTTTTTCACAACAGCCAACAAGTCAAAACAAATGCCCATTAGTCAAACAAGCCATTAGGCTGTAGTTCTAAACACTCAACTGTAGTTTGTTTATATAGGCCTAGTATTTTTCTGCGACAAGGCAAATCAAAGTGCTTAGCATAAAACACAATTTTTTCATTATTGGTATTTTTATTGTATAAATTCTCACGTACAACGTGCAGCAATTTGTTTTATTTTTTTTACGTGCAGCAATCTTTTCTATCCGCCGAGTGGTAATTACTACGTCACTTCAGGAGTCTTCAGCTAATGTCATTTAGCAACAGAAGGTGCAACACACATAAAAATGCTCTGGACCTCAGCTATCATGTAGATATGGTCACCAAAGTTTACCCACTGTAAGCACTGTCAAATATGGTAATAAGCTATTTTCACCTATTTAACGATTCGATTTTTAAAATCTGATGACACCAGTGTGTTCCCCATCCCAAAAAAACCCAGGGTGTATCCAAATTTCTACACTACCAACTTCTACATATGAGAAATATACCAATATATTTAAAAACTACAACTCCCACATAGACGCGGCCCATAATCTGTTACAAAGCTTGAGCACTTGTAGTTCTTCCGGGGTGGGTGGGCGGACGTGTTCGGCTCCTGTTTCTGCTGTCTGCCGTGAGTGGGCTTCGTTCCGTTTCAGATTGATGCCGCCCGCCGGCCGGCCGAGCAAACAGTACATGAGACAAATACATGAAACTGTATTTTATTATTATTGCTATGTTTATTGTTTAACTCCTCAAATACAACGTTAGACAAAAACATCAATATTACGAATATTATGTATTTGTATCTTTTCTACCCGCCGAGCGGTAATTACGACGTCACTTCCGGAGTCTTCAACTGATTTTTTTAAACGGTGCATAACTTACTGGAACATAACTGAGCAACATGTTGTTGCTGGTGACAAAACCACTGATTATATATATTATATTTATTACATGGCTTGCTTGAATTCTAATGTAGAATACGGTCTTTTATTTTCTTGATAACAGACCGTTGCTAAGTAAAACACAACGTTGCCATGCATAGCATAGCGTTGCCATGGACGCAGTTCTGTTCCCTCTGGAGGAGAGCTATCAATCGATCCGCTGAAAGAAGATTGGCGTCGGGGTCCTGATCACCCTGCCGTTGTTGTATTCGCTATAACAACGCTCTACATGATCCCTAACGTAGCTACATTGAAGTGATACAGGCGTTAAAGACCCGCTGATCGCTGTCTGATTCTGTGAATGAATGCCGCATTGCATCGTGGGACATCGGCTTTGAATGCGCCCAGCTCGCTCATATCGTAACCTATTGTTCTGTCTTATTTACTGTAATATTTACCCGGTAATAAGACCGAAATAATATTATTAAAATAAAGAAATGCATACCATGATAACAGCTAAATACATGTTGAAAGATGTAGCGTTATAGTTTTAAAAATATCAATAAACAACAAAGCAATCCAGCTTCCCTGGCCGAAATAGACCGAAATAATAACATTAAAAGAAATACATATAAACCGTGATAAAATCTGGTGAATAAATGTTGATTAGAACAGCGGTTATTGGGCTAAAAATACCAATAATATCAAAGCTGTATCCAGCTTCTCTGCTGCAGCCCGACTGGCAGAAAGTTTCGTGCTGTGATTACGTAAGATGCTTCTCATTGAAATACATTAGTATAAAAAACGTGACCCCAACACGTAAATCTTCAAAATAACGTGAGGGTATCACGTTCTAATAGATTTAATTTCGTAATGCCATCACGAACTGACGTGAGACTGGGTTGCATTGACATTATGTATCTGAATTTTTTGCCTTTGAATTTTACTCTATTTTACTATTTTAATTCAAATTTTCACCTCTATTTTTCTAAGTTCATAAATTCAGAGTAATAAAATCAATGTAAAAACAATTCAATATACCAAATTCACATGCAAAATACAATGTATCAAATTCAGCTAATATATTTTCACCTTGCTCAATTTCAGCTGCAAAATGTAATATATAAAATTTTGTGTTAACATCCGGGAACCCTAGGAAAAGCAATCGATTCTAGATTCTGGATCGGGAGTGTGCCATAGCAGCTTGCAGCCAACAACTGGAAACCTTTTACAATTTCCATCAGCTATTTCATTACTAAATTCACTTCTGAGAGTTTTTAATTTTGAATTGTTGAAAAGTAAAATTCAGAGGCAAAAAATTCAGATGCATAATTTCAATGCATATTCAGTGCTAGAAATACAATGGCTTTTTAATTTCAAAATCTGATGAAACAGATTTACTTCCATAGATCCCCAGCCAAAGTTCATTCATTTTGTTTGCTATAAACCTCACCTTGGAGAGGAAAATGCTGTGTAGTGATAGCCGATAAGGAGAGCCTAACGTTAGCCCTCCTCTCTTCCCCCCACTTTGTTCACGGTCTTAACCCCGTCAGCGAGATCTTCCGGTCCGGGTTTGTAGCCCTCATCAGTGTTGTAGTCCTTGGTCTCGTCACAAAATCGACTAGGGTGAGAGAGGCAGAGACGCTTCTATGAAGGAAAAAATAAATACATATAGGCTGCTTTGCCTGGGCATAAGCAAACAGAACGTTTTTAATATTTACCTCGTCAAAACTTAAAGTGCTTGTGTTTGAGTGTCCTGAGCTGCTCTCTTTCTGGCTCTCTCATCACTCAGTCTTTCCCACACTGGCTGGTAGATACTTAGTTAGATACTCCCCTTTCTGTGCAAGTTTAATCAACTTAGATATGATTGTTATTTCAGTCTTACTAAATAAAAGACAGAGAGGAGGGAAGGTCAGCCTGTATGAGGCAGTAATAAAGTACATTGACATTAATAATACTTTGTTTACATGTCTCAACATGCATTTGTTAAGCACCATTAGTTAAGATGTGACTGTGAACTAAAAAAAAACAGCACATTGTAGTTTATGTATTAATTACTGTTGCAAAACAATCCGATTAGGATTGTTTTGTGGTTTGTATCCTATCATCTACTGGCTTGACCCCTGTGAGTAGATTCTGAAAGCAGTGGTGAGATCTCAGAGAACAAAACGACACAAAGCACGGTTCAGTTCACAATGTTCTAAAGGTGTAATGAGACAATCACTCCAACCGCTCCATTTATTAAAGTGCTCATATTATGCTTTTTGGCTTTTTCCCTTTCCTTTATTGTGTTATATACCGTATATACCCGAATATAAGACGAGGTTTTTGTCCTAAAAATAGGCTGAAAAATGGGGTGTCGTCTTATATTCGCGATATAGACAAAATCACGGGGGGAAAGGTAGAAAGCAGGGGAAACAGTAGAGGGCGCCAACACGAAAGGCTATCTAATTACCGGTAGTGACAGTGTTATGAATTAAATAAACAATAAAGTGCCGCCATGGAGAGGTCAAGAGATTATCTTGAGAAAAGCGCTTCAAAAGTTGGTCAAATAAACCAACACGTTCGAAACAGTTATGACGCCAACTATAAACTTATGGTCGTGAATGAGGCGGAATCATCTAATAATTGCAAAGCTGCCAAAAATTTGGAGTCACAGAATACGCGTTGGCGGTGGCGAGCACAAAAAGAACGACTAAAAAATACCAACAGCCAAAGGAAAGCTTTCCGTGGACCTCAAAGTGGCAAGTTTGCAGAACTTGATGACAGAATCTATGAATATGTGATAGAAAAACGTCGGGATGCGATGCCAATCACAAGAGGAATCATTCGGCTGAGGGCTCTGAAGTTAGCCAAGGAGCTGAACATACCGACAAATGAATTCAAAGCTAGCACTGGTTGGTGTACACGAATGATGCGGCGCAAAGGGCTGACACTGCGTCGTAGAACGAGTCTGGCCCAGCGCCTGCCCTCTGACTTCGAGGAGAAGTTGCTGTCTTTTCAGCGATATGTGCTTAAACTGAGGAAAACTCACTCATACCCCCTGGATCAGATAGGGAATGCTGACCAAACACCAGTGTTTTTTGACATGCCAACATCTGTCACTGTTGCCAAGAAAGGGGACAAATCAGTTATTGTGCGATCTACTGGAAATGAAAAAAACCGAATCACTGTAATGTTGGCGTGTCTCGCTGATGGGACCAAACTTCCCCCGTATGTGATTTTGAAACGCAAGACTATGCCGAAGGAGACGATGCCAGCTGGCATTATCGTACGTGCCCAGGAAAAGGGCTGGATGGACACTGACCTGGTAGTGGACTGGCTCAAGGTAGTGTGGGGCAGGCGCCGCGGTGCGCTTCATAAGAAGAGAAATATGCTCGTCTTGGATGCATTCCGCGGACACTTGACGGAGCCCGTCAAAGCTCAGTTGCGGAAAATGAATGGCGATCTAGTGATCATACCGGGGGGGATGACAAGCCAGCTACAGGTATTGGATGTAGTCGTCAACAAGCCATTCAAGGATAATCTGCGCAAGAGGTACACTGAGTGGCTCCTGTCAGGCGATCACTCACTGACGCCAACTGGAAAACTTCAGAAGCCAGAAGTGCATCTGCTCTGTACTTGGATCCTCCAAGCATGGGATGCCATAAGCCAGGAGAGCATCATTCATGGATTTAAAAAATGCTGCATATCAAATGCCCTTGATGGGAGCGAGGATGACATTCTGTGGGAGGGGCTCGTGGAGCATCATGATAGTGATGACAGTGAGAGCGAGCATAGCGAGGCAGGGGATCTCTGTGAGGTATAGGCCTAGTTTAATGTGCAGCATAAAAGCCCAATTGCACTGCTGTTCTTATTGCAACCCCACAGTTTGGTTTGTTTCAAGACTTTAATGTCAGATGCGTTTGATTAAAAGCAGATGGTTATTTTCTATATATTCACAGTACCACAATTACATACATAGGCCTTCATAATTATTGCATTTTTGTGAAAAGGTTATTCATTTTTGTCACTCATTCATTCATTTCTGAACTCATTAACATGAGTGCACTTTATTTTGTGACAAATTAATCCAAATATTTAATGAATGGTGTTAAAATGTTTTTTTCCAATGAATTATCACTAGAATTTCCCAATAAAATTATTTTCTGTTGAAAACCAGATTTTTTTTCCACAAAAATCTCTTTTTTTCCCAAAAATAAGTCTGGAAAATGGGGGGTCGTCTTATATTCAGGATCGTCTTATATTCGGGTATATACGGTATCTTTTTTGTGCACGTTATAGGTTCACAAAGTGAAAAAGCCCAAAGTCCACCCTCAAGGCACTTACCATCTCCAACAGAAAACACTGTTCACAAACTGCTGCAAACAGCTCTATTGTAGTCCAGCCTTTACTTCAGAGACAAACGTGCGTCACTTTGTAACACATGTTATAATGCTCGCCTAGCTGCTAGCGTGGCACGCCCTCATACTCTGCTTCTGACTGGCTAGTAGTCCTTACCTAGCTACTGCGCATGGGCGACTCCCAACAAAGATGGAATAAAAGTGTGATGCCTCACTTGGTAGCTAAAACGACAATGTTAAAAACAACAGCCAGAAATCTTGGTGTAGTCATGGATTCAGACTTGAATTTCAACAGCCACAATTACAAAGTCAGAAAGTATTGGAACGGCAAGGCAAATTCCTTTGTTTTTGTTGTTCACTGAAGACATTTGGGTTTAAGATCAAAAGATGATTATGACACAAGAGTTCAGAATTTCAGCTTTTATTTCCTGGTATTTACATCTAGATGTGTTAAACAACTTAGGACATATCACCGTTTGTATTAGACCACTGCATTTTTAGGTGAGCAAAAGTATTAGAACAAATAATCTTAAAGTAAATAACATTTAATATTTGGTGGCATAACCCTTGCTTGCAATAACTGCCTCAAGCCTGCGACCCATCGACATCACCAAACTGTTGCATTCTTCATTTGTGATGCTATTCCAGGTGTTGTATCTTTGTGTTGCGATGATGTGATGATGTGTCTGAAGAGAAATTCACTGACGCTGTCTTAATTGTATATAAGATTTATTACATCAAGTTTTCTGCACCAATTACGAGCCCTGCAGAGCCCGGAGAGTACACAGCCGATGGACACACTCTGTCTTGCTGCAGCAAGAACAGGGTTATAAGGGGTACGTTTAGATAACATGTTAGGTAAAGTAAACAGATGTGAGTTGGCAAAGTAAAGGTCAGAGTCCATTTGAGGGGCTCCGACACTACACATAAAGTCAGTGAACCCACTCAGCCACCAATCACAGCGCACCACATAGAACATCCTCTTCAAAACATCACTCCACTGAGAGGTAAATCATTAAACCTACTTCACTACCACAGTGCTCATGATGACTCAGCACATTTGAGCTTTATAACAGAATTTAAACTTATATGCCCTCAGATACCACACAGGCTTTTATCGCAGCTTCTTTCAGTTCTTGTTTGTTTCGGGGGGTTTCTCCCTTCAGTCTCCTCTTCAGGAGGTGAAATGCATGCTCTATTGGGTTAAGGTCAGGTGATTGACTTGGCCAGTCTAAAACCTTCCACTTTTTTCCTCCTGATGAAGTCCTTTGTTTTGTTGGCAGTGTGCTTTGGGTCATTGTCCTGCTGCATGATAAACTTCCTCCCGATTAGTTTCAATGCATTTCTCCGTAAACTGGCAGAAAAAATGTTTCTGTACACTTCTGAATTCATTCTGCTGCTACCATCATCAGTTACATCATCAATAAATATGAATGAGCCTGTTCCAGAAGCAGCCATGCAGATGAGCTTGTATGCTTCGGATCATAAGTAGTTCCTTTCTTTCTCCACACTTTGGCCTTTCCATCACTTTGGTAGAGATTCATCTTGGTCTCATCAGTCCATAAGATTGTCTTCCAGAACTTTTGCGGCTCATCTCTGTACTTATAGGGGCGGCTGTGGCTAAGTGGTAGAGAGGTCGCCTGCCAATCGGAAAGTTGGTGGTTCGATCCCTGGCCCTGCAGTTCCATGCCGAAGTGTCCTTGGGCAAGACACTGAACCCCGAGTTGCCCCCGATGCTGCGCCATCGGAGCGTGAATGTTTATCTGATGAGCAGGTGGCACCTTGTACGGCAGCCTCGGCCACAGTGTGTGAATGGTGAATGGTTCCTGTACTATGTTAAAGCGCTTTGAGTAGTTGTTAAGACTAGAAAAGTGCTATATAAAAACAGTCCATTTACTTCTTTTCAAATTCCAATCTGGCCTTCCGATTCTTACTGCTGATGATGCATCTTGTGGTATGGCCCCTATATTTCTGCTCTTGGAGTCTTCTTCGAACAGTGGATTGTGATACCTTCACCCCTGCACTGTGGAGGTCGTTGGTTGTAACAATAGGATTGTTTATTTAAGTACTGTTGTACGGGTGACTGATTTAGAGGTTACACCGCGCATGGGGACCAGTTAGGATAACGTTACTAAGGCAGAGAGTTGAGATGTGATGACTGCACACTTGCAATACAGTTCAAGTAAGCAAGACTGCTTTAATCGTCCATTATGTACAGTCTAAATAGAGGCAGAACATAATGAAACATGGTGGCAGCGCAGCGGCGTGCACATCGAAAATTGTCAGAATTAACTAGAGAAAGTGGAAGTTTAGCTAGCTAGCTAGCTGACAACGATGGAAGGGCTAAAATCTCCGGGAACTTTGGTTTTGGACTCCAACAACTTGGCGAAGTCATGGAAAAGTTGGAAGGAGGAGTTCACACTGTACATAGACCTTACCATGCCAGGAGCCAAAGAGACCACAAAAGTCAAGCTATTCAACTATCTCATCGGAGAAAAAGGCAGAGAACTTTGGGCAACTTTGTCGAGTGCTAGCCCTTCAGCGAGGACCACAGTGAGTTTAATGATCGAGCAGTTTGATGAGTACTGCAACCCAAAGGTAAACGAGACTGTGGAAAGGTACCGATTCTTCATGAGGAACCAGGGATTGGATGAAAACGTGGACAGCTATGTAATGGACTTGAAAATTCTTGCTAGTAGTTGAAATTTTGGGGACATTGGGGGAGATTCATTGATCAGAGATCGACTTGTATGTGGTACTCAGCTCAGCACTGAGGGAGAGATTACTCAGAGAAGAGAAGCTGACTCTTGATACCTGCCTGCACATTTGTAGAGCCGCAGAGCTGTCAAGGGAGAATAGCAGAACACTGCAAGGACAGACAGTGGAGGAGGTACATGCATTAAAACAAGCAGAAGAGAGACAAAAAGACAATGAGCCCACTGTGCAAGTTTTGTGGTAGAACACACGAGAGGAATAAGAAAAAATGCCCAGCTTTTGGAAAAAAGTGTAAGAAGTGTGGAAAATCATTTTGCAGCTCAGTGCAGATCAAGACAAGAGAACAGTAGGGAAACTAAGAAAGTGCATGCAGTTACAGAGCAGACTAGTGACAGTGACTCTTATGAGGATGTCAACTGTATAACTGAAGTAAATAGAGAGGATGAAACTGTAAACCAGGTTAAAGACAGCCACAGTCAAGGCCAGCAGCTCTTTGCAGGAATGAAGATAGGGGAAAAGTTAGTTAACTTCCAGATAGACTTCCAGACTGTGGGGCCACCTGTAATATCATCCCCATCGATCTACTAAACTCAGACACACAGAACACACTCAGAAAGTGCTAGTGATGTATAACAAGACCAAGTTGACACCTCTGGTTACATGTAGGGTTAAGGTCAGAAAACCCAGAAACAACAAGCTGTACAGATTAGAGTTTCAAGTGGTTGACCGGAGTAGCAGAATCCCTTTACTGGGCAGAAAAGCCAGCAAAGCAATGAAGTTGATAAAAGTACAGTACGAGAACATTTTGGCTATAGACAGCATAGTGAAGAAAGAGCCAAGCCCAGTGACAAAGAGAGAAAGTGGCAAACACATAACCATGGACAAAATAAATGAAGAGTTTGAGGATGTGTTCACCGGAGATGGCTGCATGGAGGGTGAATATAGAATAGAGATAGATGACAGAGTACCGCCAGTGAAACTGCCAAAGCGCAGAGTGCCTGTAGCTATGATGACACCTCTACAAGAGGAACTCAAAGATCTAGAGAGAAGAGGGATAATCACACCAGTGGAACGCAGCACTGACTGGATCAGTAGCATGGTCACAGTGAGAAAACCTAATGGGAAGTTGAGGATCTGTATAGACCCAAAACCTCTGAATCGGGCACTAAAAAGAAATCACTATCCGCTCCCAACTATAGATGACATCCTGCCGGAGATGTCAAAGGCAAAAGTATTCACAGTCTGTGACGTGAAGCAAGGCTTCTGGCACGTCAAACTAGAAGAAGAGTCGAGCTACCTCACCACATTTGCCACCCCATTCGGTCGCTTCCGTTGGCTAAGGATGCCAATGGGAATAAGCCCAACACCGGAAGTGTTCCAAAGAAAGCTCATGCAGGCCCTGGAGGGCCTCCCAGGAGTCTGCGTCATAGCAGATGATGTGTTAATCACGGGGGAAGGAGCAACACAAGAGGAGGCAGAAAAGGACCATGACGAGAAAGTCAGACGCTTTCTAACCAGGTGCAGAGAGCGCAACATCAAGCTGAACGCAGACAAATTCAAGCTCAGACAAAAAGAGGTACCCTACATAGGTCATCTGCTCACGGCCGAGGGACTGAGGATTGACCCGGAGAAAGTACGGGCGATCAGAGGGATGCCAAGGCCAACCGACGTGAAAGGGGTACAGAGACTAGTTGGGATGGTCAACTATCTTTCTAAATTCTATGACCACCTTTCAGATGACTGTGAGATTCTGAGACAACTCACGCACAAGGAGAACATGTGGGAATGGGCAGACATCCAAGAAGGGGCGTTTAGAAGACTGAAAGACAAAATCGCTAAAGCACCAGTCCTCCAGTACTACAACAAGGAAGAGGAGTTGACGCTTCAGTGCGATGCGTCAGACACAGGACTGGGGGCCGCCCTGACACAGAAAGGGAAACCGGTAGCATTTGGTAGTAGGGCACTCACACCAACTGAAAAGGGCTATGCCCAAATAGAGAAAGAATGCCTAGCCATAGTGTTTGGGATGGAAAAGTTCCATCGGTATACTTATGGTAAAGAGGTCACAGTACAAAGCGACCACAAGCCTCTAGAGAATATACACAGCAAGCCATTACTTAGTGCACCTAAGAGACTGCAGAGAATGCTACTCAGGCTGCAGCAGTATGATATTAGTGTGACCTATGTTCCAGGCAGGTATATGCTACTTGCAGACACGCATACATACCAAGTAGAGCATACTTACCAGAGAGCAGTAAGGGAGAGAGTGAGACAGATATAGAGACTGTGACCATGGTCAGCTACCTACCCATTTCAGCAGAGAGGCTGAGTGCCATCAGAGCTGCAACAAAAGATGACACAAAGTTACAGAGTGTGGCAAACAGGATACTGTCAGGGTGGCCCAAGAGAAAAAAAGGACTTACCAAGTGATATCAGGCACTACCACACTTTCCAAGATGAACTGAGTTTCCAGGACGGCATAGTGTTTTGAGGAGACAGAGCTGTGATACCTGACGCACTCAGGGTGGACATCACTCACAGGATCCATTCCTCTCACCTGGGAGTAGAAGGATGTCTGAGGCGAGCGAGGGAATGTGTATACTGGCTGGGAATGAACAAGTAGATCAAGACCTTCATCTCCAAATGTGACATATGTAGGTCAGTGGACCCAAAGCAACAAAGAGAGACACTACACCCACATGACATGGCCAGCAGACCCTGGGCCAAAGTAGGAACAGACCTTTTCTCCTTTCACAATAAAGACTATCTGATAACAGTAGATTATTATTCAAACTTTTGGGTGGTCGATTATCTACCTGACACTAAGAGCAACACAGTGATCAAAAAACTCAAGGCCCACTCTGCCTGACAGGGGATTCCTGACGTTGTTATCTCGGATAACGGACCCCAGTATGCATCACAAGAGTTTCAGCACTTCAGCCAGAAGTGGGGCTTTGAACACAGGACAACGTTGCCGGGATACCCGCAGAGTAATGGGAAGGCGGAGTCAGCAGTAAAGACAGCCAAGCGCCTGATGCTGAAGGTTGCAGCAGCGAGCCAGGATCCGTACTTGGCCATGCTGGATCATCGCAACACACCGGGCCACGGTCTCAACACAAGCCCGGCACAGAGACTCCTAAGCAGGAGGACCAGGACCCTGCTTCCCACAAAGGAACCTCTGCTGAAGCCAGAGGTAACACACGACGAACAGGGACTGAAATACAACCGACAGAGACAGGAAAAGTACTACAACCGCACAGCCAAAGACATGGCCACTCTGGTAAGAGGGGACAGAGTGAGAGTACAGCCCTGTGACACACACAAGGGCTGGAGACCAGCGAAAGTGGTCCAACAGGTGAGCCATATGAGGTGGAGTTAGAGTCAGGAGGTGTTCTGAGATGGAATCGTCGCCACCTCAGACACGATCCCACCGAGCTCACACCAACACAAAACACCTCCACGCCAACAGTGACTGAGGTGGCCATACCACCAGATGGCCCAGCAGAGAACCAATACACGGTCACAAGGTCCGGTCGACAAGTTGTCAGACCCCACTACCTGACGGACTATACTCGGTGTTTGGAGTATGGACTATGAAAAGAAAAAATATGGTACAAGTTTTTTGCAATAGAATACCTAAGTTCAAGGAAAAGAGACTTACTTGAAAAAAGAAAAAGAAAGATGTAACAATATGATTGTTTATTTAAGTACTCTTGTACGGGGGACTGATTTAGAGGTTACACCGTGCATGCGGACCAGTTCGGATAATGTTACTAAGGCAGAGAGTTGAGATGTGATGACTGCACACTTGCAATAAAGTTCAAGTAAGCAAGACTGCTTTAATCGTCCATTATGTACAGTCCAGATAGAGGCAGAACATAATGAAACATGGTGATGTCCCTTACTGATGTTTTTGGGGTTTTCTTCACAGCTCTCACAATATTTCTGTCATCAACCACTGTTGTTTTCCTTGTCTGTTGCTCTGTACATCAGTAGTTTCTTTCTTTTTCAGGACATTGCCCAATGTTTGTCCAATGGCTCAAGTCAATTTTCCGTCTTTTTTCAGCTTGAAAATGGTTTGCTTTTCTCCCATAGACAGCTCTCTGGTCTTCATGTTGGTTTATCCTCTTTAACAAGAAATGCAGTCTTTATAGGTTTAAACCAAGGATAAAAACTTAGACTAGTCATGCAAAGCTATTTAATGTTTGAACAACCAACCTAAAAAGCAACACCTGGGCAACAAGATACATCTGTCAGTCACATGTTCCAATACTTCCAATGCTCACTTGAAAAATGGGTGGGTTCAAACAAATGATATGTCCTGAGTTGTTTAACACATCTAGATGTAAATACCAGGAAATAAAAGCTGACATTCTAAACTATTGTCTCATACTCATCTTTTGATCTTAAACCCAACTGTCTTCAGTGGACAACAAAAACAAAGGAATTTGCCTTGTCGTTCCAATACTTTTGGAGGGGACTGTATTACCTTAAAAATACATCAAGGATTGAAGGACTTATGTCTCAGCAGGATTTGGAAAAACTTGTCAATGCTTTTATCTTCAGTAGACTTGACTACTGTAACGGTGTCTTTACAGGTCTCCCATCAATCAGACAGCTGCAGCTGATTCAGAACGCTGCTGCTCGAGTCCTCACTATGACCAAGAAAGTGGATCACATCACCCCCGTTCTGAAGTCTTTGCACTGGCTTCCTGTCCCTCAAAAAATTGATTTCAAAATACTTTTGCTGGTTTATAAATCATTAAACGGTTTAGGGCCAAAATACATTGAACTGCTGCTACACTATGAACCACCCAGACCTCTCAGGTCATCTGGGACAGGTCTGCTTTCTGTGGGGAAGGGGAAGCAGCGTTCAGTTTTTATGCTCCACATATCTGGAACAAACTCCTAGAAAACTGCAGGTCCACCGCAACTCTCAGTTCTTTTAAATTAAGGCTGAAGACCTTTTTGTTGTTGCCTTTCTTTAAATAATTGTTAATTTCTTATACTGCACTGTAAATTTTATTCTCGTATTTTATGTTTTAAATCTTTTTATCGTTTTTAACTGCTCTTTAATGTTTTATGTAAAGAACTTTGAATTTCCCTGTTGCTGAAATGTGCTATACAAATAAAGCTGCCTTGCCTTGCCTAAAACAGAGAGCTCAACACACAGGGTGAAAAGAGGAGCTGCAGCAATGTGCAGTTCAACAAAAATGTGTTGTTTTTTGTAAATGAAACCATGTAAACCTATTATGACATAACCTATAAATACAAGTATTAACATGAAAATGAGCATAATATGAGCACTTTAAGTTGAGGTTTAGTAAGATAAGAGAGTCAGGATGGGAGGAAGAATTGTCTCAAGGTCTGTTCACACAGACTGCTTGTTGACGCGCTGACGTGTAAGGTAAGCGTATTGTGTCACTTCCGGTGTTCCCGTGTTACAAACGCTATACTGTCTATGTTTGCTGCTCCAGCAAAAACTTACTCAACTCTGCTTCATTGTTTAAATTAGCAGCTATTTGCCTGGATTGCATTTGAATTCCAATTGTTCTACTCAAGCACCTATACTTAGCTTCTCTTACAGCAACTGCCTCGCTGATCTTACAATTGTTAAAACGCTGTTAGCTACTTTAGCTTAGCCATTAGCAATGGCTAATTCCTCTCCCACTCTTTCTTGCTCTGTGTGTCAAATGTTTAGCTATTCCTGTTTTATGTGGGAGCAGGGAATGTGGACCAAAACGCAGAGAGAGGGAGGCAGGCAGGCAGGAGATGGTCGAACTCAGGGATTTATTAACAAAAAGCGGCAGTACAAAGACTGGAACACTCACAAAATAATAAACCGATGGGCAAAACATAGGCAGGAGCAAAACAGGCACACGCAGGAACGAACACAGGGCACAGGGAGGAAACACAAGGACACGGATACAAAAACGAACTGACAAGGAACAAAGGAAAGGAAGGGAGCTAAATAAACTAGGTAACGAGGTAACACAGGAGGCAGGTGATACGAGGGCTGGGGAACAGGTGGAAAACATCAGGTAATCACACAGGCGGGAAAACACAGGAAGCAGAACTAGACATGACACAACAGAAAACAGACTATCAAAATAAAACAGGAAATGGTAACAACAGACAGAAAACATGGCCACAACTAAACACAGAAACTTGACAACACTAGACAACACAAGGGGGGAACAGAGAACACAGGAATTAACCGAAACATACAATACACCGAACAGAATACATCAACACAACAGGGAACAGAAAAATACAGAATATGCAGACACAGAAAACACAGAAATCAATAAGGCAACAGAAATGAACAAACCGGCAACAGAAATGAGACAAAATGCAAAACAAAACACTGAAACCATAACACTCTGCCTCCTTTAGTGATAACGATACATGTAATAAATGTAGTATATTTGCTGCTCTGGAGGCAAGGCTTAGTGAGTTTGAGGCATGGCTCCGCACCATGGAATCAGAATCGTATGCTTCCGTAGCTAGCCAGCGCCACGTAGCTTGTGCGGGCCAACATACTATAGCTTCTGTAGCTTCTGCTAGCTGTCACCCGGCAGACCCCGAGCAGCTGGGCGAGTGGGTGACTGTCCGAGGGAAGCGTAGTGTTAGATCTAAACCAGGGAGTGCACATGATGACGGTCGCTCTAAACCGGAGCATCTTCGCCTCTCTAACAGTTTCTCCCTACTCAGTGATACACCCGCTGAGAAGCCAGTTCTGGTTATTGGGAGCTCTATACTGCGACATGGGAAGCCGGCGGCCCCAGTGGCTGCAGTCATATGTGTCCCCGGGGCTAGAGCGGGCGATATAGAATCCCATCTAAAAGTGCTGGCTAAAAAGAACCGTAAATACAGTAAGATCATACTTCCCGTAGGTGGTAATGGTCGTAAATCGGAGATCACTAAAATTAATGTTGAGTCACTTTGTGCATATGCAAAGACAATGTCGGACTCAGTAGTTTTCTCTGGACCCCTGCCAAACCTGACCAGTGATGAAATGTACAGCCGTACGTCATCCTTCCACCGCTGGTTGTCAGGGTGGTGCCCAGCTAATGATGTGGGCTATGTGAATAACTGGAGGGCGTTCTGGGGAAAGCCTGGTCTGATTAGGAGAGATGGCATTCATCCCACCTGGGACGGAGCCACTCTCATATCAAAAAATCTGACCGAGTTCATCAGTCATAAACCATGACAACCCAAGTTTGATATTAGTAATCAGAGGTGCAGTGCAATTCACCCCTCTGTGCTTCCATTGGAGCAGTCGCCCACTCATAGTCTAATAAGCACGGTGTCTGTCCCCCGGCTCAGATCGGTTAAATCAAAGGTAAACAAAAGATGCGCTATACTTAACAACCTAATTGGAATTAAAACGACTGCAACGATTGATGTGGACTAAAAAATATTAGATCTCTGTCTTCTAAAGCAGTACTGGTAAACGAGTTGATATCAGACAATAAAATTGATTTATTTTGTCTTACTGAAACCTGGCTGGGCCATGAAGACTATGTTAGTCTAAATGAAGCCACTCCTCCTCGTTGTTATTTACAGGGCTCCAGGTCCGTATTCTGAATTTTTATCTGAATTCTCAGAGTTTTTATCATGTTTAGTCCTTAAATCAGACCAAGTACTTCTTGTAGGTGATTTTAATATCCATGTGGACGTTGACAATGACAGCCTTAGTACTGCTTTCAACTCATTACTGGATTCAATCGGTTTCAGTCAGAGTGTGCACAAGGCGACGCACTGTTTTAACCACACCCTCGACCTTGTGCTGGCATATGGTATTGAAATTGAGGATTTAATATTTTCGCAGAATTCGGTATTATCATTACCTGATTATATTAAATTAGATAAAAGCTCCTACACCAGATGCTTATCTGACAGTGCTATAGCTAAATTTAAAGAAGATATTCCAACAGCATTCGACTCTATGTCATGCCTTAACATAACAGAGGACCTGTATGTTAACCTCAGTCCCTCTCAAATTGATGCATTTGTAGACGGTGTTACGACATGCCTACGGACGACCTTAGACTCCGTCGCTCCCCTGAAAAAGAAGATGATGAAGCAAAGGAAACTAGCACCTTGGTATAACTCCCAAACTCGCAAATTAAAACAAATCTCGCGAAACCTCAAATGTAAGTGGCGTTCCACCAAGGTGGAAGAATCTCGTTTGGATTGGCAAGAAAGTCTCAAAACCTATAGGAAGGCCCTAAGAAAGGCCAGATCAGACTATTACTCATCACTAATAGAAGACAATAAGAACAACCCAAGGTTTCTTTTCAGCACTGTCGCCAGGCTGACAGATAGCCACAGCTCTACTGAGCCATCTATTCCTCTAGCTCTGAGTAGTGATGACTTCATGAGCTTCTTCAATGATAAAATTACAACAATTAGAGATAAAATTCATCACCTTTTACACTCAACTTCTAACGGTTCACCTTTAAACGCAGAGTCGTTAGAAATAAAGACTAGTCTCGACATATACTTAGACTGCTTTTATCCTATAGATCTTCAACAATTATTGTTAAAGATATCCTCAGCTAAGCAATCTACCTGTCTCTTGGACCCCATCCCAACGAGACTACTCAAAGAAGCATTACCTGTGGTTAACACCTCATTACTAGATATGATAAATATGTCTCTATTAACAGGTTATGTACCACAGTCATTTAAAGTAGCTGTGATAAAACCTCTTCTGAAAAAACCCACCCTGGAACCTATATCTAACCTTCCTTTTCTATCCAAGATCCTTGAGAAGGTGGTTGCTAATCAGTTATGTGATTTTCTACATAGCAACAGTTTATTTGATGACTTTCAATCAGGATTTAGAAAGAATCATAGCACAGAGACGGCACTGGTGAAAATTACTAACGACCTTTTAACTGCTGCAGACAAAGGTCTTGTCTCCATTCTTGTTTTACTAGATGTTAGTGCTGCATTTCACACAATTGACCATTCAATCCTGTTACAGAGATTGGAACACTTGGTTGGCATTAAAGGAATTGCTCTGAGTTGGTTTAGGTCCTATTTCTCTGATCGATCTCAATTTGTGAATGTTAATGATAAATCCTCCAAGTACGCTAAAGTTAGCCATGGGGTTCCTCAAGGCTCAGTGCTTGGACCAATTCTATTCTCCTTATATATGCTTCCTCTAGGCAATATTATTAGAAAACACTCAATTAACTTTCACTGTTATGCGGATGACACCCAATTATACTTGTCAATCAAACCAGACGAAACCAGTCAGCTAGCAAAATTTCAAGAGTGCATTAAGGATATAAAATCCTGGATGACCTATAATTTTCTGATGTTAAACCCTAACAAAACTGAAGTTATTGTGCTGGGCCCTAAACACCTCCGAACTTCATTATCTAGAGATATAGCTACTCTGGATGGTGTTGCCCTGGCCTCCAGCACCACTGTTAGAAATTTAGGAGTTATCTTTGATCAGGATATATCCTTTAATGCCAATCTAAAACAAACCTCAAGAACAGCCTTTTTTCATCTTCGTAACATTGCCAAAATTAGGAATATCCTGTGTCAACTCAACGACGCTGAAAAACTAGTCCATGCATTTGTTACTTCCAGGCTGGACTATTGTAATTCCCTACTGTCAGGTTGCTCAAATAAGTCTCTTAAGACTCTCCAGCTGATCCAGAATGCTGCAGCGCGTTCTCACAAGAACTAAGAAAAGAGATCATATTTCTCCTGTATTAGCTTCTCTGCATTGGCTTCCTGTTGAATCCAGGATTGAGTTTAAAGTCCTTCTCTTGACCTACAAAGCTCTAAATGGTCTAGCACCATCATATCTAGAAGAGCTCCTAATACCCTATTGTCCTACTAGAGCACTGCGCTCCCAAGAAGCAGAGTTACTGGTGGTACCTAGAGTCTCTAAAAGTAGAATGGGAGCCAGAGCCTTCAGTTATCAGGCTCCTCTCCTATGGAACCAGCTCCCGATCTGGGTTCGGGGGCAGAAACTGTCACCTCATTCAAGAATGAACTTAAAACTCTCCTATTTGATAAAGCTTATAGTTAGGGGGTGAGGAGTTGCAGTGTTCACCTAACTGGCCCAACTGCTTCTCTTCATAATTGTTAGATTAATAATACATAACAAAGTAGAGGGAGGCAGGCCAGCCAAGCCAGATCCGCACAGGGGAGAGTTCTAAGCCCCGAAAAAGCTACCTCTCCTTATGACCTGTCTCTCTTAGTTACCTGTTATAGTTACGCTGTTATAGTCCTAGACTGCCGGGGGACTTCCTTCCTTTGACACACTGAGCTGCTCTCTCCCTTTCTATTACTGTTTCTATTACTGTTACTATTACTATTACTATTTGTGTGCAGCCCGTCCCAGTAATGCTTGTTACTAATCCTAGCTTCTGGGGAGTTTACTCCCCGGGTCCTTATGCTTTTTTCCCCAGCGTATTTCCTTGGAGAACGTTGGCACCAAGACCTTGTTTGCAGCTGTCGCCGTGGTCCTGCTGCACTCCCTACTGAGCTCAGCGATGCCCTGCAATGTCATGCTGCGTCCTGCTGAACCCTGCAGCTTCCCCTACATCCAGTCACTGTTCCATTATTAATGTGACTACTATCGCCACTGTTCATCACACCCCCAACCGCTCGTCAGACACCGCCTACCAAGAGCCTGGGTCTGTCCGAGGTTTCTTCCCAAGAGGGAGTTTTTCCTCGCCACTGTCGCACTGCTTGCTCTTGAGGGAATTACTGGAATTGTTGGAATTGTTGGGGCTTTGTAAATTATAGAGTGTGGTCTAGACCTACTCTATCTGTAAAGTGTCTCGAGATAACTTATGTTATGATTTGATACTATAAATAAAATTGAATTGAATTGAATTGAATTGTGCTGGGCCCTAAACACCTCCGAACCTCATTATCTAAAGACGTAGCTGCTCTGGATGGTATTGCCCTGGCCTCCAGCACTACTGTCAGAAATCTAGGGGTTATTTTTGATCAGGATATATCCTTTAACGCCCATCTAAAACAAACCTCAAGAACAGCCTTCTTTCATCTTTGTAACATTGCCAAAATTAGGAATATCCTGTCTCAAAACGACGCTGAAAAACTAGTCCATGCATTCGTTACTTCCAGGCTGGACTATTGTAATTCCTTACTGTCAGGTTGCTCAAATAAGTCTCTTAAGACTCTCCAGCTGATCCAGAATGCTGCAGCGCGTGTTCTCACAAGAACTAAGAAAAGAGATCATATTTCTCCTGTATTAGCTTCTCTGCATTGGCTTCCTGTAAAATCCAGGATTGAATTTAAAATCCTTCTCCTGACCTACAAAGCTCTAAATGGTCAAGCACCATCATATCTAGAAGAGATCCTAATACCTTATTGTCCCACTAGAGCACTGCGCTCCCAGAATGCAGAGTTACTTGTGGTACCTAGAGTCTCTAAAGCAGAATGGGAGCCAGAGCCTTCAGTTATCAGGCTCCTCTCCTATTGAACCAGCTCCCAATCTGGGTTCAGGAGGCAGAAACTGTCACCACATTTAAGAATTAACTTAAAACTCTCCTATTTGATAAAGCTTATAGTTAGGGAGTGAGGAGTTGCAGCGTCCGCCTAACTCGGCCCACCTGCTTCTCTTCATAGTCGTCAGATTAATAATATAACAAAAGTAGAGGGAGGCAGGCCAGCACAGCCCGATCCGGCAGGGGAGAGTTCCAAGCCCGAACAGGCTACCTCTCCTTTTGACCTGTCTCTCTTAGTTACGCTGTTATAGTTTTAGACTGCCGGGGGACTTCTTTCCTTTGACACACTGAGCTGCTCTCTCCTCTCCCTTTCTATTACCATTTGTGTGCATCCCGTCCCAGGAATGCTTGTTATTAATCCTAGCTTCTGGGGAGTTTACTCCCGAGTCTATTATTTTTTCACCCATTTTTTTTGCGTATTTCCGTTAAAACGCATCAAGATTCCGGGGGGGGGGGGGGGGGGGGGGGGCGGGGGGGGGGGGGGGGGGGGGGGGGGGGTGCTTTTTTTGCTCCCTCCACCCATACTCTGTGTGCGCCCTGCGCCCTGTATACATGAACTACTACGACTACCATTTGAAGTCACTGTTCCATTATTAATGTGACTATTATTGCCACTGTTCATCACATCCCCAACCGGCACCGTCAGACACCGCCTACCAAGAGCCTGGGTCTGTCCGAGGTTTCTTCCCAAGAGGGAGTTTTTCCTTGCCACTGTCGCACTGCTTGCTCTTGAGCGAATTGCTGTAATTGTTGGGAATTTGTAAATTATAGAGTGTAGTCTAGACCTACTCTATCTGTAAAGTGTCTCAAGATAACTTGTGTTATGATTTGATACTATAAATAAAATTGAATTGAATTGAATAGATAGGAAAACAGTGTTGCACTCTAGGATACAAATGAAACATATGAACAACTTTCTTCAAACTTCTTACAGAATGGAATGTAACATTATTCACAACAATTACTAAAGCATTTATCTATTATAATATGGGGAAAATTGCGTTGCAAGTCAATTTAAACTTGTGCACTGTGAAGTTGTCTGTGCCCATACAATTTTAAGTTAGGGGCCACAGTGCTCCTATTGGAAAAAAAAGGTTAGTCTGGAGACCTGGCCCTGTCGCACTATTTTGAATAAGGATCACATTTAGTTTCATGAAAATGGGGAACCTGAAACTTTTACTGCCACTTTCAAAAGGTTTCAAACTAATGCCAGCAGTCCATATTCTTTGGTCATTCTTGATAAACAACCATTCTTGGAATCTTAATTCCCACAGGGTAGTTTAAAATCAGATTCTTATGTCATTAAATATGAAAATATGTGGTCAATATCAGAAAAAACTTTACACAATGTATGCGTGTCTCAGCCCAGTCTCATGCCAGGTCGTTATATAGTCACGTTATTTTAATCTATTAAGTCGTGGACAGGTTACGTAAATGCCGTTTTTTTTGTGTGGCGATTACGAAATTGAAAGCAATGCATTTTAATGGGAAGCATATTTCGTGATTCCATAACGAAAGCGAGTAGCGAGTAGTTGATAAGGCGAAAGTCCGCGTAGGGAGGTTGGTCGGGGTCGGGTGGTGGATGGGTCAGAAAACACAGGATTTTCACCCCGGAAACCGGGGATCGCGCCCCGCGTGTGGCAGTACCTTTGTCCCGCGTGTGACGGTTCCTTACCCCGTTCTTTTTTTTTCCTAACCCCAACCGTCTCGTTATTGTGGCGTTTCATTTCCCGTGTCCCGCGAGTGGCGGCCCGCGAGTGGCGGCCCGTGCCGTTGTTTTGGCCGGCGTGTGGCGCCTCGTTTCCCCGATCGCGAGTGGCGGCCCGTACGTTGTTTTGGCCCGCGTGTGGCGCCTCGTTTCCCCGATCGCGAGTGGCGGCCCGTGCCGTTGTTTTGGCCGGCGTGTGGCGCTGCATTTCCCCGATCGCGAGTGGCGGCCCGTGCCGTTGTTTTGGCCGGCGTGTGGCGCCTCATTTCCCCGTAGGTCGCGTCCCCCAGAGCAGGTTCGAAAAGCGTGACCTGTACACGTTCAAAAGTCGTTGCATATACACGAAAAAAACGTAAAAATCGTAACCTGTACACGAAATTATGAATCAAAATAACGTGACTATTACACGACCTGGCGTGAGACCGGGTTGGCGTGTCTTTGTCTGTGTGTGTGTGTGTGTGTGTGTGTGTGTGTGTGTGTGTGTAAGAGAGAGAGAGAGAGAAAGAGAGAGAGCAGAGTTTAAAGTTGTAGAATGCTGATCACTTAGCTCAGATACAGCTCATTGCTGGTTAATAAGAACGCTGTTGCTCTGTTGTACATCTGTTACCCACTTTAGGAATAGGAAGTAACAGAAACTGCGGGTATCCATCTCTCTCACCTTCAGGAGAGAAGACAAAGAAGCCACGACGAAACTTTGCAAAGGAATATACTTATAGTTCATTTGGCAGTTCAGTTTTTTGGTTTCCTTTTATTGTTTTTATTATTTAGAGACAGATGGGGACCACTGGGCTCGCGGTTGTGGGCATTTTACTCGCCATTTTACAGGTGAGTAAAAAAATAAATACAGAAACTGCAGTTTTATTTTAGTTCACAGTCACATTTTAAATAATGGTGCTTAGCAAAAGCACATTCAGAAATGTAAACAAAGCATCATTACTGTCAGTGTACTATATTATTGCCTCATACAGGCTAACCCTCCCTTTCTCTTTTATTTGGTAACACTGAAATTGCAATCAATTGCTATCATATCTGATTAAAATCCCACGGAAAAGGGAGTATCTAACTAAGTATCTACCAGCCAGTGTGGGAAAGATTGAGTAATGAGCGAGCCAGAGAGGGAGCAGCTCAGGACACTCAAAACACTGTTGTGGATTTTCTTGGTTGATTTGTCAAATCAAAGAATCTTCAGGGAGAACGGATGGTGCAATAATAGATCTTTATTCAATCGAAAGATCCTGAAGAAAAATGATTGCCCTTCCTTCAGCAGTTGTTCCTTTAAGGGACAAGGGCTACCAACCCTGCTCCGTTGACCGAAAGTTCTTGCAGATGGGGTTGAGACCATGTACAATGTGGGGGGAGGAGTGCTCACGTTAGGCTCTCCTTATTGACTATCACTACGCAGCATTTTCCTCACCAATGTACGTTGTAATGTCTTTAGCAAACAGAATGGATGAACTTCGGCTGGGGATCTCCATTCATAAATGGATTATGGATTGCAACATCATGATTTTCACGGAAACATGGTAACAACAGTGCCGTGCAACAGCATGTAAATGTTTCGTCATGGTTGACTTACCTCGGTGTGAAGCCACGAAAACGAGAAACTACGATTGTAGATGACATTTCCCATAGAGTTGACTAATCACTCACAGACCCTCCGTTTATCCCTCCTCGTTTTCAACATGAATTCAAAAAAATATCGTCACATTTGCAGGTCACACATGTGTGAGCAACTTTGTAAAAGCTACATGCGAGTAGTTTTTACAACTACTTGCAAAATGCCATTTGGTCGCAGTCTGGAGCCCTGATTTCTTTAGCAAACAAAATAGATGAACATCGGCTGCGGATCATCACTCTTAAATGGATTATGGACTGCAATATCATTATTTCCCCAGAAAAATGGTAATGACAGCGCCGTGCAACAGCATATAAATGTTTCTTCATGGTTGACTTAATAGACAATGAGTGTGCACAGCATTATTTATTTAATATTGGGATGTGGGATTGCTCAAAATGATAACAGAAACACAATGCATATTTGGTTCACTTTCTGGATCAAATCAACATAACCAGCAAAAACAGTGGACACACAGATATGTCCCCTGTTCCTGAAACACTTTCCCTGGCGCCTAACCTGGGATCTTAGCTCCAATCTGTTCCACCTGACTAGTGGCCATTCAATATTTGGTAACACTTTATTTGAAAGGGGTGTTCATAAGACTGACATGACACTGTCATTATTATGACATGAAATCTGTCATGAACATGAAGGAGTCATTTGAGTGTTTTTTTATGACACTTTTAATGCAAAGTTAGCATTGTCTGACATGTCTTTGTCATGACAACTTGACTTTAGCGAAGACAACAATCGTTAACACTTTACTTGAAGGTATCTACATAAGAGTGACATGACACCTTCATGAACATGATTATGTAGATACCTTCAAGTAAAGTGTAACCCAACAATCTCTGTTATGACAACTTGACATTAAACTAGAAAACATAACCTGTCGATGTCATTGTAATGACAACTTGACATTAACCTAGATAACATAACCATAAATATGTCATGACAATGAAAAATTTTCATGACACAATTATAATGCTCTCACGACAGCCAATGTAAAAAACAACCTCTTAATGACAGTTTAATGTAATGTTAACACATAAAGCTAAATAGTTTAGTAAAGTTTGATAATTGGGCTTGTCATGACATATTTATGACAAGTTATGATGTCTAGGTTAATGTCAAGTTGTTGTTAGAAAGACATCAAGGACAATGCTAACTTTGCATTAAAAGGGTCATAATTTACCAAATGACACTTTATGACAACAGTCATGAATTCTTAAAATGACTCCTTCATGTTCACGACAGGTGTCATGTCATCATAATGACGGTGTCATGTCAGTCTTACGCCCACCCCTTCAAATAAAGTGTTACCCAATAGTTTAGAACTCCTGAAACTAAACAGTAGTGGCTGGCTTCCTAAATAAAATTTAAATAAAATAGAAATGCGACACAAATTAATGCATTTGTCAAACCATAGTTTCCATAGTTACCTCATATTAACTACGAAAGTGCATTAACACCTACAAGATATACATTCATAAACAAAATTAATTTAGCCTGCTGGGTCTGTAACACGTTCATTAACCAATTACAAGCTTTAACCCGCCCCCTGACTTTTGATGACTGAAGTTGACAGATATATTTTGTATCCTGCAGCAAGTTACGCTATGGATAAATGAAAGTATAAATAAAAGAATACAAGTTTAATTTTTTATGAATTTTTATAAATTAATAAAGAATGTTCTTAAAGTTTAAGTTAAAGTATAACAGTATAAATAAAAGTGTAAATGTATAATAGAAATATAAAAGTATAAAGGATTGTAAATAAATATATACACATTTAGACATTTCATTAAATAATTATACATTTATTTATGTATTGATTTATTTAGCTATGGCCCTTTGTCATGTGTCAACACACAAGGCAGATGAAAATGCCTTTTTAGGGGTCCAAGCCCGAGGGGGTACCAGTGGTGCTGGGAACCCTATTGTAATCGCAGTTCATTTTATTTTTCCGTCGATAAAAGTGTCAGTACAGCCTAAACTGTGCATGGTGGGTGTAAAGTTGTTCGGTCTGATACCGTAACTACTGAGGTGGTTTTAACCCGGAGTGACCTGGCTGACGCGCTGATGTTAACATGCTGTGTAGCGTTCAAGAATCTTCTGACGATGTTGCATTGCAGAATAACAATATATTTATTTGGTAAATCGTGCAGCATGAAATCAGCGATAAATCCATAAACAATTAGACAACCTTAGAACAAAGGCTTTGGCGCCAATGCACTCCAGCATCACAGCATTCGGTGTCACAGCGTTAGCGGTCAAAAACCATTTGCCCTTTCCGGGCCAAACACCTGCCAGCTACAATTTGGAGCTCACCTTTATAACCTCGCCCCAGGTAATACCACAGTGACACCCAATGTACATACAAGAAACCACACCCAAAGTCTGAACACTTGAAACAACATATTTGGCTCCTACAGTGGGGCTGTGCAATTTTCAAGACTGGACCAGAACCCTGCAAGGACCTGGGACATAAAAAAATCACATATGTCTGCCACCAGGTGGTGCTATAGCAGAAGAAAACGTGTTTTGCACTATAACTCCCATACATCGCACATTTAAAAATGATATCCAAGCATCACTGAATGGAACTGAATCTCCTGATATAGGCCACGCCCATTTCCGCTTAGACTTTTATAACAGTTAAATTGCGATTTATCGTAAACCTACTTTTTCGAAGTCCTCCTAGGCTGTGCGTCCGATCTGCATGAACGGAGCTGACAAAAACATAACAAAAGAATTTTGATTTATTTTATTTTTTTCAGAAATGCGGAAATAATGTACAAACAAATTTCTGTAGCTAACTACGAAAACACTAACTTTTGCATATCTTGGCCAAATTAAATGCTATCAACAGAAACCTTAAGAATCTTGTTTGGCATGATCCTCTGAGGCTCTTTATCAAATTTGGTGAAGATTGGCCCATAGGGGGCACTACAAGTACAAAATGTTTATATCTCATCAACAATTTTAAGGATACCATCTAGAGCCACTCCTGAGGCCACGCCTACAATGATGTACTGATTTCTCGAAGTGGGCTTGGCCAATTGGAACCATGTTAGGGTTCACATTTTAAACTTCAACGCACGGTAATGGTCAGCGCTCACCGGAAAATTGCTTCTAATAGCCTTCACTGGTCTCCATCCAGTGCAACGGGATCTGTCGGTCCATATAATGTCTATGGTTTCTCCCCTCCACTTCCTCGTTACACTTTGAACTCAAATGTGATTGGCTCATTCACAAAACTTTCACAAATAAAATAAATTCACAAAACATTTGTGTAACTCTTCCTATTCTTACAGGCATTTTAAAAGCATTTCACAGACATTATTACACAACAAATATTTAACATTTTAAATGCTGTATTCAGTAAAACATGAACATTACCCAATATGCATTTCTCTCTTTGAGCAAATAATAACTTCATTGCTGGTCAATAAATCTTAACTTTTTAACCTTAAATTATATTTATTAAACTATAAAATTATTTATTCAAACTTGTATATCTTATATTAATGAATACATTTCAACAGGGTTACAGTGAGAAAGACCAGTGGGTTTTACCATTATGTTAACATTTTGAGAAAGTTTTTTACATGTGCGAATTATAGTTTTTACAGCATTGTTTTTTAGAACCCTGTTTCAGGGTTTTAATAGTTAATAGACAGAGAGCAACACTTTTGATAATTGATTCAATTGATTCATGTTTCAATGTTTTTTGACTTTTTTGAGACCAAACTAAATGATCAGTCGAAAAATATTAATTGAGAGATAAATTAATAATGCAAATATGTGTTAGTTGCCCATCCTGAATGGACCCTATGACTCATTGTGTCTTTTTAGTTCATCTACCTCCGTTGTGAATTACACTAGTGTGTATTCAGTTTCCTCATAATCAGACTGAAAACGTTTTCTTGTAGCCTGCACATTTTCTGTACATCTGGATTATTAGGGATTAAAAGGCTGTTTTCCTCTCGTAGGTCTCTGCTTTTGAGGGTGAGGGGCTGAGGAGGAGGAAGAGAGAATGGGTTATCCCTCCCATCTCTGTTGTTGAGAATGACCGAGGACCCTACCCTCTAAAACTATCTCAAGTAAGAGGAAATAAAGCCCCTCGTACTCATTGGTACTGAACTGTATTTAATATTTGTTTCTGAAAAAGATGACTCCATGTTGGTTTCTACTGCAGTCATTGAGCTCGGATTTTAAATTACAGTTTTTTTCGATTGCTAGACAACAGTGGGCACAACTGGAGCCACGTGTGCAAAACTCTTACTCCAGTCTGCACAGCAGCAGTTCATGTGGATCAAACTCTAGTTCCTTTTTCATTGCTTGAACACAGTTTTCAAAACTCTACACACTTATCCCATGACTTTAACCACAACCTGCCCAACACTGTCGATCTACAGCACTTTGTTTAAATGCTAACACACTGCTGTCAAAACTGTTAACCACACTCTCAAAACAGAATGGACTTCAGTCTGGTGCATTTCAAACACTGCTGATTGCAATGGTCTCTTGTTTTATACTTGTTAGTGAACACATAGTGTATATACAGCATATAGGGAAAGCTCATGCAGCTTTATTTGGAATTAAAGAAACACCAAATAAGAATGAAACAGTTATACACTGTACCTATTCACTGTTTTGACAGTATTCACTGTTTTGACAGTGAACAGCTAAAAGAGCAAAGATACCATTATGTCCAGGTACAATACCAAGATGTCTGAGGTTACATACACAGTTATACAAAATGTGTTTTTCACAAAGTAATGGAGGTGGAAGCAATGGAAACACATTCGGTCATTTGTATTCATAGATGATGCAGGCGCATGGCAAGCCAGGACATTCAATGTTCTTTGTTATTACGTACCTTTAGTTTTAAAAATGTTTTTCCAGTCATTACATAAACAACTACAGGTAAATAAAATGATATATCTATTGAAGCAAACAGATTTTTATTCATTTTTGTTTCCTACAAAAACTGGTATGTTATAAAATAAAAATGTTCCGTGAAAGAATTTCACTCTTTTCTTTAAAGAAGCTATCGATTAGTGTGAAGTCACTTACTGTAAATTACTCAAACTGTAAAGATGGAAAGTTTGTAATTTCTGTATTGGTGTTCAATGCTAGTGTTTTTACTCTTACTCTCAGGTGGTGTCAACTGTTTAGCTCAGGTGACTTTTGGTAATGCAGATTGTAGTTAGAGTTTTGCACATGTGGGTTCAGTTGTGACCAATGTCGTTTAGCACTCGAAAAAAAAAAAAAAACTATTATTTTGGGTATGTATTACCTGTACATGTATTTATTTATTTATTTATTTTAATTTCTTATTTACTGTACATTCAAATATAGCTTTCAATGTTCTTGCCTGCATCTCTCCCAACTCCTCCCTAAATGAAACCATTACACTTATTTAACCATTAACTTTTGTGAATTACCTTGTTTTCTTGGTCTTACTAAGTTGCTTTTTAATGACAAGTGTTTTCATCCTGTCATCAGGAGAAATGAAAATGTTTTCAATTGTGATAATGAAAGAGCATAGTTGTTCTCACCATGGCTGATATGACTATATGATATGATTAACAGAGCTGTTATCCAGAGAGATCACAAAAACAATTGACTTGTGATCTTGATAACAGCATGAAGAATATTGTAACCAGGCCACTCCCAGTTTCTCTACCTAAAAAATGTAAAAACTGGTTGGTAAAATTGGTATAACTCAGGCCTGTGGTGTTTTGTCCAGATCCGTTCTAATGAAGATAAAGTGAAGAACATCTCCTACAGCATCACTGGTCCAGCAGCTGATCAGCCTCCTGTTGGCCTTTTCACCATGGACAGAAACAATGGTATTCTGTATCTCAATCAACCACTGGACAGAGAGGAGAAAGACAGCTACATGGTAAGCATCCTCTCTGATGTTAGTGCTACAAATATGCTTTTGTTAAATTTTCAGGATGACGCAGGGAGTTATCCTAATACATTTTGTACTTCCTTTGCCTTCAGAATTCATTAGTTTTAAATATTAGTTTCCAGCGCGTCTTTAAAGCTAAACTTTACCCAAAATGTATACTCTTGGTACCAAACATGGTTAACTTTAATTCAATCAACAACAAAAAAATCAAAAATGTAATATTCTCACCTAAAAGGCAAATATCCAAAGAAGCTTCTCACGCCCCACCTGCAAGAAAATCCATTTCTCTGCTGCCCTTCCATGCTCTGTATGTTACAAAAACTTGCAAAAAAAATATTTGCTAAATAATGGCTAAATGCATTTTTATGTCACATTTTTGTGCTCATCATACATGAGGGTAACAGGCTCATGCCTGTGAATTCATATAATTCTATAACTAAATTTCTTGCATTACTCCTTCATATTTATATTTTCCTCAGTTTATTCAACGTTCAGATGCCAGGATTATTGTTAAATTACATAAAAATATCTGGCTCTCAGAAAAAAAGTTCAAAGGCTCAACTGAGAACATGGTGACACACATTCACGTTTTGGTCAATAACAGGATTACTTGAATCAGTATGTATCTTTCTGTATAATCCATGCCCAATCATCTCCATCATCTCTTGCAAGTACAGTATTAAAATACAAATGTGTTTGTCATATGCAGTTTCAAGCACATGCAGTAGCAGAAGGTTCAGGAAATGCTGAGGCCCCTATGGATATTATAGTGAAAGTAATTGACCAGAACGACAACAAACCTACTTTCGCTCAAGACATCTTTCTGGGAGAAGTTCCTGAGGCCTCACCAACAGGTACTGTTAGTGGATCTCATTTAATCCTGAAAAAGATGTATGTCAGAGTTCTACAGTATGTTTCCCTTTTACAAGACAAATCAGAAGGATAGGACTTTTACTGTTTGACCTTTCACTTTGATATACAGTAGTAAAATCCAAGACCTGCTCCAGCACATTGGGGGAAATACTACTCAGTGGATGTGCTAGGGCTCAATGGGACTTTTTTTGTTACCTAGTCTGGCACTGGCAGAACTTCCTACATAGCGCTGCGAAGGAGGGTCTGGCTAGTCCACACAGCATTCTGCGATGGGAGAAAAAGTTTTGTGGTTTATTGGCATTTCTTTAAAATAATCATAATCGTCTTGGGCGGTGTTAAGCGCCGGATGGAGCGACGGTGGCTCTGCAAAATAGCCTCGGGAAGGAACTTGTTTTGGTGGAACGTGTGTATGTTCAAAAGTTGTTTTAGTTATGCAACAGAAAACTCGGATTGGACAGATAGTCTAGCTAGCTGTCTGGATTTACCCTGCAGAGATCTGAGGAGCAGTTAACCATAGTCCTCACAAATCCACCGGAGGTTAGAACGCCAACACAAAGAAAGAGGAAGGTAACGGACATCCGGTGGAATTTCCAGCGGCACTGGAGGAATCTTGTGGATATAGACTACCTGTTATCCCACAAAATAATGTAGTTTCAAAGTTTAAACAAATTTTCTAGTTGAAAGTATAGGGGTCTAGGCCAATGGTGTGTCCAAAAAAATATTAATTATATAAACATTAGTGTGCTGCCACTGAAGTGAGCACACATTTTAAGCTAAATCTGATGGCAGAAAAAACTTTTGACTCTTTGTTATCTTGGACATTACTCGTATATGGTAGTTGTCTAAATCTACCTTTGTTTTCTGTTTGCGCAATGCATTAAAGTAGTTAGCCTTAATAAGCAATCATAGATTGTACTCTACTTTTAACATCTAAGGTGGGGTATGACAAAACTACAAAATGATTTAACTGACACCCTAACCCTACACATACCATGATCACCAGATGCATTGTTAGGTTGGAAATAAAACTAACATACTGTTAGTCCTGTATGGCCCAGCTTTATTTTGTAAATCCCCTCTCTTATGGAGTGCTCTGAATACTTTGAGAAGTCTGTTCTTAGTCTTCCCTTCTGACTTCCATCTCTCCAGGTTTTGAGGTGATTAAGGTTGTGGCCACAGATATTGACCAGCCTGACACAGACAACTCAGATATCCGCTACCGTCTTATGAGCCAGGAGCCAATGTTGCCCAGTGACTTCCTGTTTGTCATCAACCCAGTCACGGGAGTCATCAGAGTCAATGCCAGTGGGCTAGACAGAGAGGTGAGATTTCTAAAACAAATTGCACTTGTTTTTGCATGCTTTCACCCTATTGAAATGAAAAAGATAAAACTTCCGTTTTCATTAGTGTACTGTGTCCGTCTCTGTGCGGTGTGCTGAGAGACACTGGTAGAGTGGTGGAAAGTCTCAGAGATAAGAGCAGACGTAGTAACGTTGCTCGTGAAGCCACGTCTGTAAAATGATTTGAATGAAATGTTGTTTTTTGGGGCAACTGGCTGATTGTATATGGCCCAATGTACAGTATGATGGACCCTGTGTTGTTTCAGCAGATTGCAGTACAGTGAATGAAAAAAAAAACATGTATTAATAGGTTCCATAAAGTGTATGAAGTGAATATGAAATTTGTAAAGGTTTAAAAAAAAATCTGTAAATTAAGCATGTGATCTGTTTTCACTCCGCCCATTAAAGAATCACAATCAAAAATCATTAAAATCCAATCGATACCCAACCTTTTCACTGAGCTCTTCCACCGCAAATGACCACAACATGTTTAAGCCTTCCAGTTGATGAGTTAAACTTCTTGTGTGTCTTCTCTAACAGAAATACCCCATGTATACTCTGGTGGTACAAGCAGCAGACATGGCGGGAGATGGATTGACTGGAGAAGCAAAAGTAATCCTAATTGTCACAGATCGCAACGACAATGCTCCGGCCTCTACTCGCGGCCGGTAAGTACAACATACTTTTGACTGGAAATTCACTATTGGCTAAACACTCTCCAGAAGAGAAGTTCTCCAATCATAGCTTAGCAACCATAACGAGGCACAGCAGATCTATCACTAACCCTTATATGATTGGTCATCTGCTCCAGGTAAGCAGGACTGGATTTTTTTTTCAGCTACTGCAGTGTAAACATTGTTGCAACAAAGTGCTGCTTCGTTCCATTACAATCTAACTTTAGCCTACTGCTAACTATTAATTAGCTGCATGCGAACGCCAGATACGTGGCCAATGCTGGACATTTCTCCCCACTTCGGTCACATTACTGCTGGGACATGTCCGTTGTGTAGCATTTGTTTATGAAGCCTATTATTTATGATTTTTCACGGTACAATGTCCTGCTATATACTCCGCTGCAGTAGCTCCAGCTGCTACTAGTGAAACAAAACTGGATCGCAGCGGAGATCAGTATTGCCAACTCTTTTCCAATTAAAGTAGCTAGCACTAGCTCCAAAAGTTACTAAAAGTAGCTAGATGACGTCATATGCTCATTTGCGTATTTGTGACGCCATTACGCAATCATTTGCATAAAGCTTAGTGGTTGTGTCAGCAAGGTAAATAAAAAGAAATAGAAATCTTTAGCCAAATAATCCCAAACTCACTACTGGAATTTATATTAAATTATAATTATTACTTAGGTAGATTGGCTTGCCCAGGGCCAGGCCAGCTCAGCAGTGTCTTTCTCCTTATTACATTACATGTCATTTAGCTGACGTTTTTATCTAAAGAAACTTACAATTGCTATACATGCTATATACTACAGGTCGAATGCCTCTGGAGCAACTATGGGTTGAGCTTCTTGCTCAGGGCCTGCTCCTCAGTCACAGAACAGAAGAGAGAGGTGACTGTTTTGGCGGCCACAAGAGAGAAAGACCTTGTGTGCTCGCCCGGATAATACTGGCGTCTTTTCTACAGAAAGTTGCTGTTTTCTACAGGAAGTCGCCAGATTTGTCGCTAGTCGCTTTTGTGAAAAAAAAGTCGCTAAGGGGGTCTGAAAAGTCTCTAAATCTCCGCTTAGTTGGCAACACTGGTGGAGATTCCAGGAAACACGCTGGCCAATCAGAGCAGACTGGGCTTTCTCGGGAGGGGGGTTTAAAGAGACAGGAGCTCCAGCAGAGTGTCTCATACAGAGGGTGAATACAGGGCGAGCAGCCAGGGGCAGTAGGAAACAGATAAAGTGTTTTTTTAAGCTTTAAAGCATGTAAACATATTCTAGTGCAAACACAAAAATACAATTATGAACCTGAAAATGCTATACAATAGTTCCTCTTTAAAGGTGCAATTTGTAATATATTTACGGTATTAAATCCAAAAAATGACCACAATGTGTCATCAGATATTAAGGAAACATGCTAAGCTGGAATACTATGTTTTCTGACAACAATGCTTAAGCCAGTATTTTCTCCTTTGAAATTTGTGTTATGGCCTGTGTGTTGGTATCAACTGCCCATTTTGACAGCCAGGCCGGGTTGCCAGATATACCTGTAAAAACACAAACCCAGCACGCTACAGCTGTAGTACAGCCATGGAAGCAGCAAACAAACGAATAGGATCAACGGAGATAGATAAAAAACCTTGGCATGTTTCTAACAGTTGCCTTACCAGAGACGTAACAAACTCTGGGTCAATATTGGAGATATATTTGAAAGATGGAGAGAGCTTAGAGCCCTACTGCTTTTCCATGCAAAATCAGCCTTTATGTGTCTGCTTAGATTTCACGCCTCTTTAAGACATATAAAGCTGACAAACAGTAATGTTAACTGTTTACACTCCCTTTTAACACAGACAGACAGACCTATATTACCAACAGTGGGCTATCAGCCTACACCGACCAAGTGTGGGCTTCTATTTCTGGCCTTCATGATCAAATATGGATTGTCATTGTAATTTCCCTGATTCAGCGTTTTAGGCCAATAAGAGTCCAGTTTCTAGTGGCTGTTGCACTGTAACTGTAATTAAATGTGCATGTTCTTTAAGAGTGCAACTGATCAACAGGTGCCCATTCTGGAAGTTCCCAAGTCGGGTGAGGGTCTGAGGAGGAGGAAGAGAGAATGGGTTATCCCTCCCCTCTCTGTCGTTGAGAATGACCGAGGACCCTACCCCCTAAAAGTATCTCTGGTAAGAGGAAATAAAGCCCCTCGTACTTGTTGGTACTGAACTGTATTTAATATGTTTTTCTGAAAAAGTTGACTCCATGTTGGTTTCTACTGCAGCCATTGAGCTCAGATTTTAAATTACAGTTTTTTTTTTGATTGCTAAACAGCTGGAGCCACGTGCAGAACTCTAACTACAGTCTGCACAGCAGCAGTTCATGTGAACCAAACTCTAGTTCCTTTTTCATTGCTTGAACACAGTTTTCAAAACTCTACACACTTATCCCATGACTTTGTTTAAATGCTAACACACTTCTGTCAAAACAGTGTATATACAGTATATAGGTAAAGTTCATAAAGCCTTATTTGTAATTAAAGAAACACCAAATAAGACTGAAAGAGTTATACACTGTACCGTTTGAGAGAAACAGTGAACAGGTAAAAGAGCAAAGATACCAATATGTCCAGGTAAGATGTCTGAGGTTACATACACAGTTATAAAAATGTTGAAAAAAACTTCCTTTACTGTAGTAAAACTGTGGACTTACTGTGAGGTGAAAGCAATGGAAACACCACAGTCATTTGTACTTTTAGATGATGCAGGTGCATGGCAAGCCAGGACATTCATTGTTCTTTGTTATTACGTACCTTTAGTTTAATTTTTTTTTCTTCCAGTCATTACATAAACTATTGCCTGTAATAGTTTATGTAATGACTGGAAGAAAAACAAATTCACGTGAAGAATTTCTTTAATGAAGCTATTGATTAATATGAAGTCACTTAAATTATTCAAACTGCAAAGATGAAAAGTTTGTATTTTCTGTATTGGTGTTTGATGCTAGTGTTTTTACTCTCAGTATGTTCTGAGTGACAGTGTGTGTTATCTAGATGAGGATTGTTCTGAGTGTTTGGCTGCGATGAGTTGTTTGTTAAGAGATGTGTTGCTGTGAATGAGTTTTGCAGGTGATGTGAACTGTGTAGTTCAGGTGACTGTTGGTAGTGCACACTGTAGTTAGAGTTTTGCACATGTGGGTTCAGTTGTGACCACTGTCGTTTAGCACTCAAAATTAATTATTATTTTTTTATTTCTTATTTACAGTATATTCAAATAGAGCTTTCAATTTTCTTGTCAACATCTCTCCCAACTCATCTCTAAATAAAACCATTAAACTTATTTAACTGTTTAACTTTATCAAAAAAGTTAATTACCTTGTTTTATTGGTCTTACTAAGTTGCTTGTTATCATCATGTCATCAGGAGAAATCTAAATGTTTTCAATTGAGATAATGAAAGAGCATAGTTGTTCTCACCATGGCTGATATGATTAACAGAGCTGTTATCCAGAGAGATCACAAAAATAATTGACTTGTGATTTTGATAACAACATGTCAAATATTGTAACCAGGTCACTCCCGGTTTCTCTACCTCAAAAATGTAAAAACAGTATAACTCAAATACTTTGGCATCGCATTCTTACTGTAGTAAAACATGTTTAAAAAATATTATAACTATTGTCGTAGTGATTGAGAGTGGTATAACTCAGGCCTGTGGTGTTTTGTCCAGGTCCGTTCTACTGCACATAGAGTGAAGAACATCTCCTACAGCATCACTGGTCCAGGAGCTGATCAGCCTCCTGTTGGCCTTTTCACCATGGACAGAAACAATGGTATTCTGTATCTCACACAACCACTGGACAGAGAGGAAAGAAGCAGCTACATGGTAAGCATCCTCTCTGATGTTAGTGCTACACTTGTGCTTTTGTTAAATTTTTTCAGGATCAGGCCAGGAGTCATTCTAACACACTTTGTACTCCAAAGAAGCTTCTCACACCCCACCTGCAAGAAAATCCATTTATCTGCTGCCCTTCCATGCTCTGTATGTTACAAAAACATATGGCTCAATTCATTTTTTGTCACATATTTTGTGCTCATCATACATCTGGGGAAGGGGGGGTGCATTTGAATTCATATAATTCTATAACTAAATTTCTTGCATAACTTGGTCATATTTAAATTCCCCTCAGTTTATTAAACGTTCAGATGCCAGGATTATTGTTAAATTACATAAAAGTATCTGGCTCTCAGAAACATGTAAGACTTTATGTAAGTTCAAAGGCTCTCACACAAGTTCAACTGAGAACATGGTGACACACATTCACGTTTTGGTCAATAACAGGATTACTTGAATCAGTATGTATCTTTCTGTATGATCCATACCCAATCATCTCCATTGAGTATTTTTGCAGGTACAGTATAAAAATACAAATGTGTTTGTCGTATGCAGGTTCAATTACATGCTGTTGCAGAAGGTTCAGGAAATGCTGAGGCCCCTATGGATATTATAGTGAAAGTAATTGACCAGAACGACAACAAACCTACTTTCGCTCAAGACATCTTTCTGGGAGAAGTTGCTGAGGCCTCACCAAGAGGTACTGTTAGTGGATCTCATTTAATCCTGAAAAAGATGTATGTCAGAGTTCAACAGTATGATTCCCTTTTACAAGACAAAACAGCAGGATAGGACTTCTACTGTTTGACCTTTTACTTTGATATAGTAAAATCCATGACCTGCTCCAGCACATTGGGGAAATACTACTCAGTGAATGTGCTAGTGCTGAATGGGACTTTTTAAAATTTTACCTGTTACCTAGTCTGGCCAGACCTTCCTCCACAGAGCTGACGGAGGAGGGTCTGGCTAGTCCCGCCACAGCATTCTCGCGATGGGAGAATGGAGATGGTTTATTGGCATTTCTTTAAAACAATCATCATCATCATCGTCTTGGGTGGTGCTAAGCGCCGGATGGAGCGACGTTGGCTCTGCAAAATAGCCTCGGGAAGGAACTTGTTTTGGTGGAGCGTGTGTATGTTCAAAAGTTGTTTTAGTTGTCCAACAGAAAACTCGGATTCGACAGATAGTCTAGCTAGCTGTCTGGATTTACCCTGCAGAGATCTGAGGAGCAGTTAACCATAGTCCTCAGAAATCCACCGAGGAGGTTAGAACGCCAACACAAAGAAAGAGGAAGGTAACGGACATCCGGTGGAATTTCCAGCGGCACTGGAGGAATCTTGTGGATATAGACTACCTGTTATCCCACAAAATAATGTAGTTTCAAAGTTTAAACAAATTTTCTAGTTGAAAGTATAAGGGTCTAGGCCAATGGTGTGTCCAAAAAATATTAATTATATAAACATTAGTGTGCTGCCACTGAAGTGAGCACACATTTTAAGCTAAATCTGATGGCAGAAACAACTTTTGACTCTTTGTTATCTAGGACATTACTCGTATATGGTAGTTGTCTAAATCTACCTTTGTTTTCTGTTTGCGCGCAATGCATTAAAGTAGTTAGCCTTAATAAGCAATCATAGATTGTACTCTACTTTTAACATCTAAGGTGGGGTATGACAAAACTACAAAATGATTTAACTGACACCCTAACCCTACACATACCATGATCACCAGATGCATTGTTAGGTTGGAAATAAAACTAACATACTGTTAGTCCTGTATGGCCCAGCTTTATTTTGTAAATCCCCTCTCTTATGGAGTGCTCTGAATACTTTGAGAAGTCTGTTCTTAGTCTTCCCTTCTGACTTCCATCTCTCCAGGTTTTGAGGTGATTAAGGTTGTGGCCACAGATATTGACCAGCCTGACACAGACAACTCAGATATCCGCTACCGTCTTATGAGCCAGGAGCCAATGTTGCCCAGTGACTTCCTGTTTGTCATCAACCCAGTCACGGGAGTCATCAGAGTCAATGCCAGTGGGCTAGACAGAGAGGTGAGATTTCTAAAACAAATTGCACTTGTTTTTGCATGCTTTCACCCTATTGAAATGAAAAAGATAAAACTTCCGTTTTCATTAGTGTACTGTGTCCGTCTCTGTGCGGTGTGCTGAGAGACACTGGTAGAGTGGTGGAAAGTCTCAGAGATAAGAGCAGACGTAGTAACGTTGCTCGTGAAGCCACGTCTGTAAAATGATTTGAATGAAATGTTGTTTTTTGGGGCAACTGGCTGATTGTATATGGCCCAATGTACAGTATGATGGACCCTGTGTTGTTTCAGCAGATTGCAGTACAGTGAATGAAAAAAAAAACATGTATTAATAGGTTCCATAAAGTGTATGAAGTGAATATGAAATTTGTAAAGGTTTAAAAAAAAATCTGTAAATTAAGCATGTGATCTGTTTTCACTCCGCCCATTAAAGAATCACAATCAAAAATCATTAAAATCCAATCGATACCCAACCTTTTCACTGAGCTCTTCCACCGCAAATGACCACAACATGTTTAAGCCTTCCAGTTGATGAGTTAAACTTCTTGTGTGTCTTCTCTAACAGAAATACCCCATGTATACTCTGGTGGTACAAGCAGCAGACATGGCGGGAGATGGATTGACTGGAGAAGCAAAAGTAATCCTAACTGTCACAGATCGCAACGACAATGCTCCGGCCTCTACTCAGCCGTCGGTAAGTACAACATACTTTTGACTGGAAATTCACTATTGGCTAAACACTCTCCAGAAGAGAAGTTCTCCAATCATAGCTTAGCAACCATAACGAGGCACAGCAGATCTATCACTAACCCTTATATGATTGGTCATCTGCTCCAGGTAAGCAGGACTGGATTTTTTTTTCAGCTACTGCAGTGTAAACATTGTTGCAACAAAGTGCTGCTTCGTTCCATTACAATCTAACTTTAGCCTACTGCTAACTATTAATTAGCTGCATGCGAACGCCAGATACGTGGCCAATGCTGGACATTTCTCCCCAATTCCGGGTCACATTACTGCTGGGACATGTCCGGTTGTGTAGCATTTGTTTATGAAGCCTATTATTTATGATTTTTCACGGTACAATGTCCTGCTATATACTCCGCTGCAGTAGCTCCAGCTGCTACTAGTGAAACAAAACTGGATCGCAGCGGAGATCAGTATTGCCAACTCTTTTCCAATTAAAGTAGCTAGCACTAGCTCCAAAAGTTACTAAAAGTAGCTAGATGACGTCATATGCTCATTTGCGTATTTGTGACGCCATTACGCAATCATTTGCATAAAGCTTAGTGGTTGTGTCAGCAAGGTAAATAAAAAGAAATAGAAATCTTTAGCCAAATAATCCCAAACTCACTACTGGAATTTATATTAAATTATAATTATTACTTAGGTAGATTGGCTTGCCCAGGGCCAGGCCAGCTCAGCAGTGTCTTTCTCCTTATTACATTACATGTCATTTAGCTGACGTTTTTATCTAAAGAAACTTACAATTGCTATACATGCTATATACTACAGGTCGAATGCCTCTGGAGCAACTATGGGTTGAGCTTCTTGCTCAGGGCCTGCTCCTCAGTCACAGAACAGAAGAGAGAGGTGACTGTTTTGGCGGCCACAAGAGAGAAAGACCTTGTGTGCTCGCCCGGATAATACTGGCGTCTTTTCTACAGAAAGTTGCTGTTTTCTACAGGAAGTCGCCAGATTTGTCGCTAGTCGCTTTTGTGAAAAAAAAGTCGCTAAGGGGGTCTGAAAAGTCTCTAAATCTCCGCTTAGTTGGCAACACTGGTGGAGATTCCAGGAAACACGCTGGCCAATCAGAGCAGACTGGGCTTTCTCGGGAGGGGGGTTTAAAGAGACAGGAGCTCCAGCAGAGTGTCTCATACAGAGGGTGAATACAGGTGCAGCAGCCAGGGGCAGTAGGAAACAGATAAAGTGTTTTTTTAAGCTTTAAAGCATGTAAACATATTCTAGTGCAAACACAAAAATACAATTATGAACCTGAAAATGCTATACAATAGTTCCTCTTTAAAGGTGCAATTTGTAATATATTTACGGTATTAAATCCAAAAAATGACCACAATGTGTCATCAGATATTAAGGAAACATGCTAAGCTGGAATACTATGTTTTCTGACAACAATGCTTAAGCCAGTATTTTCTCCTTTGAAATTTGTGTTATGGCCTGTGTGTTGGTATCAACTGCCCATTTTGACAGCCAGGCCGGGTTGCCAGATATACCTGTAAAAACACAAACCCAGCACGCTACAGCTGTAGTACAGCCATGGAAGCAGCAAACAAACGAATAGGATCAACGGAGATAGATAAAAAACCTTGGCATGTTTCTAACAGTTGCCTTACCAGAGACGTAACAAACTCTGGGTCAATATTGGAGATATATTTGAAAGATGGAGAGAGCTTAGAGCCCTACTGCTTTTCCATGCAAAATCAGCCTTTATGTGTCTGCTTAGATTTCCGTCGCCCCTCTTTAAGACATATAAAGCTGACAAACAGTAATGTTAACTGTTTACACTCCTTTAACACAGACAGACAGACCTATATTACCAACAGTGGGCTATCAGCCTACACCGACCAAGTGTGGGCTTCTATTTCTGGCCTTCATGATCAAATATGGATTGTCATTGTAATTTCCCTGATTCAGCGTTTTAGGCCAATAAGAGTCCAGTTTCTAGTGGCTGTTGCACTGTAACTGTAATTAAATGTGCATGTTCTTTAAGAGTGCAACTGATCAACAGGTGCCCATTCTGGAAGTTCCCAAGTCGGGTGAGGGTCTGAGGAGGAGGAAGAGAGAATGGGTTATCCCTCCCCTCTCTGTCGTTGAGAATGACCGAGGACCCTACCCCCTAAAAGTATCTCTGGTAAGAGGAAATAAAGCCCCTCGTACTTGTTGGTACTGAACTGTATTTAATATGTTTTTCTGAAAAAGTTGACTCCATGTTGGTTTCTACTGCAGCCATTGAGCTCAGATTTTAAATTACAGTTTTTTTTTTGATTGCTAAACAGCTGGAGCCACGTGCAGAACTCTAACTACAGTCTGCACAGCAGCAGTTCATGTGAACCAAACTCTAGTTCCTTTTTCATTGCTTGAACACAGTTTTCAAAACTCTACACACTTATCCCATGACTTTGTTTAAATGCTAACACACTTCTGTCAAAACAGTGTATATACAGTATATAGGTAAAGTTCATAAAGCCTTATTTGTAATTAAAGAAACACCAAATAAGACTGAAAGAGTTATACACTGTACCGTTTGAGAGAAACAGTGAACAGGTAAAAGAGCAAAGATACCAATATGTCCAGGTAAGATGTCTGAGGTTACATACACAGTTATAAAAAATGTGAAAAAAACTTCCTTTACTGTAGTAAAACTGTGGACTTACTGTGAGGTGAAAGCAATGGAAACACCACAGTCATTTGTACTTTTAGATGATGCAGGTGCATGGCAAGCCAGGACATTCATTGTTCTTTGTTATTACGTACCTTTAGTTTAATTTTTTTTTCTTCCAGTCATTACATAAACTATTGCCTGTAATAGTTTATGTAATGACTGGAAGAAAAACAAATTCACGTGAAGAATTTCTTTAATGAAGCTATTGATTAATATGAAGTCACTTAAATTATTCAAACTGCAAAGATGAAAAGTTTGTATTTTCTGTATTGGTGTTTGATGCTAGTGTTTTTACTCTCAGTATGTTCTGAGTGACAGTGTGTGTTATCTAGATGAGGATTGTTCTGAGTGTTTGGCTGCCCTGAGTCTGTTTGGAGATGTCTGTGAAGAGATGTGTTGCTGTGAATGAGTTTTGCAGGTGATGTGAACTGTGTAGTTCAGGTGACTGTTGGTAGTGCACACTGTAGTTAGAGTTTTGCACATGTGGGTTCAGTTGTGACCACTGTCGTTTAGCACTCAAAATTAATTATTATTTTTTTATTTCTTATTTACAGTATATTCAAATAGAGCTTTCAATTTTCTTGTCAACATCTCTCCCAACTCATCTCTAAATAAAACCATTAAACTTATTTAACTGTTTAACTTTATCAAAAAAGTTAATTACCTTGTTTTATTGGTCTTACTAAGTTGCTTGTTATCATCATGTCATCAGGAGAAATCTAAATGTTTTCAATTGAGATAATGAAAGAGCATAGTTGTTCTCACCATGGCTGATATGATTAACAGAGCTGTTATCCAGAGAGATCACAAAAATAATTGACTTGTGATTTTGATAACAACATGTCAAATATTGTAACCAGGTCACTCCCGGTTTCTCTACCTCAAAAATGTAAAAACAGTATAACTCAAATACTTTGGCATCGCATTCTTACTGTAGTAAAACATGTTTAAAAAATATTATAACTATTGTCGTAGTGATTGAGAGTGGTATAACTCAGGCCTGTGGTGTTTTGTCCAGGTCCGTTCTACTGCACATAGAGTGAAGAACATCTCCTACAGCATCACTGGTCCAGGAGCTGATCAGCCTCCTGTTGGCCTTTTCACCATGGACAGAAACAATGGTATTCTGTATCTCACACAACCACTGGACAGAGAGAGGAAAGACAGCTACATGGTAAGCATCCTCTCTGATGTTAGTGCTACACTTGTGCTTTTGTTAAATTTTTCAGGATCAGGCCAGGAGTCATTCTAACACACTTTGTACTCCAAAGAAGCTTCTCACACCCCACCTGCAAGAAAATCCATTTATCTGCTGCCCTTCCATGCTCTGTATGTTACAAAAACATATGGCTCAATTCATTTTTTTGTCACATTTTTGTGCTCATCATACATCAGGGTAACGGGCTCATGCATGTGAATTCATATAATTCTATAACTAAATTTCTTGCATAACTTGGTCATATTTAAATTCCCCTCAGTTTATTAAACGTTCAGATGCCAGGATTATTGTTAAATTACATAAAAGTATCTGGCTCTCAGAAACATGTAAGACTTTATGTAAGTTCAAAGGCTCTCACACAAGTTCAACTGAGAACATGGTGACACACATTCACGTTTTGGTCAATAACAGGATTACTTGAATCAGTATGTATCTTTCTGTATGATCCATACCCAATCATCTCCATTGAGTATTTTTGCAGGTACAGTATAAAAATACAAATGTGTTTGTCGTATGCAGGTTCAATTACATGCTGTTGCAGAAGGTTCAGGAAATGCTGAGGCCCCTATGGATATTATAGTGAAAGTAATTGACCAGAACGACAACAAACCTACTTTCGCTCAAGACATCTTTCTGGGAGAAGTTGCTGAGGCCTCACCAAGAGGTACTGTTAGTGGATCTCATTTAATCCTGAAAAAGATGTATGTCAGAGTTCAACAGTATGATTCCCTTTTACAAGACAAAACAGCAGGATAGGACTTCTACTGTTTGACCTTTTACTTTGATATAGTAAAATCCATGACCTGCTCCAGCACATTGGGGGAAATACTACTCAGTGAATGTGCTAGTGCTGAATGGGACTTTTTAAAATTTTACCTGTTACCTAGTCTGGCCAGACCTTCCTCCACAGAGCTACGGAGGAGGGTCTGGCTAGTCCGCACAGCATTCTGCGATGGGAGAATGGAGATGGTTTATTGGCATTTCTTTAAAACAATCATCATCATCATCGTCTTGGGTGGTGCTAAGCGCCGGATGGAGCGACGTTGGCTCTGCAAAATAGCCTCGGGAAGGAACTTGTTTTGGTGGAGCGTGTGTATGTTCAAAAGTTGTTTTAGTTGTCCAACAGAAAACTCGGATTCGACAGATAGTCTAGCTAGCTGTCTGGATTTACCCTGCAGAGATCTGAGGAGCAGTTAACCATAGTCCTCAGAAATCCACCGGAGGTTAGAACACCAACACAAAGAAAGAGGAAGGTAACGGACATCCGGTGGAATTTCCAGCGGCACCGAAGCAATCCTGGAAGTGGAACGTTGTGGATATAGACTACCTGTTATCCCACAAAATCGGCTAGCAATAGCAGTTGTCAAGGTCATATTCTCAAAAAACAAAGTTTCAAAGTTTAAACAAATTTTCTAGTTGAAAGTATAGGGGTCTAGGCCAATGGTGTGTCCAAAAAAATATTCATTATAAAAACATTAGTGTGCTGTCACTGAAGTGAGCACACATCTTAAGCTAAATCTCATGGCAGAAACAACTTTGGACTCTTTGTTATCTTGGTCATTACTCTTATTTGGTAGTTGTCTAAATCTACCTTTGTTTTCTGTTTGCGCAATGCATTACAGTAATTAGTCTTAACTAGTAATCATAGATTGTACACTACTTTTAACATCTATGGGTACTTTTTATCCACTCTATGGGGTATGATAAAACTACAAAATGATTTAACTGACACCCTAACCCCACACATACCATGATCACCAGATGCATTGTTAGGTTGGAAAGAAAACTAACATACTGTTAGCCCTGTATGGCCCAGCTTTATTTTGTAAATCCCCTCTCTTATGGAGTGCTCTGAATACTTTGAGAAGTCTGTTCTTAGTTTTCACTTCTGACTTCCATCTCTCCAGGTTTTGAGGTGATTAAGGTTGTGGCCACAGATATTGACCAGCCTGATACTGCCAACTCAGATATCCGCTACCGTCTTATGAGCCAGGAGCCAATGTTGCCCAGTGACTTCCTGTTTGTCATCAACCCAGTCACGGGAGTCATCAGAGTCAATGCCAGTGGGCTAGACAGAGAGGTGAGATTTCTAAAACAAATTGCACTTGTCTTTGCATGCTTTCACTCTATTGAAAGGAAAAAGATAAAACTTCTGTTTTATGTCTCTGTCTCTGTCTCAGAGATAAGAGCAGATAATAGCAGACGTAGTAACATTGCTCATGAAGCCACATCTGGAAAATCTTTTGAATGAAATAAGTTGTTGTTTATAAGTTGAAATTGTTTTTTCGGTCAACTGGCTGATTGTATATGGCTCTGATGTACAGTATGTTGGACCCTGTGTTGTTTGAGCGAGTTACAGTACAGTGAATGAAGAAAGAAATAGATTATTATTCAGTCATATTATTTAATAACAGCAACCAAATTAAAGTGTATGACATTAATTTACAGGTTCCATAAATTGTATGAAGTGAATATGAAATCTGTAAAGGTTTTAAAAGCTTTCCTCTTTCCTCTCCCTGAGCTGTTCCACCACTGTATGTCCTCTCTCTCTTTGAACTCACCTCAGTCTGCTCTTATAAGATCGGGGACACAGGTAGGCCACACCCACCCCAGCCCAGCGGCCAATAAAAAACCAACAGCTGCATTGTGACGTGACACCTTTATCCATGATTGTTCTGTCTATGGTCTCAAGTCCGAGATGCTTGAGATGGTTTTGTGTCAGGATTATCTGTTCAGCACTGCTTGCAGGTTTCCTCCATTTTGCATTAACAAAGAGCACATTACTGTAATTGCCTACTGGTTAGAGCAACAGAAACTGCAATGGATCTCAGTGACTGTAAACCTAACGAATGCCCCCTGATGAAGTAGAAGACAGGGTCTGTTACTTTTATACACTGTACATTTAGAGTTTGGAGCGCTAAATACATATTAAATGTAATTGTTTTATTTATTACATACTTGAATAGCAGTTAGAATATTTAATATGAAATGACATTCCAAGGGGAAGGTAACTAGTACCACAATAAGTACTTCCATAACCACATTCACAGCACACATGCTTCTGTTCATAGCTGAAGGCAATTTCTACAGCAAAAGGACTTGAGAAGGTGTCATCATGTAACATCACATCTGCCGAGGCTAGGGGGATGCCATTAGTTTTGCAGCTATATTCAGTTCCTTAAAGGATTCTGCTCCAACTGAGTCTGTAAAATGACCGCAACATGTTTAAGCCTTCCAGTTGATTAGTTAAACTGTTTCTTTACTAACAGAAATACCCCAAATACACTCTGGTGGTACAAGCAGCAGACATTAGAAGAAAAGAATCACAATCAAAAATCATTAAAATCCAATCGATACCCAACCTTTTCACTGAGCTCTTCCACCGCAAATGACCACAACATGTTTAAGCCTTCCAGTTGATGAGTTAAACTTCTTGTGTGTCTTCTCTAACAGAAATACCCCATGTATACTCTGGTGGTACAAGCAGCAGACATGGCGGGAGATGGATTGACTGGAGAAGCAAAAGTAATCCTAACTGTCACAGATTGCAACGACAATGCTCCGGCCTTTACTCAGCAGTCGGTAAGTACAGCATACTTTTGACTGGAAAATATTGGCTAAACACTCTCCAGAAGAGAAGTTCTCCAATCATAGCTTAGCAACCATAATGAGGCACAGCAGATCTGTCAAGCTTCAGAGTTCTCACCATGCTTAAGCAGTGTCCATGGGGCTAAAGTAAAAAGTATAGTCAGTGTTGTTGGCATTTTTTAAAGTGGACGTATTATGCTTTTCCAAATTTCATAGTCATATCTATGATGTTATAATGTCAGATTTTCATGTTAAACATGGGCAAATAATGAGGTAAACATATTTTAGAGAAATCGCTGTGAGCTAAAACATTCAGATTTCCAACAATTCTGAACGCTCCGGTTTCAACAGGTTTTCTACTCTTGGCTAGGTGTCACGTAACACTTAGTCGGCCTTCTCCGACCTTCTATGATTTGTCAGCCGCTCCAGCCAGGCAGTACTGGAGTGTTTATTTTTTAGCTATTGCGGTGTTAACATTGTCTAAACACAGTGCTTCTTCGTTCCATTACAATCCAACGTTAGCCTACTGCTAACGATTAAGTAGCTGCATGCTAATGCCAGATAGCTGTAATCTTGGTGGCCAATGCTGTTCATTTCTCTCAAATTTCGGGTCACATTGCTGCTGGGACATGTCCGGTTGTGTATTGTATGTTTAAGAAGCCTCTTTTTATGGTACAAAGTACTCCTATATACTCTGTTGCAGTAGCTCCAGCTGCTACTAGTGAAACTAAACTGGAGCAGAGAGGAGATTCCAGGAAACACGCTTGCCAATCAGAGCAGACTGGGCTTTGTCGGGAGGGGGGCTTAAAGAGACAGGAGCTCCAGCAGAGCGTCTCATACAGAGCTGCCATGGGCAGTATGAGAAAAATAAAGTGATTTTTGAACAGTAAAGCATGTAAACATGTTCTAGTACAAACACAAAATACAAATATGAACCTGCAAATGCTATATAATATTTCCCCTTTAAGAAGTGGCTTTAAAGTGGTGATAGAATGCAAAATCGATTTTACCCTGTCATAGTTGAATAACGACAGTTCGGTGGGTAAATAAGAAATACATAGAAGCTCAAAATCCCATTGACACCCCTTTACTATGAAAATCTCATAATTTGAAACTGCCGCTGAAAACGGGCGAATCTCAACAAAGCTAGATGCTTACGTAAGCATTTCAGGACCTGTACCTTTGTCACAGCCATGGTTGTATTAAGAGAACAGTCACGCCCCAACATTTACATAGGCTACACAACTGACCTGAGATCAGGTGGTCTTCTGAACTAGGTCACGCAGATCTCTGCTATTCCATTACAAAATTCACTTCTGAAACTTTTTTATGCGAGAAATCAACCATGTAAAGCTCAAATATGGGCCGTTTTACGAAAATTGCTGGCTAATTGAAAATTTTGTCCGACTGTGTGTCGGAGTTCAGCAGCCGGTGCTGCCTGGGTTGCTACATCGCTGCCCTGCCTGTCCTCCGTCACAGACCCCGGCCTGCTGTGAGCTCGATTGAGCTCGGCCGGTGGCCCGGTGCTCAATACCCGCGCAAACTCACCCTATTCTGGGTGACTGGAACTACCACACGGCGTTGCCCTGACAGAGCTCCAGGGCTTGCAGCTCGCTGTTCTCCCTCCCCTCTTCCTGCTACCGGCCGGTCGGTGAGAGCGTGGTCAGCGAGCTTGTTACGCCCGCAATCTCTTACCGCAGCCCGCAGGTTCCAGTTAATCTTATAATGGATATGTGTTTCGAGTTTTTTAAACAAACAATCGGGGAAATAAACGCCTCTTGTCCGCGAGTCTCATTGATAGAGCCGCGGTGAGCTGGAGTCCATCGATGAGAGCTAGCTAGCCTCCTCCTAACGACACCTCTGACATTCACAAAAATGCATTAAAATTGAAATCTGAAATCGGACAAGTGTTAGCTAAGCTTTGTAAGACCTTGGGGAACCTGTAATATTCATGTCGTGACGAAATTCAAACTGTAAATACACTATAGTTATGCCGAAAGTGTAGCTAGCTAGCCGCAATTTTCCCATTGTTTTGACTGGGACATATAGCTAGCTAACTGCTCGACATTAAGACGCCTTGCGTTCATAAAAATGCCTTAAAATCAAATCGGACACAACGGTTAGCTTTATAAGACATTGGGGTAGATGTTATATAAGTGGCGTGACGAAATTCAAACTGTAAATATACTATAGTTATGTCGAAAGTGTAGCTAGCTAGCTGCAATCGTTTCCCATTGTTTTGAATGGGACACATAGCTAGCTAACTGCTCATCCTAACTAGATGCTTCGCGTCATAAAAATGCCTTAAAATCAAATCGGACACAACGGTTAGCTTTATAAGACATTGGGGTAGATGTTATATAAGTGGCGTGACGAAATTCAAACCGTAAATATATTATAGTTATACCGGCAGCCGGCCGTGGAGCCCCAGTAGTGCAGTATCCACAAAGGGTGACTTTGCCCTGGGTATGGAGCCCAGCAGGCTGCCGCTTTCTCGTCAGACTGTGTGGAGCTCCTAAAGTCCGACACGTCTTACCAAATTTGCAATTAGCCATACATTTTCAAATAGGGCCAAAACACAGGGATGCATAAGGGCCAATAAAATATCAACCAGGCCATTTTCAGCCCAACCAATGTTACATACCCCATTAGGAGACCATAAGGAACAGTGTGAAATACCCTATATAATCATTCTATCACCCCTTTAAAGTTGACCATTCATAAACTGCTAGTTCATCTTCTTTTAACAACGCTAATCACATGTGATAAAAAATTCACACTAAAAAGATTGGATGTTGGAAGGAAGATTTAAGCACTTTTTTGCTTAAAGTGAATGAGTGACCTATATTAAACAGACAATCCCCCAGCTGTACAGGGAAGTAATGAACTAAACTGCATGATGATGCAGATCATTAAATCAGGGTAAAAAAAAAAAGTCATATTGAACAAGCAACAACAGCAACATTTTTACCAGTCCAAAGTTTGTTTCACTTTTAACACATCTCTTGCATTCTCCCCAGTATGAGGCAGAAGTTGATGAAAACAAAGTCGACGCTCACATCTTAACGATGTCAGTAACAGACGGTGACGAACCACATTCTCTAGCCTGGAACGCCAGGTTCGGGATTGTCGATGGTGATCCTGAAGGACATTTTACCATCGAAACAGGAAGTAACAAAGATGAAGGAATTATTTCTACTGCCAAGGTAAGATATTAACAAATCATTTTTTTAAAGTGCTCATATTATGCTCATTTTCAGGTTCTTCGTTGTATTAAGAGGTTATATCAGAATAGGTTTACATGGTTTCATTTTCAAAAAACACCATATTTTTGTTGTACTGCGAGTTGCTCCAGCTCCCCTTTTCACTCTGTGTGTTGAGCTCTCCGCTTTAGCTACAGAGTGAGGCATCTCACTTCTGTTCTATCTTTGTTGAGAGTCACACATGTGCAGTACCTAGGTCAGCACTACAAGTCAGTCAGAAGCAGAGCAGGAGGGCGTGCCACGCTAGCAGCTAGGCGAGCATTATAACGTGTGTTACAAAGTGACGCTTGTTCGTCACGGAAGTAAAGGCTGGACTACAATAGAGCTGTTTGGAGCAGTTTGTGAACAGTGTTTTCTGTTGGAGATGGTAAGTTCCTTTGGGGTGGACTTTGGGCTTTTTCACTTTGTAAACCATTTACATGCACAAAAAAGATATATAACACAACAAAGGAAAGGGGAAAAGTATAATATGAGCACTTTAAACATGCCAAAATATTAAAGTTGTGAGATATAAATGTCTGTTTTATTTTGTTTTTCAGGGACTTATTAACAATCACTTTCATGTATTTAAAGTGATGGTTCGGAGTAATTTCACCCTAGGGTCCTTTGCACCATGACCTCGAGCCAAACAACCCCCCAGAAGCTTTTTTCACCTTGGTCTAACATTGGGAGAGTTAGCGTAGTGTAGCGTTATCAGCTGAATAGCTTAGCGCAGAGGCTAATGGACCCATGTTTGTATCTCGTAAATGACCCCACTAATAATGCCCGAAATGATACCAAACGTCTACACTAGTACAAATAGGTTATGTACTCATAAAACGATGGATTGGAAAGTTTGTAAGTACACCAGAAGTTTATGAACACTTGCCTGCTCTCTTCAGCTCTCTGCTGCTGCTGCTGCTGCTGCTGCTACCTGCAGTTAGACGAGTGCTTAGGGCCGTCTACAAATTACTACACCGAAAAGAGATACAACAAAAATATTTATTAATTTAATGATCAAATAAGGTAATGTCTCCAAACTTACCTCAATTATTACTTGTCTCCTGATAGTTATACTACAGCACTTACTTAAAAAAAAAAGTTAAATTAAAAAATATTTTTCTTGCATCTCTTTTCGGTGTTGTAATTTGTAGACGCCTACCGCACTCCGTCTCGCTACTTAGCAGCAACAACAGCAGAGAGCAGAAGCCAGCAGGCGTGTTATTTACATAAACTTCTGGTGTACTTACAAACTTTCCAATCCATCGTTTTATGAGAGCATAACCTATATGTACTAGTGTAGACGTTTGGTATCATTTCGGGCATTATTAGTTGGGTAACTTATGAGATACAAACGTGGGTCCATTAGCCCCTGCGCTAAGCTATTCAGCTGATAACGCTACTCTAAGCTAATGCTCCCAATGTTAGACCCAGGTGAAAAAAGCTTCTGGGGGGGTGTTTGGCTCGAGGTCATGGTGCAAAGGACCCTAGGGTGAAATTACTCCGAACCATCTCTTTAAGTAAAGAGTGAGAATTTGAGTTTTAGTTTTACAGCAGTATGCTGTGTCTGATAAATTTTGCTGCTGTGCATTTCCTTCCATCCAACCAGGGTCTTGACTTTGAGAAGAGCAGCACGCACACTTTGTTGGTTGCAGTGGTAAATGAGGTTCCTTTTGCTGTTCCACTGCCCACTGCCACCGCCACAGTGGTGGTGACTGTGCGGGACGTCAGTGAAGCTCCAGTCTTAGATCCAGTAGAGAAGCATGTGGTAAAACGGGAGGCCCTTGCTGTTGACAGTGATGTGGTGAAGTACACCGCTTCTGACCCAGACACCGGATGCACACAGAAAGTCATGTAAGATCAAACTCTGATGATTTTTACTTTAATCTTGTATTTAAACGCAATATTAAAGAAGGTTAACAAAGAGTGCGTTCATCACTAAAATGTCTCAGCCTGCAGATGGTGACTGTATTAGTGGGGATAAAATGTAGGAGTAGCTGAGATTTTAGTGAATGTGATAAAGCTTCTTTAGAGGCTGAAAATCTTACAACTTTTAATTTCCAGCACATCCTAGGTCAACACTTTGATACTACTAGGGCTTGGCGGTGTATCGACATTTTAAGGTATATCGATGACTTAAAAAATGTTTTACATGAGCAGCTTCTTCTGTAGGCACACACCCCACCCACATAAAGCAAAAAGACCACAGTAGACTAACAAATTAGTAACTAGAAATAAATTGTGTAATGGAGTACATACATATACACACACACACACACACAAGTCCAAGTAAATTAAATTAAAAATAAAATAGTTTGCTCTTCTAAAGACACCAGTCACCACGTAAACTAAGATAAGATGGAAAAAGTAAGTATTTTAAGATATTTTTTATACGTAAGATAAAAATGGCTACCACATTTCGTCAAAGGCTGCAGAGTTGAGAGAGACATTGTATCGTACTTTCTCCATATGTAACAAGTTGGATATCGCTGCGCTTGCAAGGTCTTAAAGGATGTACTGTATAATCCTCGCTTTTCCAATAAGAATATTTTATTTTGTTTAGCAATAATTATGCCATGGCGAACAGTCTTACGATGTAAGTGGTTCAACACTTTCAGATTACAGTTCCCGCCGAGAACCACAGTACACGGGTCCAGTACAGTATCACAGTCATATCTGTGTGCATTCATGCCCCAGTAATTGCTGTTACTAACTTAGCTCTGGGGAGCTTGTGTTTTCCCACCTCGCAGTTTTCCTTCAATGAGGTTGGCACCTAAATCATGGTTGCGTGTTCCTGGTGTGCGCCCTGCTACACCGTGCTACGCCCTACTACGCCCCTGCTATGCCCTGCTATACCCTACTACGTCCTGCTACACCCTACTAGGCCTAACTATGCCCTGCTATACCCTACTATGCCCTGCTACACCCTACTACACCCTGCTATACCCTGCTACGCCCTGCTAAGCCAACTATGCCCTGCTATGCCCAACTATGCCCTGCTACGCCCTACTATGCCCTGGTATGCCCTACTACGCTCTGCTATACCCTGCTACGCCCTGATACACCGTATTACGCCCTGCCACGCCAAATTACACCCTGCTATACCCTACTGCGCCCTGCTATGCCCTACTATGACCTGCCTTGCCCTGCTACGCCATGAGCTACTACAACTACTATTTCTAGTCATAGTTCCATTATCTTTAATGTGACTATAATTGCCACTGTTCATCACACCCTCAACCGGCACCGTCAGACACCGCCTACCAAGAGCCTGGGTCTGTCCCAGGTTTCTCCCTAAAAGGAGGTTTTCCTCGCCACTGTTGCTCTAAATGCTTGCTCTTTGGGGACTTATTGGAATTGTTGGGTCTTTATAAATTAGAGACCTACTCTATCTGTAAGGTGTCTTGAGTTAGGATTTGATGCTAGGAATACAATTTAATTGATTTGAAAATACAAAGACAGGCAGAGATGTCCGACCAAAATTGGTTAGGGACAGGACCAAAAACGGTGACCCAGGGTGCCCTCTGCAAACTTACATTTTGGACAGGTTGGAGACACAGAATGATAGTCTGAATGTAGTTTAGTAAAGGAGTACTGTAGTCCATGTAGCACTTTAAATTTAGGTGGTTTGTAGAACATTTGTGAGTGTCTTTAAAGCACCCATATTATGCTCATTTTCAGGTTCATAACTGTATTTTAAGGTTGTACCAGAATAGGTTTACATGGTTTAATTTTCAAAAAACACCATATTTTTGTTGTACTGCACAGCTCTCTCTCACTGCTGCAGATCCTCTTTTCACCTGGTTTCTGTTTTAGCTACAGAGTGAGACCTCTTTTGTTCTTCTTCTTCTGTACTATCTTTGATTGCACTCGCAAATGCGCAGTAGCTCAGATGTAGATCATGTCAGCTAGCTAACTCTAGAGACAGTAAAAGAAAGGCTGTTTCTCCAACTTCGGTCGGTTACAAGGCAGGATTAGCTGGGAGACTTCTAAATGAGGGTGCACATGTAAGTAGTTCTTTTGTAGATTATGGTGAACTTGTGTGTGTTGTAGCAGTGCTTTGCTATTGAGAACGAGGTAGCATGCTAGCGTTAGCATGCTAGCGTTAGCATGCTAGCGTTAGCATGCTAACGCTACACTACGAGCTAACGGTTGTGGTTAGCCAGCTCGTTTCGGATTGTGACGTCACAGTCCGGGCCGATTTTGAACAGCTCACCCGGAGAATGAAGGCAGGACACATTCAGAAACCGTATCTCACTCAGAACACCATGGATGGAATTTTTTTTTTTGGAAGCACCAGAGACACAAAATAACACTCCAAATCACAGAAAACGTGTTTTTTTTTCATAATATGGGCACTTTAAGATATGATAATTAATTTTATTTTTTTATCAGTTGTTGTCCCACCCAGGTCCTTTTCCCATGCTTCCTTTGAATTCTGTGTGGGAGTTGGGTCATATGCTGCAAACAAATCAGGAGACACCTTTTTTGGAGCCTGCTGTCTGATTCATAAGATTATAAAGTTTAATGGGGGCTGGCATTGACACAAACGGTCTTTAACAATTGTGATGTTTTTGAGTTAATACAGATTAAATTGTTTTGGGTGCAGAACATAAAATATATCACACAGGAGCCACTCACTTACTTGTGCAGTAATAAGTAAGTAAGTCTGACTTGGTGTTTTCCCAGGTTTGTAAAAAAGGAATCCGCTTCTCAGGTGTACTGTGCAGGGGCTACTAAGTCAAATTTCCTCCATTTTCCTCTTTGTTACAGAGATGGTCATCGTCCTGAATTTACTCGCTGAGCAGTTGAGTACACTGTGGTCCTGAGGGCTGCAGACAACGAGGGCCTGGAGCAGGACAGCAGCGTATAGGCCACAGTGTGTGACTGCACTGGGGAAGAAGTGTTATACATATAGGGCAGGTGGTACCGAAATGCCTGTAATCCGGGGAATATTGTGAGGCAATCTTTTGCTGCTCAGTAAGTCTAATATTTGATTTTAGTTATATGTAAAGATGCTCATGCTTTCTCTGCTGTGTAGGAAGTGGTTGGACTTGATGTGACTTAAAGGGTAACTTTGTTTTGTTTCAACCTTTTTTCAACCACTTTTTGTATGTCTTCGTGACTGATGGGAACAACAATTTTTGACACTGGTCCAGTATTAAGCAAGATCGCTGCAAGTCGGCAGTCAGCGAAACAACCTGCAATGTAAGTTAATAGGGCACTTTAAATTCACATCCACAAAAAGCTGTTTTACCACTGACAGGCTCCGATTATTATTCGGAGTATCTGACAACATTATGGAAAGGATCCCTACAGAGGTAGATCTTAATGTTAAAGAGTAAGATTCTTATTTTTAAACATTCCTGAAATTGCTATCACTAAACCCACCAGACTCCATGCAAATAAACATTCATTTTAGAATTGTAAAATACAATTAATTTTAAGTCGACAGACACAAAATGAAACAATGAAAAGCCATCTTGATTCGTCTTCTCACTTTTCCAACCATAACCACTCTGGTTTGGTTGAAATTAACACATACTTTAGCGATTTACATTTGGAAATATGTTGGCTGTATACACACTAAAAGTATTGTTCATTTAAACGTAGTCTGGTGGGTTTAGGGATAGTGAACTCAGACCTTTTTCTTGTTTAAAAAAAGAGGATTCTACTCTTTCAAAAATGGTCTATCTCTGAAGGGATCCTTTCCATAATGTTGTCAGACACTTAGAATAATAATCTGAGCCTGTCAGTGGTAAAACAACACTTTTAGTGGAAGAAATTGACGATGCACATTTGTCCTGTAGGGTTACATTGCAGCCCGGGTTTGCGGCTGCCGATCACAGGGTTTTAGCTCAATACTGGACCAATTTCAAAGACTGTTATTCAGTCAGTTACGCACAAACAAATAGGAAAATAGGTCCAGGTTGGAAAAAAAAATGTGTTAACCTTTAATCATGGGTGTGTGTCGCTTTGTGCTCAGTGTTTGTTCAGTACTGGTGTTGCTGCTGTAAGACGGAGAAGAGGAGAGAAGAAGGATGATTAAGGGAAAATCTAGTTAGCCAGCCAATGCCACATCACCCTCTGAGGCTGTGGGCAATGATATATCAATAAATGCTTTTTAAAATGTTCAATTTGTTGTTGAAATGATGTCTGTTTAGTTGACATCTTTATCACATTATAATGTCAACACGCTTTTTGGTTTTCCTCCAGTGGTACATTATTGTTTTCTATCAGTATACAGCATATCAAATCTGTTTAGAAATATCGGGAATATTGAATAGGATAGAACACAATGTAATTGTGCTAAATAAAACATCACATTCATTATAGTTTCACTTGTTTTCATTTTACACAAATTGTATATGCAAATAAAATACACATTTTCTATAGACTCAGTCTGACACTTTAAAAAAACAACACAATTCCAGTGCTGGTTCCATGGTATCAGAATATTGAATAGTCGTCATGGAAACATGAATTGGTCATGTGACATGAGCTGTGTTCGAAACTGCTCCCTCAATCACTCACTATTCCCTATATAGTGTTTATTAAATAGTGAACTATATAAGGAACAACCAAACAAGATTTCGGACACTCACTGAAAACATTGTTGCGTGCCACGGGTCAGGAGATGCGCCCGTTATTTGTGTGACGGAGGCGGGTGCGCCCAGCATCATGTAAACAAACCGAAACAAAAATACTTCTAATACGTCCCTAAGACAAACCGAGCACTCAGGAGAATAGTAAAAGGTTGTATAAATGTTGCATGTTACATTGTGGTATACGGGAGTAAAATGTAGGCTACATCGTATGCACACTCAAATTAGCAGTCCATTGTGGGTATTTTATAGTGGACTATTTAGTGAATGAAATTAACCGCGGAGAATTCGAACAATACTACAAAATGGTGAACACACTATATAGTGCACTATTTCCGTGATAGGGAACGGTTTTGAACACAGCCCGTGCCCCTCTTCTAGCCTTGCCACACTGTCCCTATACAATTGATGTATGTACAATTGATTGCTATGTATATTTGCAGCACTCCACAGTCACTAAATGGAAGACAGCCATACAGTATGAATCATACTGTATGATGTCTGGCATTCAGGGTTCATCACACACACTTTGGCTTCAACACCAGTCAACAGACGTTACAGCAATAAAACTCGCTCTCAAACAAACAAACTTTATTCTTTATCATCACATACACACAGTAAAATGTAGTGAAATTCTATTTCCTTTCATTTATTCATTTTCTTTTAAATTTATTTATTTTAAATTACCTTTAAATGCATTTCATATTTTGAAATGATCTTCCCTTTAACCAGTGGTGTAGTCTGGTGATACGCCGGTATACCCAGTAGAGAAAGCTCCAGGATTTCCATATACCCGCTTAAAAATGCCCAGTGACACGCAAAAACATACTTTCCTTTATAATTATAATATATTTTGAAATGTCATCTGTGTTTTTCATCTTCACACTAAATAAAAGTATTTCCACTGTAAATTGGTGCATAAAAGTGTGTCAGAATGCAGGAAATTAAGTCGTTGGTGCTTAAAACTTCCCTGGGGGAGGACACCCAGACCCACCACTATGATATGCCCCCCCCAAAAAAAAGAAGGTAAATTGTAGCCAATATAGTACAGTATACCCACTACAATACATTAGACTACACCACTGCCTTTTACCCCGCACCTCTCCAAAGGGATCAACTTTTTTTCAACTTGGTTGATCGACATCAGAGTGCATGGATCGACTATACATGTCTTGCATTATATTGACCGGTCAAGATTGCCAGAAAACTGAGGCGCTGAGCAGCATCTCTGTACTACGTTACAACTGTAGTGCACCCATAATGTTCTCTTAATACAGCCATGACCCATATACTGACATTTATGATAAATGTCATCGAGCGGACAGGCAGAGCTAGTGACGGACTTGGCGAAGTTAGCGCACATCCATGTGACTACGTCCGGTTTTCAAAATAAAGTGTTAAAATAGGGTGTAGGCTATAAAATGCATGGAAATAAGGTCATTTGGATTAAATTCACAGGAAGTATAACATGACCTATGTCCCTTATGACAGTCTTAGAACAGATGTCCTAAACTTAAATATATAATTAATTGTCAGAAATGATGGAGGGATGTTTTTTTTTCAACAACATTGTCAGGAATTATTAATTTAACTTGCCTTTCCAGCAATACAAACAACAGTAATTTCCCTCACAATTTAATGGAATTTTATTTTTAATTCATTAGGAACACTGGTGACATGTTTTATACTTCATTTTAAGACACAAACAACCTTTCAGGCACAAGGTGAGCGGCAATCCCTTTCTGGCACCTGGAAATCTACATGTATGGTTGAAGCCAAATATTTTCTCACAAGTCCCAAATCATTAGGTCTTTAAAATACCTTCAAAGGTTCTATGCTGCTACCACTAATATGCTATTCCCTAAAGAAATATAATACAATTGAGTAAATGCTCTTCTGTTGGCCTAAATTCACATCAAAGTATTAAAGACCACATTTGGCAATTGTTAAGGATCTTTTATTTGCATCTAGAGCAACCTGGGTTATTATGGCATTTCAATTCAAATGTAGCTCATTGGTCAGCTAAACAATCATTCTGTGAACTCTACTCCAGCATAATAGCTAGGTTTGAAGATAAAGATTATTAGGCATTCTACAGAGTTTATTTTGAAAGTCTTGAACATGGTATTGCGTTTACGAACTTGACTGTGCTGTTGCTACTTTAGTGCAGTGATGTCTGCGTTGCTTTGCCTCGTAGCAGGAGCACTTTGCTTTTATGTGATAGTGTATTACGGTGTATTCAGAGGCGCTAGGTGCTCCAGTTCAGTGAAGCTGAATGGGAAGACGGCCATTGTTACAGGTAACGAGCCTCACCTACTACTGTAGCTCCTGCTAACATGTAGCTTCCTTCAGACTCTCTGCTCATCTTCATGTAAACACTAACAGTAGGTGTGTCTCTAAAACACATGAACCCGAGTGTGTCAACGCTGTACCTTTCATTAAAGTTAGCTAGGTAGGTGACGTGATAGGCACTAGGCAGCGCCTAATTCCATTAATTACCTGATAATGGACACATTAAAGGGCATTAAACTCGCTTATACCATGGTCCATTACACCTTTTAAGACAATTAATACATTATTTGCGTGCGTTTTGCAATCAAAATCTAAAGTATTTTCAAATAGTCTGTTTTCCTGCAACACCTGAAGGTTCGACTATAATCCCTGGAAGATACATTGGCATCCAAAAAGGTTATAATGCAATGGAAACGTTGTTCACTGGTAAATACTGTTACCAGTAAATAGGACGGACATGGCAATGGGAGACAGTAGCCTATAGTCCGCTCAGCTCCCAGCCAGAAAGTTTACGCTATGCTAGTGGGATTTGATAAACCGTAACGGTAAGGGTAATTTTAAAGTATAGAACAGAATAGAATAGTTTATTTGTCATTGCTTTACAGACAACGAAAAGCAGTGTATGTGTAAGTATGTTGAACAATAAGACAAGCTAGCTATCCAGCCATTTCATGGTCTCCAAAACAATATCAGAACTACCTAGAACAAATGCGAGTTGAACAGCGAGCGAATGGTGACGAGGGATGCTCGCTAAAATGTGAAACAGTAAATTGGCTGTGTGGTTTAGAGGGGCTACGTCTAGCAGCTAATGCGTTAGCGCCATATTGTGGTGTTCATGAGGCACTGCAGGACAACACAGTTGTAAATAAAATATTCAGTTTATTATTATTTCCTTTTAATCTATCCCAAGTGCTGTCTTCATCTTTCCTCTTGATCCAAGCATATCAACTATTGTAGTATCTACCTATATTTCGTTTTGGATCCAGGTATTCTAAAGCTAACCTAGGTATTTTGAAGTGTGTGTTATAGTGCGTCCATTAAACCTATCCACATCTGTTTTCAGTTATTAAATGGCCAAATTTTGTGGCCAAAGCCAAAAGTATTGAAAAAGGTAAAATGTGAAAATGGAGCCAGAACAAACTGGACTGAACAGACACTGGCTTTTACAGACTTCTGAACTGTAAGTACAGTAACTGCCAAGTACTTTAGGGTTAGGCCTAACCCTCAAAATTATAGAAATGTGTTCCTTCTAGGCTGAGATAAGCCAGAAAATGTGTTTTTGGCTCATATGGATGAAAGACACCAAATCCCAGAATGCACTTGCTTCAACCTCAACCCAAATATGTTTTATTGTCATTTCAACCATATACACGAAACAACATTTCAACGTGGCTTTAATGGTTACACATTTAAAATATATAAAAACGACATACGAAACAGGTGTTTACAGTCCACCAAGCGCTAATGCTAGTATGCATTAGCTGAACTTTACGTGTGTGTGCAATAGCTAAATGTAGCCGATTATAAACACATTTGCGTGAAATGTATAATGGTCGGCATTTACTAGTCACAAACACCCCCAGCAGTTAGCATTTCGTTGGATACAAGCAGCTAATTAAAGCCCGTGTTAAACAGCCCATCTCCACTCTTACCCGGCAACATGTTTCCACAACAAGAAAAACAGCATTCTCTGAACTCGCGATGGGAGTTTCGTTGAAGTTGGATGTAGTCCAGTTTGTTGTCTAATGAGCAGACACTTGCAAGCAGCATTGATGGAACAGGTGGCTGGCTAGCGTTAGCTTTCCACCTAGCTAGGTTAGCTATACTCCAGCCCCCGTTTGCGTTTCACCGCTGAGAATGTCCCCCCATGATCGCTCCGCTCCGGCCGCTGCCCGCTCCGGCCGCTGCCCGCTCCGGCCACTGCCCGCTCCGGCCGTCGCTGCTGCCTGCTCCGGCCGCTACCCGCTCCAGCCACTGCCCTCTCCGGCCGCCGCTGCTGCCCGCCCACCGAGGGCCGGTGGTCTACTAAATTTTCCAGTGTCCCACTTCGCCGGCAGATTCCGTCTGCAAAAACCATTGACATATGGCAAAAACCAACATCCCCGCCCCCAGACTCGCTGCTGCTGCTTCTTCTTCTTCTGATTTTGGCAGTATAGACGCTGTTAAGCGTATTACTGCCCTCCACAGGTCAGATTTAGATCTAAATTCTCACACACACGTCAAATACACAGGAATGATTCACATCGGCCCTATTCATCGGCCCTATTTTGACATCGGAACGATACCGATGTGTAAAAAAATGACCATATCGGCCGATATATCGTGCACCACTAGTTGTGGACATTTGAGGACGTCATCTTGGGCTTTGGGAAACACTGATCCACATTTTCACCATTTTGTGACATTTTAGAGACCAAACAACTAATCCATTAATCCAGAAAATAATCCACAGATTAATCAACAATGAAAATAACTGGTAGTTTGCAGCCCTAGAATAATGTGTATTTTAAAGAACTGAATTTGTTTTTAAATGGAATGCTGATTGTATAATCTCAATACCAAATGTATGACCCAAGTAATGATTTGTTCATACAGTAGCTCTAATATTCTGTTATCTGCAGGCAACATGAAATGTCAGTCTTTGGAATGACAGGTGTCATTGAGTTCAGCATCGCTCCTTGTTGTCAGCGTTTTGTTGATTATTATGTTTGTGAGTGAGTGGTTTTCCTGCACAGGAAGCAACACTGGCATCGGCAAGGCCGTGGCTCTGGATCTGGCAAAGAGAGGCGCCAGGGTGATCCTCGCCTGCCGCAACAAGGACAAAGCTGAGGCTGCTGCTTTCGACATTCGTAGAGTAAGTACTCTGACAGTTATAGGCTGTTCCCTACTCCACACACAGCACAGAGAATTCCAATTCAAATGTCCGCTGTTCTCATCCAGAAGGTGTGACTATAAAGCATTTTGGGGATCGACTGATGCTGGTTTTTTATTTATTTGTAGTTAATGAAACCGATAGCCGATATTTGGAGCCGATATGCATTTACAGTGAAAATGAAAATCTTTAAGTCAAAATTAAGATTTTGTAACATTACAAACTCCAACATTACAAACTGGGCAACATAAAACTTAAAAAAAAAAATGCTTTAAGCAGTTATTTAATAATTATAAACTTTCAACATAATCCACAGTAAAAGATACAGATGGTGTTGTGGGCGGGACATTAAGTCAGAGGGACAGACACAGAGCTGTAGCTAAGGCTGCACGATATGACCTAAAATCCAAATCACGATTAATTACACATTTTACCTCGATAACGATAAATGAACGATAATTAAATTTTTTGGTGATTCGTTAAATTTGTTTTTTTTTATAAAGTTTTAAAAAACGTCTTTTGCATGATAAAAATGTAAATAGTCTATAATCTATTTCTTAACTGCTAATTAACTTATTAGTCCTAACTTTGAACCATGAAGTTGAGCTTTAAGCTCCTCTTTTTTTTCTGCTCGTGGAGAGCTATGTGACACATGGAACTATATAGATGAGGAGCGGTGAGTTAAATCGGCCATCCGAGAGTATACCAGGCAGACACACAGCTGACAACCTGCAGGTGGCGGCGTTGGAGACAGGCTCAGTCCCGCAAGCGGTTTCAGGAAAGTGGCTAAAACATCAACACCAGTACAAGCCTACAGCTGTCCGCGGACACGGATTCCAGAAAGTGTGCCACGCAGCCTTCACACTGGCACTTGAAATCAGCTCTGTAATACGCAATGCGCCCCCAGTGGAAGTTTTGTTTCCATCAGTATTGTTTAGTTCTGCCAGATGTGCATATGACAGCCAGACTGATCAAGTGTGAATGTGCTTCAGGAGAGCGGGAACAACCAGGTGGTGTTCATGCAGTTGGACCTCGCGAGTTTCAAGTCCGTTCGCAGCTTTGCTGAAACCTTCCTGAAGACTGAGCCCAGACTGGACATCCTCATCAACAACGCAGGTGAGAATGTTTAAATACGGTGGAATATCCATCCGTGCTACATTATTATTTTTTACATCAAAATGAAACGCTGTGATGAAGGTCTGTTAGACTGAAAGCTCAAAATAAAGCGAAACATTGCATAGATCTAAGTGTGCAGATATCTCTTCTATCAGTTTGGACATAAAACAAAATGAAAAAGCACTGTTAACTACTAGTTTTATTTTATAACCTGGACCCTATTTTCCAATGCATTAGTGTCTAAGTGAATAACATGAACAGCAATCTTTGAAATTGGTCCAGTGTTGAGCGAGCAAGCTGTAACCGGCAGACGCGAGCCGGGCTGCAATGTAACCCTATAGGTCAAATGGGCATCGTCAATTTCTTCCACTGAAAGGCTCAGATTATTATTCTAAGTGTCTGACAACATTATGGAAAGGACAGGGATAGACCTTTTTGTTAAAGAGTAAGATCCTTTTGTTTAACCAGAAACCGCTCCGAAATCACCATTACCAAACCCACCAGACTCCATTTAAATAAACAGTACTTTTAGTTTGTATAGAGCCAGCATATTTCCACATGTAAATGGGTGAATTAAGGGTTTATTTCAACCAAACCAGAGTGGTGATTGTTGGAACAGTGGAAAGATGAACCAAGACGGCTTTTGATAGTTTTTGTTGTTGTTTTAGTTTGAATGAAGTGTGTTTTACTATGATAAAATAATAATTATTATTTAAATGGAGTCTGGTGGGTTTGGTAATAGCGATTTCATGTTAAACAAAAAGGATCTTACTCTTTAACAAAAAGATCTATCTCTGTCCTTTCCATAATGTTGTCAGACACTTAGAATAATAATCTGAGCTTTTCAGCGGTAAAATAGCACTTTAAGTGGATGCAAATTTAAGGTGCGCAATTGTCCATTAACGTTACATTGTAGCTTGTTTTGCCACTGCTGACTGCAGCGTTCTCGCTTAATACTTCAAAGATTGTTGTTCCCATCAGTCACTTAGACAAACAAATATAGGAAAATAGGTTAAATAAACAAAGTTACCCTTTTAAAGGAAACAAAATCAGTAAAATTTGACTTAACCACCACTACAGTGCTATAAAATGGAAGCACACTAAGTGATTGAACCACTCTGTTTCAGGTGTGATGGGTCCAGGACATACTGAGGATGGTTTCGGCATGGCGTTTGGGGTAAACCACCTGGGTCACTTCCTGCTCACCAACCTTCTCCTGGAGCAGCTGCAGCAGTGTGGTCCCAGCCGCGTGGTCACCGTGGCTGCACTTCTGCACTGCTTTGGCAGCGCTCACTTCCCTTTGCTGGCGTCCAAAAACGACTCTGTGTCTGCTCAGTCTACCTGGCAAAATCTTCAAGCCTACTGCAACAGCAAGCTGTGTAATGTGCTCTTCACCAGGGAGCTGGCCAACAGGCTGGAGGGCTCCAGCGTCACCTGCTACAGCCTCCACCCAGGTCAGTACCTTCTGCACATTTTATACTGGAATGTTGGGTGAGGCAACATATCCTGTGGCTGTTGTTTACAAGGGTAACTACTGTTTTTTTAACCTGGAATAGGGCTGCACGATATTTAGTTTCATCGTTTACATCACGATGTGCGATAGTCACATCACAGGACGTTGCGATGTTGACCATGGATGTTGACGCTAAAACAGTTTTGCTGCTTGATAGAAAAGTAAACTTGCACCGTTCTCCTTTTACATGTTTGTTACCAGCTGACCCTTCTCCTTTAAGACAGGTGGCCATGTGGGCAGCGTGTGTATGTGACGTAACGTAAAGCTGCAGACACACTGACCAGACGGCTGACCCTCAGCAGAAAAGGCAGTTGGACTGATCATCTCCCCGAGTTGGTCAAAAAAGTGCCTCGTAACACACCGAAGAGACGGGACATAATACGTCTCTATAACAGCAGGCGGTGCTAATCTGTATTTTTGCCTAAAAATTAAAACCGGCAGCTGATTGGACGAACGCGTCACGTGGGTTTCTCTGGAAATTCAAAGACAGACTGTCATAGCGGCTTGTTCTGAACACGATCTCATATTGTACTAAAATAGTTCACCGAAACGTGTTTCTGAAAACATTTTAAGCGAGAAATAGGCCATGCAGTTGCTGAATCTGTCTTCATTTCAGATCAACAAAGGTCAGTTTAAAAGATTTTTGTCAGATTTTGAGAGACTCTAGTCACGCTCGTTTCGCTCCCCGTTTCCGGGTTAGCCCTCCACCAATCAGATGGGTCATTTGAGTGTGACTGCCAGCAGTGCCCGCACAGCCGAGTATACATGTCAAATCGGCCAAAATGAAGGCTGATGGCCCCTCGGACGGACAACGGCACGGAACACACTGAACAGACTCGAGTCACTGACCTCGCCAGACTGTCCAACGGCCGATTATCGGCTTGGTGTGTCTCGGGCTTTAGTCCGATGGGGTTTGTTATGGGAAGTGAGGCTCTCCGTGTCTAGAAAAGTAACGTAAGCGGTAGCTGCCGGCGACACACTGATGCACATGCTCTTCCATGGGCGGTGAAGCTACAGTAGTCAGTGTTTTATGTTCGCTGCAAAGTGAACTAAATCACCTGATTAATGCAACGTAATCACGACATCTCCCGGCCATTTTTCACCTCAGAAAGCCGCTACCAGCCAGGCTAAAGCTAATATAGTTAGCCTAAAGAAACAAGGCGTCTGTCCCAACTAACGTTACGGTTCTGAGCCGCGATGCTGGAAATGTAACACTAATCTACAACAGAAGTCTGTGTCTCATATAACGTAATTTACACTCCGTGTTCCAAATTATTATGCAAATGATATTTTACACAGATTTTCCTAAATAGTCGATGCAAATGACAGTCAGTGTAATTTTCAAGTCATCAACCGAATTTAATTGAACAAACCACCCAAGGAAAACTCAAATGCACTGTTTCAAATTATTATGCACGACAGTTTCAAAACATTGTATAGGTTGTAAAGAACTGAAAATGGTAATTTGCTGAATTTGCAGCATTATTGCAGCATATGCAGCATATTTACTGACCTCAAAAGCTATTTCAATCAAACACATCTTAACAGGGCAAGTTACATGTTAACATAGGACTCATTCTTTGATATCACCTTCACAATTCTTGCATCCATTGAACTTGTGAGTTTGTGGAGAGTTTCTGTTTGAATTTCTTTGCAGGATGTCAGAATAGCGTCCCAGAGCTGCTGTTTTGATGCAAACTGCCTCCCACCCTCATAGAGCTTTTGCTTGAGGATGCTCCAAAGGTTCTCAATAGGGTTGAAGTCAGGGGATGGTTGCAGTGGGCCCAGAAATACATGAAGACTAATTTTCAAACAGTTTTGTTTACTGATGAGTGCCGTGCAACCCTGGATGGTCCAGATGGATGGAGTAGTGGATGGTTGGTGGATGGCCACCATGTCCCAATTAGGCTGTGACGTCAGCAAGGAGGTGGCGGTGTCATGTTTTGGGCCAGAATCATGAGGAGAGAGCTCGTAGGCCCCTTTAGGGTCCCTGAAGGTGTCAAAATGACCTCGGCAAAGTATGTAGAGTTTCTGACTGACCACTTTCTTCCATAGTACAAATCCTCCCTTTGGAGCATCCTCAAAAGATCCATGAGGGTGGGAGGCAGTTCGCATCAAAACAGCAGCTCTGGGAGGCTATGCTGACATCCTACAAAGACATTCAAGCAGAAACTTTCCATAAACTCACAAGTTCATGTGGATGCAAGAATTGTGAAGGTAATATCAAAGAAGGCATCCTATGTTAACATGTAACTTGCCCTGTTAAGATGTGTTTGACTGAAATAGCTTTTGATTTCAGTAAATATGACCTCCTAATGCTGCCAATTCGACTTATACCCTAACGGTTGGTGACTTGAAAATTATACTGACTGTCATTTGCATCGACTATTTAGGAAAATCAGTGTAAAATATAATTTGCATAATAATTTGGAACATGGTTGTAAGTGTTCTTGTTGCTAGTGTGTGACATGCAGGTCTGCATGCACAGCGAACCACCAATCACAATCAATGTTGATCAGTTTATCAAACAAACAAACAAGCATGCATGCATTATTAATATCATTCACTTTAGCCTGGATTAATAGTATTTTCTTAATACAATGGTGTCAAAAAAAGAATTTGTTTTGAAAATGCTTAGTTTTCGTTTAGTATTATTAGTTTTAGTGTTAGTTTTAGTCTTTTTTGTAATATGGGTTATTTGCAGTGTTTTTACTAACTGTTGCAGTTTGAAAAAGTAACTTAGTTACTTTACAGATTACTTGATTTTAAAAGTAATTTAGTTACTTTACAGATTACTTGATTTTAAAAATAGCGTAGTTAGATTACAAGTTACTGTATTAGTTACATTCAGCAACTGCCGACAACACCCCCACAGCCTCAACATAAAAATGACAACCGGTTTACTGTGAGGCAGCTCAGCGTTGCCAGTAGTAGGATCTGGTTTATTATGGCACGAAAGAGAGCGAGTCACCCGCGTTTAAGGGCAGCATTTCCGCTACAACATAGGCCTACTGCCCGACCAACTTCTTCAACTCTCCCCCACTTACTGGTTTTGCACCGAAGTCCAGCTTTTGTTGTTTGGGTGGTGGGGGGGCCTCCTTCACTCTGCTTCGCACCACCTGCTGGGACTTGCTCTGTAAGTTTGACTGCAACGCTGCGACTCCAAATGTTTCTTCAAATTTGACGTAGTGTTTTTGTAGCTAGATAGCACTTTGTCGCCACCAGCACAGAGTGTACAACGGACCTAAACATTGCCGTCTTTAGCTGACACAAACTCTAAATAGTGACTGTATTTCCAGCTAGAAAGCGCGCATCTCTCTCCTCCCTCCATTGTTGTTTACGTTTGTGTCGCTGCGTGGTACACGTGACCTGTCCACATGCTGAAAACGTGACTTGTCGCATACGTGACTTCCCTCCCCGAGACGCAAGAAGAAAGCAAAAATATATATTTTTACTAAGGAAAATGACAAAAATAGTAACGCACAGTGACTTGGATAAGTAACTTTAATCTGATTACTGGTTTGGAAATAGTAACGCGTTAGATTACTCGTTACTGAAAAACGTGGTCAGATTAGAGTAACGCGTTACAAGTAACGCGTTATGTGGCATCACTGGTTATTTGTCAGGGCCAAAATTCAAAAAGGTCAGAAAACATATTGTGTAATAATAACTCAACAAAAACATCATACAATTTTAGAAATATGTATACACAATGTATTCAACAATAACAGCGGTAAATAAACTGTACATATGGTCATAAATACGTAAACAGTCGCTTTATCGCCTTGTAATATTCGTGTTCTGTGTGAAAGTACCCATGACAAAAACAATAAAGAATATTGATATGATAATTATTCGCACAAAAGAAACCCCAGTGTGTAAAGGCCTTTATTCATAAAATGGACAATACCTTTCATAGACGGGTTTATCTGCTCCACAACTATAGCAATAGTTGCTCATACTCTGTTGTTGCTGGGGTATTCTGGGCCAGTATGGCTGCCACTAGATGATATTATGTCAGATAACAACATGGCATCATACACGGCACTTTCCTAAAGCCAAATGGTGTGTTATCTGCACGCATTTTGAGCTATCCACGTGTATGTCTATGCTGTATACAGCGGATGTAAACATACACACGTGTTATCAAAAAAAAAAAAAGGTTGGGTTTAAAAAAACGACAAAACCACGACGGTGACCTACATCACACGCTTAGGAAAACAATAACAGTTGGGTTTAGGAAAGAAACATTGGGGAAGGCTTAAAAAAAAAAAAAAAAAAATATATATATATATATATATATATATATAAAAAACGGCTGAAAAATGCCACACAGGGGACGCGAACCCAGCTCTCCTGGGTGAAAGTCCTGTGTTTTACCCAGCCAACCTCCTTCCGCGGACTTAAAGGGATACTTCACCAATTTAGCATTCAGCTTTGTATCAGTAGAAACCCGATAGTATTTCTGAATGACCGTGCCTCCCTCCCTCATGTCCCCCTGAGACGAGAGATTTCTGCATTTGGGGCCTGGAAAAAATCTTCCGATGACGTAAAATGACGATTTTTGCGTCATTGGAAGATTTTTGGGCCAGAGGCAAAGGACTACAGCCAGTAGTAGGATCTACTTCCGTATGTTTTCAACATGGCCACAGGGGGTTGGACTGCCGAGTCTGGCCGAGGTATTCGGTGAAAACGGACTGTCAGCCATCTTGAATCTTCACTAAACAGGCTTTCGGTTTCAGCAGAAAACATTTACAACAATTATCTGCATTCAAACTACCGGACGTGTGTACCACCGGGATATACATCGGTACAGATCGGAGAATATGGAGGTAACGCGATTACAGACACAATATCGGCACACTACGTGAGCTTCGCGGCACGGAGACCAGCGGTGTCGCTCAATGCCGCGGCTCGGCTAGGGGACATCCTCATCGGCTAGGTGGAAAGCTAACGCTAGCTGTCCACCTGTCCCAGCCATCCTGCTTGCAAGTGTCTGCTCATTAAACAACAAGCTGGACTACATCCTCCTTCAACGAAAATCCCAACGTGAGTTCAGTGACTGCTGTGTTTTTGTTGTTGTGGAAACATGCCTGAACAACAGTGTACCGAACCGGGACTATCCAGCTACCAGGCTGCTCGCACCGGCCCGTGGAGGTGGGCTGTGTTAAACGGACTGGTGTAGAAATAAAATCCAACTAGCTACTGCTAACTGCTGGTGGAGCTTGTGACTGTTAAATGCCGACCATTCGACATTCCACGCTAATTCACGGCTGTGTTTATACTCCGTGTTTAGCTACACCAATGCTAGTATGCGTTAGTTGAACTTTACGGATCCTGCTTGCAAGTGTCCGCTCATTTAGACCACAAACTGGACTACATCCAACTTCAACGACACTCCCAGCGTGAGTTCAGAGACTGCCGTGTTTTTGTTGTTGTGGAAACCTGCCTGAATAGTGTACCGGACTGTCCAGCTACCAGGCCTGCTAGCCCTCCGAGCTAGAGATGCTCTGTCGCCAGGTAAAAGAGGTTGGCTGTGTTAACACAGAGTGGTGCAGAAATGTGGTGATTTGTATCCATTTAACTGCTAACTGCTGGTGGAGTTTGTGACTGTTAAATGCCGACCATTCTACATTACACACTAATTCACGGCTGTGTTTATGCTCGGTGTTTACAGCCCACCAAGCGCTAATGCTAGTATGCGTTAGCTGAACTTTACGGAGCCTAAAAAGTGTGTGTACTAAATGTAGCCTGTTTTGTATGTCGTTTTTATATAATGTCGTTTTTATATATGTTAAATGTGTAACACCACTTGAGTCACGATAGAGATAATAAGAGGCATATACTGTCACTTAAAAATGTGGGATTTTGATGGATGACCTTTTGACCTGGGGGGTCAAGAGGTCACGACCTGTCAAAAAGAGATTGATGCCTTCCAGGTGTGTGTGACTGGACTGTTCTGGAAGCTTCTAGAAGGAAGGTGTGTCCCGGAAATGACGTGTGTTAAGTGATGCAATGAGGGCGTCACAGGAAGTAGAAATATCTTCATTTAAATGATCCAATGAGCGTTAGAGATGAAATATCCGGATGTTTTTGAAATGATCCAGTGAGAGAAGAGGGGTGTAGCGCTAATTTTGAGCATAAAAAGGGTTTCTTCCCGCTTGAAACAGAGAAAGATAGGTTTTTCATTCTACACACAGCATGAATGTAAGTTTGAGTAACACTGATGCGTTTGAAATGAGCCAATGACCAAGAATTAAATCAAGTATCTTTACACTCTTTGGAGCAGAGAGCAGAACGTGTGTAAGGCAGGGTTGTAAAATAGGAATGTGTAAGGCTCCTCTTACAACAGGCCAAGTAAGTGATTGTAATAAGCGTGAATGGGCCTAAGCCCAAAGGTCAATGCATTTCTACCCACACTCACGCACACACACACACACACACACATACACACACACACACACACCACACACACACACACACACAAACAGCCACAGTTCATGTTGTCAGTACATGTTGATCGTATGTCTGTGCATGCTTAGCTCTACTCCATATGTCTGGCCCTCCTGTGTCCTCCGCTGCTCCGTACTCATCTGGCTGTGCCTTCTTCGTTCTGGCCCGGGGATCGGTGTTCACTCCCTTTTCCCAACATACCCCTTTTTCCCACGCCTCTTTTTTCCCATGCCCACAGCAACACTCTACCGGAAATTGCGTTTTCAATTCAAATAAGCGAACCAGTGAGAAGTAGTAAAAAAAACAATAAAAAAAAAACATTTTCAACAGATCACACAAAATCACAAATGGCATTTGAACACATAACATTCATTGTGACTACTTTCTTTGAATTTTGAGTGATTTATACAACTTAGTCACACTTATTTTTTGTTTACGGTCAAAATGACCGCCATAGAAAAAAAAAAGTATAATATTCATCCATACACACACTCCTACAACTTTCCTGTGCTTGTGTGGCATTATACACATGAAACACACGCACACAAACAGACACAGTTCATGTTGTCAGTACATGTTGTCATGTTGCCGCTGCATGTGAGCCACTAATGTTCGCACAAATATGCATATGAATTTTAATTTGTGAATACATTTGTATCATTTAAATGTAACCACATTGACTTAAAAGATTGTTTGTGTTTAATGTGGTGAAAGATGCAAACAAAAATTACAAAAATTTAAAAACAAAAAGTATGCTTGGAACATTTTTTGTATTAATACAAAATGCAACCTGAACCAAATATGTTTCTTTGTAAACGCGGCGTAAAAAGTAAGTAGTTCTAACTTGAAGTTATATGACTTCACCCGGATGCACTCATGTTTTAGAGACGTTGCGTTGTAATTCAGAATTAAAACAATGTCGCCAAAATGTAAGTCTTACAGGCAAGATATGGTATGTTCAACATGAATTTGAATTTGTGAATACAAAACTTATTTTGTATAATTTTAATGTAACTAGCACATTTGACTTAAAAGATTGTTTGTGTTTAATGTGGTGAAAGATGTCAATTTAAAAAAGATCAGTACTTCCTTAAGTATTTAACACCCTCATACAAGAAAAGAAAACAACAGTGTTTTTGTTTTTTTTACCACGCCCAGAACGCTTCCATACCACACCTTTTTTCCAGAAGTTTCCAAACTACGCCCTATTCCAGAATTTTCCTAACCACACCCACCTTACAATAGTATAAAGACTGAAGCAGACAGCGACAGAACATGCCACAGATGCGTTTGAAATGAGGGACTGAGTAAGAATTAAATCAAGTATCTTTACACTATTTGGAGCAGTGAGCAGAACGTGTGTAAGGAACCAGAGAGAGAGAGAGAGAGAGAGAGAGAGAGAGAGAGAGAGAGAGAGAGGGTCTCCCGTTTTACTTTATGAAAGACACACATGTCCAAACAAGCATCCACCGTCTAACAATCTTGAATGTGGCCTCACACAGAGTATCTTACCATGGAAAGTCTTACCCGAAAAAGACTCAGCTACATAGAGGCCAGTAACATGGCCAGAGTGAACTACGTGGCCGATGTTCTGTTGCACCACGAGATGATATCAGGTGAAGAGTTGGAGTACATCCAGGCTATGAGAGGCACTCGGGACAGGGCTAGGGGCCTTGATCGACCATGCAAGGAAGAAGGGCAATGGTGTTTGTAAGACGTTTATGCAAACCTGGGAGGACAACGACAACCACAACGTCTTCTGTGGCTCGGCCGCAGCACCCGAGGTGTCCGGAGAGATACTGCGCCCTCTTGGACGATCTCGGCACTGAGGATTTTGTGGGACTCAAGTATTTCCTGCGCGACATACAAGTGTTTGGTCGGCCCCATTGCTCGAGCCGTTATGGATCGTCTGACTCATAGAACCCAGGTAGCAGATGCAATCGCCCGGCGCTACAACGATAAAGCCTGCGCGGTCTTGATCATCCTGCTGAAGCGCATACACCGTAATGACCTGGTGGAAAGGATCCCTAGCAGCACCCGTGACGGTGGCCAAACGTCAAATCAGCCACGACCCTTTACCTTTGCTGAATATCGCAACGCTATCCAAGGAAATGCAGCTGATGTCAGGGAGAATGTGTGCCATACACTCGGGGACCTCGACGCTGACACATGACAATGACAATCCATATGGACCCTGCATCTCCCAAGCAGCAAGTCTGAATGTGTCACGCAGTGTCAGTGACCTTGTAAAAGCATCCACAGAGCATGTAAATCATGACACGTTCATATGCGTAAAACGGCCATGCCGTCGCTGTGTAAGGTTGGGAGAAATGACTTAGCCCAAAGGTTGGGTGCATAGCCGCAGCTAGGCTCGGTGTCTGAACCTCGTGGCCTGCTTCGTTCTGGCCCGGTGTTCACTCCCCTTTTCCCAACACACCCCTTTTTCCCATGCTCCAACACTCTATACCAGTAATAGCGTTTTCAATTCAAATAAGCGAACCAGTGAGAAATCAAAGACGCGTGCGCATCACGCAGCTGTGCCTCTAGCGGCCGAATCTGGGAGCGCATCTCGCAGTTGTGATGACGTCGCGGCCATACTGCGTAGGGTGGGTTACCTCTCCTGACGTGATGATGTATTTACATTTGTAAAGGTGTTAAAAACGCCTGATAGACCAATGGTTAGCTTGTAAATGTGAGGGCTATTGTTGGGGGTGTTAAATCGTCATGCAGGGCGTGGCTTGTAGGATTTAAAAGTCTTGGTTTCATGCTGGCTGCTCACTTTTTACCCGCAGTTTTTAACTAGCTCGTTTTTTTCTCACCCTTCAACAAAACCAGCTGTGGATTTTCTTTTTTAATTCTTTTGGTGAAAACAAGAGGAATCGTTTTTCAGCCATGTCTATCCACACATTTGGACAACAATCAGGATCATCTGATGTCGAAGAATGTGAGACAGCTAGAGTAGGACCCACTACATTTGCTCTGTGCACTAACCCCCGAAAAGAGTTATGGGGAGGTGGAGAGACTGGAACACTATTTGGCTTGCGACAGGCCCCTCGAAAAGAGGCATCAGACGACGGCGATGCTAATACTGGAACAACATGCGGTTGGAACCAGGCTCCCAGAAAGAAGCGATTCCGTCCAGAGATCTTTCCTACAAGCATGACTGTACATCGTGTACATCTGATCTAGAATATGTCGGTGTCAATGGATACAGATATTCAATTCGATACAGTGCAGGATACGTGACATTAGCTGTTTACACTAGTGTTGCTGTCGAACTATCTGGCAAAGCCAAAACAGCCTGTACAATCTCTGTGAAAGACTGGAGCCTTTTTCGTGAGGTTGTCTGCCCAGACCTTGAAAATCCTGGCTTACCTGAGCTAGTGTATGTTTGTCAATGGGACAGTAGCATTGGAGCCAGTGTCTATCGTGTGGAAGCAGACCGTTTCACTAGACCTACAGAGGATTTTATTTTCCTTAGCGTATGCAGCGAAAGGGAGAAGTTAGTTGCAGCCCGTGGTCCTGAAGAATGGAAGTTAAAACCATACCCTGTTTCTAACGAGGAATACAACAAATGGTTTAAAAACGTCTTCTTTATACAATGGTGTGACTGGGAGATTTTGAAGAAACAGTTTGATACCATTGACTATGTCATCAGAAGAGACAAAATAAGGAGTTCTTATGAAAACATGAGAAAAAGATTGATATTTGGGGATGCTGACCAACAGTCTCTGCCCCTGCCATGGACCCTCTATAGACCTAAAATCGTGAGACACAAAGACTAGCAAAATGGTTGGTCTAATTTTTATGTGCTAATTATTTGCCAAAATAGTTAAAATGCTTTTTTGCGACTGTGATTGTAATGTGTGATTTTTTTTCTTCCCACAGGATCTGGAGTGGTGTCATCCGTCCCCCGGAACGCCGCCTAACACCCCGTATTTATTTGCAGCACTGACGGCAACCGGCTCTCCTAAATCCCTTTTCATCATCATCATCAACACCTCCAACGCCGGAACACTTTCTTAGTATTTGGTAGGATTGCCTGTTTCACTTGGGCCAAACGTTTTGGGTATCCTTCCACAATAGTTTGCTGGAATTTTGGCCCACTCCTCTTGACAGAACTGGTGTAACTGGGTCAGGTTTGGAGGCCTTCTTGCTCGCACTCACCTTTTCAGTGCCGCCCACAAATGTTCTATGGGATTGAGATCAGGGCTTTGTGATGGCCAATCCAATACCTTGACTTTGTTGTCCTTAAGCCACTTTGTAACTAATTTGGAGGTATGCTTGGGGTCATTGTCCATTTGGAAGACCCATTTGTGCCCAAGCTTTAACTTCCTGGCCGATGTCTTCAGATGTTACTTCAATATATCCACAACATTTTCTTTTCTCATGAGGCCATCTATTTTGTGAAGTGCACCAGGCCCTTCTGCAGCAAAGCAGCCCCATAACATTATACTACCACTCCCATACTTCACAGTTGGGACGGTGTTCTGAGGCTTCAAAGCTTCGCCCTTTTTCTTCCAAATATACCGTTTATCATTATGGCCGAACAGTTCAATCTTTGTTTCGTCAGACCACAGGACATGTCTCCAGAAATTAAGATTTTTGTCCACATGTCTGGCTTTTTATGGTGGTTTTGAAGTGATGGCTTTCTTCTCCCAGAGTAACCTTTTAGCTCATGGTGGTACAGGACTTGTTTTGCTGCGGACACGGTCTTACCAGTTTCAGCTAGCATCTTCACAAGGTCTTTTGCTGTTGTCCTGGGATTGATTCGCACATTTCACACCAAAAAACGTTCCTCTCTGGGATTCAGAATCCGTCTCCTTCCTGAGCGGTATGATGGTTGTACGTTCCCATGTTTTTTATACTTGCGTATTATTGTCTGAACAGATGAACGTGGGACCTTCAGGCATCTGGAAATTGTACCTAAGGATGAGCCACACTTGTAGAGGTCCACAATCATTTTCCTGATGTCTTGGTTGATTTCTCTTGATTTTCCCATGATGTCAAAGAAAGAGGTGTGCCTTTATATGCATCCACAGGCGTGCCACCAATTAACTCAAATGGAGATCTAAAACAGAAAAAGTTTACTCTGATTTCATGTATGACAGTAAAGAAATAAAAGTTTACTGATAAGTTTTCTGAAGTGTATGTAAATATCTGGTTTCAACTGTATAATCATATGTTTTGCTATGTTAAGATGTGTGATATGCAAAAGTGATGGTTTTAATCACTCACCTTTTCAAGCTTCATGCTCCACATATACGCTATCTATAAACGACTAAGCTAAGATGAATTTACAAATTTTGTTATTAAAGTACTGTTTATGCATATTTTCATTCTACATGGATTAAATCTGTAAATTAAACCTTTATTTAATTTATTTGATGCAAAGTCCCCACTAATCATGATGGAATTTGTGTGAATTATGTAAATAACATGCAAATGAGGTCCAACCAACCATGTTAACTCAGTTTTTTACAAGTACCCATATAGGATGGGGAAGTCATTACTTTATCAATTCAGATGTTTGAAGGTATAAGCTAACAAAGCTATGGTGAGTATAACTGATTTTTTTCATACATCTAGCACCTTTTAGAAAGGGTGGCCCCCACAAGTGATGGTTATAAAGTTGGTCCTCATAAAACATATAAAGTGTGTGTGTGTGTGTGTGTGTGTGTGTGTGTGTGTGTGTGTGTGTGTGTGTGTGTGTGTGTGTGTGTGTGTGTGTGTGTGTGTGTGTGTGTGTGAGTGTGTGTGTGTGTGTGTGTGTAAGCGGTGCAGAGCAGAGTTTGACCTTAGCTGACAACTGCAAGCTAGAGGCCCTTGCTCTGTTAAAGGTAGAAACTAGTCTACTCCAAGAGAGATCTTCCAACATTGATAGATGTTGTAGATAGAAAAAAAAGACAATTAAAATAATCTAACAAACAAAACAAAATTAACAGAACATTGTATACCAATAATAGAATTACAAAGTCGAACAATATCACATTTGGAGATATCAATTCAAAAATAAAATAGCAGTTCGCTTGGAGGGACAAGCTCCCTATTTTTTATTATTTTTTTTAATTTTTTAACAATCTCATAGTTTTCTTAAATCCTCTCTTTTTTAGTAAATAACAAGAACCGCAGATAACATAAGACCAGAGAAAAGGCAAAAGTAGTACTACTTACTTTTAACGTTGCCCCAAAATTTCTTTCTTTGTAAAACGTCAACGTTAAAAGTAAGTAGTACTACTTTTGCCTTTTCTCTGGTCTTATGTTATCTGCATTTCAACCTGAGCTCAATTATTTATCATAATCATTACTTATACAAAATATATACATACAGGAATGAATGCAACTGACAACTTGGTCAATATAATATGAATATCATAATATTTGATGGCCTGTTCAGAGAATGACCGACACATTATATATCACTTAAGAGCAGAAACTAAGAATTTAAGACCACAACTATTTATCCTCTAAACATATCACTGAAAAGACCCTGAAGGGTGTTGAAACGACCACTATGATTACATCGAAACTCTGACTCAAACAAGGTTCTTGTTATTTACTAAAAAAGAGAGGATTTAAGAAAACTATGAGATTGTTAAAAATAAAAAAATAATAAAAAATAAGGAGTTTTGTTGATATCTGATTCCCAAATGTGATATTGTTCGACTTTAATTATTCTAATATTGTACTACTAATGTTCTGTTAATTTTGTTTTGTTTGTTAGATTATTTGTAATTGTCTTTTTTTTCTATCTACAACATCTATCAATGTTGGAAGATCTCTTTAGAGTAGACTAGTTTCTATTGCTTAACTGTCCTCTACACATTCACACACACACACACACACACACTCATTTATATGTTTTATGAGGGACCAACTTTATAACCATCACTTGTGGGGGCCACCCTTTCTAAAAGGTGCTAGATGTATGAAAAAATCAGTTATACTCACCATAGCTTTGTTAGCTTATACCTTCAAACATCTGAATTGATAAAGTAATGACTTCCCCATACTATATGGGTACTTGTAAAAAACTGAGTTAACATGGTTGGTTGGACCTCATTTGCATGTTATTTACATAATTCACACAAATTCCATCATGATTAGTGGGGACTTTGCATCAAATAAATTAAATAAAGGTTTAATTTACAGATTTAATCCATGTAGAATGAAAATATGCATAAACAGTACTTTAATAACAAAATTTGTAAATTCATCTTAGCTTAGTCGTTTATAGATAGCGTATATGTGGAGCATGAAGCTTGAAAAGGTGAGTGATTAAAACCATCACTTTTGCATATCACACATCTTAACATAGCAAAACATATGATTATACAGTTGAAACCAGATATTTACATACACTTCAGAAAACTTATCAGTAAACTTTTATTTCTTTACTGTCATACATGAAATCAGAGTAAACTTTTTCTGTTTTAGATCTCCATTTGAGTTAATTGGTGGCACGCCTGTGGATGCATATAAAGGCACACCTCTTTCTTTGACATCATGGGAAAATCAAGAGAAATCAACCAAGACATCAGGAAAATGATTGTGGACCTCTACAAGTGTGGCTCATCCTTAGGTACAATTTCCAGATGCCTGAAGGTCCCACGTTCATCTGTTCAGACAATAATACGCAAGTATAAAAAACATGGGAACGTACAACCATCATACCGCTCAGGAAGGAGACGGATTCTGAATCCCAGAGAGGAACGTTTTTTGGTGTGAAATGTGCGAATCAATCCCAGGACAACAGCAAAAGACCTTGTGAAGATGCTAGCTGAAACTGGTAAGACCGTGTCCGCAGCAAAACAAGTCCTGTACCACCATGAGCTAAAAGGTTACTCTGGGAGAAGAAAGCCATCACTTCAAAACCACCATAAAAAGCCAGACATGTGGACAAAAATCTTAATTTCTGGAGACATGTCCTGTGGTCTGACGAAACAAAGATTGAACTGTTCGGCCATAATGATAAACGGTATATTTGGAAGAAAAAGGGCGAAGCTTTGAAGCCTCAGAACACCATCCCAACTGTGAAGTATGGGGGTGGTAGTATAATGTTATGGGGCTGCTTTGCTGCAGAAGGGCCTGGTGCACTTCACAAAATAGATGGCCTCATGAGAAAAGAAAATGTTGTGGATATATTGAAGTAACATCTGAAGACATCGGCCAGGAAGTTAAAGCTTGGGCACAAATGGGTCTTCCAAATGGACAATGACCCCAAGCATACCTCCAAATTAGTTACAAAGTGGCTTAAGGACAACAAAGTCAAGGTATTGGATTGGCCATCACAAAGCCCTGATCTCAATCCCATAGAACATTTGTGGGCGGCACTGAAAAGGTGAGTGCGAGCAAGAAGGCCTCCAAACCTGACCCAGTTACACCAGTTCTGTCAAGAGGAGTGGGCCAAAATTCCAGCAAACTATTGTGGAAGGATACCCAAAACGTTTGGCCCAAGTGAAACAGGCAATCCTACCAAATACTAAGAAAGTGTTCCGGCGTTGGAGGTGTCGATGATGATGATGAAAAGGGATTTAGGAGAGCCGGTTGCCGTCAGTGCTGCAAATAAAACGGGGTGTTAGGCGGCGTTCCGGGGGACGGATGACACCACTCCAGATCCTTGGGGAAGAAAAAAATCACACATTACAATCACAGTCAAAAAAAAAGCATTTTAACTATTTTGGCAAATAATTAGCACATAAAAATTAGACCAACCATTTTGCTCGGTCTTTGTGTCTCACGATTTTAGGTCTATAGAGGGTCCGTGGCAGGGGCAGAGACTGTTGGTCAGCATCCCCAAATATCAATCTTTTTCTCATGTTTTCATAAGAACTCCTTATTTTGTCTCTTCTGATGACATAGTCAATGGTATCAAACTGTTTCTTCAAAATCTCCCAGTCACACCATTGTATAAAGAAGACGTTTTTAAACCATTTGTTGTATTCCTCGTTAGAAACAGGGCATGGTTTTAACTTCCATTCTTCAGGACCACGGGCTGCAACTAACTTCTCCCTTTCGCTGCAATGCGCTAAGGAAAATAAAATCCTCTGTAGGTCTAGTGAAACGGTCTGCTTCCACACGATAGACACTGGCTCCAATGCTACTGTCCCATTGACAAACATACACTAGCTCAGGTAAGCCAGGATTTTCAAGGTCTGGGCAGACAACCTCACGCAAAAAGGCTCCAGTCTTTCACAGAGATTGTACAGGCTGTTTTGGCTTTGCCAGATAGTTCGACAGCAACACTAGTGTAAACGGCTAATGTCACGTATCCTGCACTGTATCGAATTGAATATCTGTATCCATTGACACCGACATATTCTAGATCAGATGTACCAAGATGTACAGTCATGCTTGTAGGAAAGATCTCTGGACGGAATCGCTTCTTTCTGGGAGCCTGGTTCCAACCGCATGTTGTTCCAGTATTAGCATCGCCCGCGTCTGATGCCTCTTTTCGGAGGGCCTGTCGCAGCCAAATAGTGTTCCAGTCTCTCCACCTCCCCATAACTCTTTTGGGGTTAGTGTACAGAGCAAATGTAGTGGGTCCTACTCTAGCTGTCTCACATTCTTCGACATCAGATGATCCTGATTGTTGTCCAAATGTGTGGATAGACATGGCTGAAAAACGATTCCTCTTGTTTCACCAAAAGAATTAAAAAGAAAATCCACAGCTGGTTTTGTTGAAGGGTGAGAAAAAAACGAGCTAGTTAAAAAACGCAGGTAAAAAGTGAGCAGCCAGCATGAAACCAAGACTTTTAAATCCTACAAGCCACGCCCTGCATGACGATTTAACACCCCCAACAATAGCCCTCACATTTACAAGCTAACCATTGGTCTATCAGGCGGTTTTAACACCTTTACAAATGTAAATACATCATCACGTCAGGAGAGGTAACCCACCCTACGCAGGATGGCCGCGGACGTCATCACAACTACGGTAGATGCGCTCCCAGATTCGGCCGCTAGAGGCACAGCGCTGCGTGATGCACCGCGTCTTTGATTTCTCACTGGTTCGCTTATTTGAATTGAGAAACGCTATTACTGGTATAGAGTGTTGGAGCATGGGAAAAAGGTGTGTTGGGAAAAGGGAGTGAACACGGGCCAGAACGAAGCAGGCCACGAGGTTCAGACACCGAGCCTAGCTATGTGCATCTCCAACCTTTGGGCTAAGTCATTTCTCCCAACCTTACACAACGATGCATGTACGGCTTTCCGGTTATATGAACGTGTCATGATTTACATGCTCTGTGGATGCTTTTACAAGGTCACTGACACTCGTGACACATTCAGACTTGCTGCTTGGGAGATGCAGGGTCCATATGAATCTTGTCATGGTGTCAGCGTCGAGGTCCCCGAAGTGTATGGCACACATTCTCCTGACATCAGCTGCATTTCCTTGGATAGCGGCCGATATTCAGCAAAGGTATAGGGTCGTGGCTGATTTGACGTTTGGCCACCGTCACGGGGCCGCTGGCAGGATCCTTTCCACCAGGTCATTACGGTGTCGCGCTTCAGCAGGATGATCAGACGACCGCAGGCTTTATCGTTGTAGCGCCGGGCGTATTGCATCTGCTACCTGGGTTCTATGAGTCAGACGATCCATAACGGCTCGAGCAATGGGGCTTCAACCAAACACTTGTATGTCGCGCAGGAAATACTTGAGTCCCACAAAATCCTCAGTGCCGAAGATCGTCCAAGATGGCGAGTATCTCTCCGGGACACCTCGGAGCGCGCCGGGCCACAGAAGACGCGCAGGTTGTCGTTGTCCTCCCAGGTTTGCATAAACGTCTTACAAACACCATTGCCCTTCTTCCTTGCATGGTCGATCAGGCGCCCTAGCCCTGTCCCGAGTGCCTCTCATAGCCTGGATGTACTCCAACTCTTCACCTGATATCATCTCGTGGTGCAACAGAACATCGGCCACGTAGTTCACTCTGGCCATGTTACTGGCCTCTATGTAGCTGAGTCTTTTCGGGTAAGACTTTCCATGGTAAGATACTCTGTGTGAGGCCACATTCAAGATTGTTAGACGGTGGATGCTTGTTTGGACATGTGTGTCTTTCATAAAGTAAAACGGGAGACCCTCTCTTTTTTTTTTTTTTTTTTTTTTTTTTTTTCTCTCTGGTTCCGCTTACACACGTTCTGCTCACTGCTCCAAATAGTGTAAAGATACTTGATTTAATTCTTACTCAGTCCCTCATTTCAAACGCATCTGTGGCATGTTCTGTCGCTGTCTGCTTCAGTCTTTATACTATTGTAAGGTGGGTGTGGTTAGGAAAATTCTGAACGGGCGAGTTTGGAAACTTCTGGAAAAAAAGGGTGGTATGGAAGCGTTCTGGCGTGGGAAAAAAACAAAAACACTGTTGTTTTCTTTTCTTGTATGAGGGTGTTAAATACTTAAGGAAGTACTGATCTTTTTTAAATTGACATCTTTCACCACATTAAACACAAACAATCTTTTAAGTCAAATGTGCTAGTTACATTAAAATTATACAAAATAAGTTTTGTATTCACAAATTCAAATTCATGTTGAACATACCATATCTTGCCTGTAAGACTTACATTTTGGCGACATTGTTTTAATTCTGAATTACAACGCAACGTCTCTAAAACATGAGTGCATCCGGTGAAGTCATATAACTTCAAGTTAGAACTACTTACTTTTAACGCCGGCGTTTTACAAAGAAACATATTTGGTTCAGGTTGCATTTTGTATTAATACAAAAAATGTTCCAAGCATACTTTTTGTTTTTAAATTTTTGTAATTTTTGTTTGCATCTTTCACCACATTAAACACAAACAATCTTTTAAGTCAATGTGGTTACATTTAAATGATACAAATGTATTCACAAATTAAAATTCATATGCATATTTGTGCGAACATTAGTGGCTCACATGCAGCGGCAACATGACAACATGTACTGACAACATGAACTGTGTCTGTTTGTGTGCGTGTGTTTCATGTGTATAATGCCACACAAGCACAGGAAAGTTGTAGGAGTGTGTGTATGGATGAATATTATACTTTTTTTTTTCTATGGCGGTCATTTTGACCGTAAACAAAAAATAAGTGTGACTAAGTTGTATAAATCACTCAAAATTCAAAGAAAGTAGTCACAATGAATGTTATGTGTTCAAATGCCATTTGTGATTTTGTGTGATCTGTTGAAAATGTTTTTTTTTTATTGTTTTTTTTACTACTTCTCACTGGTTCGCTTATTTGAATTGAAAACGCAATTTCCGGTAGAGTGTTGCTGTGGGCATGGGAAAAAAGAGGCGTGGGAAAAAGGGGTATGTTGGGAAAAGGGAGTGAACACCGATCCCCGGGCCAGAACGAAGAAGGCACAGCCAGATGAGTACGGAGCAGCGGAGGACACAGGAGGGCCAGACATATGGAGTAGAGCTAAGCATGCACAGACATACGATCAACATGTACTGACAACATGAACTGTGGCTGTTTGTGTGTGTGTGTGTGGTGAAGTGTGTGTGTGAGTGTGTGCATGTGTGTGTGTGTGTGTGTGCGTGAGTGTGGGTAGAAATGCATTGACCTTTGGGCTTAGGCCCATTCACGCTTATTACAATCACTTACTTGGCCTGTTGTAAGAGGAGCCTTACACATTCCTATTTTACAACCCTGCCTTACACACGTTCTGCTCTCTGCTCCAAAGAGTGTAAAGATACTTGATTTAATTCTTGGTCATTGGCTCATTTCAAACGCATCAGTGTTACTCAAACTTACATTCATGCTGTGTGTAGAATGAAAAACTATCTTTCTCTGTTTCAAGCGAACCGGAAGAAACCCCTTTTTATGCTCAAAATTACGCTACACCCCTCTTCTCTCACTGACTCATTTCAAACACCTCCGGATATTTCATCTCTAACGCTCATTGGATCATTTAAATGAAGATATTTTTACTTCCTGTGACGCCCGTCATTGCATCACTTAACGCACGTCATTTCCGGAGCACGCCTTTTCCTTCTAGAAGCTTCCAGAACAGTCCAGTTACACACACCTGGAAGGCATCAATCTCTTTTGATTAGGTCGTGACCTCTTGACCCCCAGGTCAAAAGGTCATCCATCAAAATCCCACATATTTAAGTGACAGTATATGCCTCTTCTTATATATGCTTCCTCTTGGTAATATTATTAGGAAACACTTCCTTTCACTGTATATTGTTGACAAATGATTCAATAAAACACTGTCTATGAGTTTAGTTTGAATGTCTTGTGGTACTGTAAACTTGTATGGCTTGGGAGGACTCAAACACCAACGCAAACACAGCTAGCTTCTGTGGATTTGGTATTCCCTTTCATCCAGATAATACTTAAAAAACAGGGGTTATTTTCTGGAAATATATCCTTTAACGCCCATCTAAAACAAACCTCAAGAACAGCCTTTTTCATCTTCGTAACATTGCCAAAAATTAGGAATATCCTGTCTCAAAACGATGCTGAACAACTAGTCCATGAATTCGTTACTTCCAGGCTGGACTATTGTAATTCCCTACTGTCAGGTTGCTCAAATAAGTCCCTTAAGACTCTTCAGCTGATCCAGAATGCTGCAGCGTGTTCTCACAAGAACTAAGAAAAGAGATCATATTTCTCCTGTATTAGCTTCTCTGCATTGGCTTCCTGTAAAATCCAGGATTGAATTTAAAATCCTTCTCCTGACCTAAAAAGCTCTAAATGGTCAAGCACCATCATATCTAGAAGAGCTCCTAATACCTTATTGTCCCACTAGAGCACTGCGCTCCCAGAATGCAGAGTTACTTGTGGTACCTAGAGTCTCTAAAAGTAGAATGGGAGCCAGAACCTTCAGTTATCAGGCTCCTCTCCTATGGAACCAGCTCCCAATCTGGGTTCGGGGGGCAGAAACTGTCACCGCATTTAAGAATGAACTTAAAACTCTCCTATTTGATAAAGATTATAGTTAGGGAGTGAGGAGTTGCAGCGTCCGCCTAACCAGGCCCACATGCTTCTCTTCATAGTCATTAGATTAATAATATAACAAAAGTAGAGGGAGGCAGGCCAGCACAGCCCGATCCGGCAGGGGAGAGTTTCAAGCCCGAACAGGCCACCTCTCCTTATGACCTGTCTCTCTTAGTTACACTGTTATAGTTCTAGACTGCCGGGGACTTCCCTTCCTTTGACACACTGAGCTGCTTTCCTCCTCCCTTTCTATTACCATTTTGTGCATCCCGTCCCAGAAATGCTTGTTATTAATCCTAGCTTCTGGGGAGTTTACTCCCCCGAGTCCTTATGTTTTTTCACCCAGTATATTTCCTATATTTCTCTGAGGTCTCCCTACATCATTTCTGAGTCATCACCCGATATCACATAAGAGAGGATTTGGCCACTTATTCTACTATCAACTACTCGTGTAACTCTTATAACAACGTCTACTTGCTTCGGTATCCTCCTCCACAAATAATGATTAAAAAAAACCTAAAAACACTACAGCCAAAATTACAATAACGGTAAAATAAGACAAAGGCTGCCTAATAAAAACCAGGCAAAAGTCAATAAAATAATATCAAATCGAGTCAGCTGGCCGACACTTCTAAACAAAACCAAACAGCAATGGCCGTCTCTGTGCTTGGCTGTTATAAACAACTCTCTCGGCCCCTGTTCCGACTGTGGCGTGGAAGCAGCAATACAAAAGGGACCTCAGTCTCACAGGGAGCAACAGGAAATGGTGCAGAGCGAACGTAAAGGGTTTACTACCGGTCTTTATTGCAGAGGGACTGATGTGGAGACTGATGCCATTGGTTTGTTGTACGGGAACAGGTGACTGAGTGGGCGTGACAAGGTGGACTTAACCTGCTGGTTACATACAATGCATGACATTTAAGAAACCAAGAAAGCTGATAGTAACCTGGTTACTTTCAGTAAGTGCATGTAGACTCTTTGCATGACTGACATGTTTTAAGCCCGGGACACACAGGGCCGAAAATTGGCCGTCTGACAGTCTTGCGAGGTCAGTGACACGAGTCTGTTTGGTGTGTCCCGTGCTGTCGTCCGTCTGGGGGGGCTGTCGGCATTCATTTTGGCCGACATGACATGTTCAGTCGGAGGCAGGGCAGTCGGGACTCACCCGGAAATGGCGAGCGGAATGAGTGTGACTAGAGTCTCTCAAAATCTGATGGAAATCTTTTAAACTGACCTTTGTTGATCCGAAATGAAGACAGATTCAGCACGGCCTATTTCCCGCTTTCAGTGAACTATTTTAGTACAATATGAGATCGTATTCTGAACTAGCCGCCATGACAGTCTGGCTTTGAATTTCCGGAGAAAACAAACTCAGGTAGTGGCGGGGCTTAGCAATTAACGGGCTCTGGGTGGTGTGTGACAATGCTGCTGGGTAGCAGCATCCTGGGTTGGGAGTGAGCTACTCGACACCGGAGCAACCTTTGACTTTGGCCTTGAGAACTCTATGCCTAATAGCTCCTTTTTTGACCAACCAATAACAAGAAAAGAACCGTCAAATGGCACCACCTGGGCTGGCCGCTCGTGGGTTGCTCTCGGTTGGAGCATGCAAGCTGTGATTGCTGACCGGAGGTAAGCCCACAAATAACCCACTGCTAGCCAGCCTTCTCTGTACAAAGCACACTTTATATTAGGGAATGGGTTTACCCTAGACACGCTAAACTGTGTCATTCTTGTAACAATCGTTAATGCTCATTCTCTGAAGCTCTTATTGTTTGCAAGTAGGATTGTAAATGTAGTAGATGTACAGTGTTATATTTATTATATAGTGGTAACAACATGCAGATTGCAGTACACTGTGACATGACACGCACCACTGACAACCATGAATTGATTCAAAGGCCGCATGCTGACCTGTCCACTCTTAACCCATTTGTGAAGAATGTTGTATCAAGATGTTTTTCCCTTGTGCAAATAAACAGGCAACCACAGAAAGAATTTTCAAGGTACATTTTCTTACACATTGCCAACATTTCATGTGCTGTAATCTTCCATCAGAAGTGTTTTAGCTGAAATGACAGCACTGTACTGTACTTCTCATGCAGGACATTTTACATTTCAGAGGTATTATTGTGAGAGGCAGTCCCAACATGATTTCTCCACAAAAGTCTGAAAAATTCAGACTGAAACTTATAATAACTTATAATCTACCCTTCATTTGTCCTTTTTTTGTATTTTCCCAGCATTCTGTTTAATTGCAAACATGAAAAACATCAGTCTTTAGGGTGCTTTCACATGTGTAGTTTGGTTCATTTTGTCCCTACCAAGTGCAATTTTGTTTTTACATTGTAGCATTTTTCAACCGTTTTGGTTCCTTTTCACACCACACTGTTTGCTCTGGTCCAAATCAGTTGACGAGTCGGTGAAACAAACTAAAATGCAGCAACACAAGTCACGTGATAACATTACATCATTAGCCGGATGTGTTCTTTAAACATTTTTCCTAAACTGGTCTTAGATTGGTCAGAATTAACATACGGGAAAATACCAACAGAACTTCCAACAGAAGATTTAGCTCTTCTTAAGTGTTTTCAAAAGTTGGGGCGTAATATGGCCATCAGACCAAATTTCTATGAGGCTCCGCACCTCCTCACAACTCCAACTTTGTCCGCTAGTTGCCTTTGGGCTATGTTGCTAAAATGCAGCCTTGTCCTTATCCCATAATGCACAGCACAGCTGACTATGTCAACTAACAAACTAACAAACAAACCACTCCAGAGTTGGTTTGAAAGTGTACTGACACCACCTCTTCAAGGATGCTTTGGGTAGGCTTGTTTTGGTGAGAATTGTGTAGTGCTGCATTCACTCCTGCCCAAACTAACCACACCAAGGGGGAAAACAAACTCTAGTGCGATTCAACCAAAATAAATGAGGCCGATGTGAAAGCCCCCTAATAAACCAAATCCCAAATTCTTACATGCATTCAGCAATGCATGTTAGCAGTGCAGTGTGTCTATGAAACTCACAAACACTGTAGGTTTCCCATGTACGCCATAGCCATACATTATGATAATATGCCTGATCGCTAAGCATCAGCTGCCTGATTTATTCTTCTCCATCAGTGGCTCAATCTTAAACTGCTTGGCCTTGATGACATCCAATCATATTCATATTCATACAGCTGGCACTTCTCACTATTACTGCTGAAATTGTGAAAAATGTCTGAATTAAACCAATGCTGATACTATATGATCAAGCCAGCGCTGTTTGCTGCTGCTCACTTTATCACCCTATTGTCCTCCTACTGAATCAGTTTGACCCGTGGTACAGCTTCAAAATGTCCTGCGACCTGACATTGTAATTACTGTATTTAGACGTTAAAATGGAGCAGAGCTAATGAGGCTGATGACGTACTGTGCAACTTCTTTGTCTTTTATAAGGAGGACCATCCCACTTTTCCAAATAGGATACAATGGTAGGCAATAGGGCTGCATTATATGACGAAAATATGCGATATGCAATAACGTTATCACTTGCGATACATTAACAGATATTAAAGTGTACTTAGTTCTGCATTTCTGCTGCTATTGTGTTCTGCTAAATGCAACAAATCGCTTGTTGAGTTTAAAACTAATGAAAGGAAATCATTTCCAACATTCTACTATTGCACTAATTGAACGTTAAAGTGCCCATATTATGAAAAAATCACTTTTTCTGGGATTTGGGGTGTTCTTTTGTGTCTCTGGTGCTTCCACACACATACAAACTTTGAAAAAAATCCATCCATGCTGTTTTGAGTGAGATACAGTTTCTGAATGTGTCCTGCCTTCAGTCTCCTAGTGAGCTGTTCAAAATCGGCCTCGGACTGTGACGTCACAGTCCGAGGTCGATAGCGGCACTAACCACAACCGTTAGCTCGTTAGCATGCTAACGCTACGCTAACGCTAGCATGCTACGTCGTTCTCAATAGCAAAGCACTGCTACAACACACACAAGTTCACCATAATCTACAAAAGAACTACTTACATGTGCGCCTTCATTTAGAAGTCTCCCAGCTAATCCTGCCTTGTAACTGACCAAAGTTGGAGAAACAGGCTCTCTTTTACTGTCTCTAGAGTTAGCTAGCTGACATGATCTGTCAGCATGTAACTACTGAGCATGTGCGAGTGCAATCAAAGATAGTACAGAAGAAGAAGATGAAAAGAGGTCTCACTCTGTAGCTAAAACAGAGACCAGGTGAAAAGAGGATCTGCAGCAGTGAGAGAGAGCTGTGCAGTACAACAACAATATGGTGTTTTTTGAAAATTAAACCATGTAAACCTATTCTGGTACAACCTTAAAATACAGTTATGAACCTGAAAATGAGCATAATATGGGCGCTTTAAATTAAATATAAAAGGCTCCACCTAAAATAAGAATGACAGTAACATTTTTATGCAGTTTTCTACTGATATTTTCTTTCAACTAACAAAAAATTAGAGTGTCTATTGCGATACGTCGCAGCCTTTTTGCGATGTATATATTGTGCGAGTTGATATTGTGATGACGATCAAAAAAATTATATATTATGCAGCCCTAGTAGGTCAAGAATTTATCAACTATAATAAAGCGCAGTGCTTTGTGATGCACAGAGTCAAAAGGCTTGAGGGGAAGAGGCATCATACAATATCACCATAATCCTAGGAGAAATTATAGACAATGGTCTTGTGACTAGCAGATCAACAAAAAAACTATACTACAGGAACTATTTATCATTCAGACACATATTCATGCAGTGGTGGCCGAGGCTGCCATACAACCTGCTCATCAGATAAACATTCATAATCCAATGCAGCATTCAGTGTCTTCCCCAAGGACACTTCGACATGTAGCCAGGGTTCGAACGACCGACCTTCCGATTGGTAGACGACTGCTCCACCACCTGAGCCACAGCCGCCTCAGTGAGAGAGATCTGAAATAGGCCTACATTGAGTGTAGAGTAGCAACGCAAGAATAAGATACATATGATGAAACCTGCATGCAAATGTACACTTCACAGTGTGAAGTGGCAGCGATGATATTTGTTCAAATGCAGTATATAGGTAGTCTGTATCAACGGAAGGACAATTGCTCTATTCAAGCATTTATAATAATCACCTTTCGCTCTCTATGAGCTGCTGCTCTCAAACTCTGTTCGCTTCGGGAAACGACAACCAACTTTGAGCTAGTAAGCTACACACTGAAAATGTCAAGTTTTTAATTAAATTTGGATCGTGCAACAAGTCCTGCTTGGTTCTTTCGGTGAATAATTGTAAAGATTTACAAAGAATACTTTTAGGGCGTTTCCTCTCTAACTGGGATGTTTTGGGACCGACTGGTGGGGTTGTTGTGGGCGAAGTAAACATGGAGATACACTGGTAAGAGCCAATGAGGTTAAACCATGTATCCAGCTAATTTAAATAGCTCATGTTACTGTATTGTGCAAATGTTCTGCCAAAACAAGTTCCTTACCTAAACTATTTAGCACAGCCACTGCCGCTGTCTGGAACTTAGCGCCGCCCAAAACAACACAGAGCGTTTTTTTTCCTCCTATCCCAGAATGTGTCCGTGGTGTAGCACAGCGATGTGGAGTAAGGTCTAGCAGTGTGAGGTTGTGTCCCTGCTAATTAAAAAGAATTATATGATGTGTGTGTGTTTGAAAATGACTCCAGGCATTAATATTGTTGTTGTGATCCCTGGTTGGGAATCACTGTTGTAGAAAATGGAGGTAGAATGGTGTAGAAAGAAGTAAATGGGCTTTACCAAATGTCTGAGCACTTGTCCATACTTCATTACAACCACTGATGTGCCAGAGGAGTGTTCTGTAGAACTGTGAACAAGAACAGGGCATTTACTGCAATAGAGCGTTGCTCTCAGACGTCCATGAAAGGCATAATTAAGTCTGATGCTTTTCTATGTTCTGAAAAAGCAAATGACAAGATAAATATTTTTTGTTAAAGGTAACCTTGTCTCGAAATTCAGTTAGCTAAGGTTATTGATTTGTGTGTGTGTGTGTGTGTGAGAGAGAGAGCCAGAAGGTTTAAGATAAAGAGGTAATTGTTCCACCCTGTCTTTTAATATTGCCTGCAGATGCTGAGCATCACGGATCTGATCCTGTTTTTTTTTTACTCTGTCTGAAATGTAATTTTCTTACCATCCACTGTGTGTGTGTGTGTGTGTGTGTGTGTGTGTGTGTGTGTGTGTGTGTGTGTTCATATTTGGCTGTTTTATAAACAGGTGTGTGATCGAATAAGACTGCAAAATGTCTGGTTCCTGGGTGTGCCTTTTTGCCTTTTTCACAGCACACATTTTGACATTGCGTAGGGAAAAAATACAGATGGCAGAATTCCATTAAGCTGCTTCTCCTTCTCCTGGGTCCTTGTATTGTAAGAAACAAGTAAGCAACTGTTACGACCTCGTCTTTTGAGAAGCCGTTTTATTGATATATCAGTTGATTGTCTTTTGAGTAGTACGCTGATAGGGAAATACTGACATGCGACATGAGGGGGCGTGTGTCTGCCAGGCTTGATAAGCCAGATGCACACGTGTGTCAGAGAGTCCTGAGATTAATGGTGAGATGATGACAGAGACCCATTGAGAAGTTTGAAGTTCAGGGATGCTAAAGAGCAGCGGCGTTTTGTTGTTTAACAAAACCGGTTTGCTGAGCGCATTCGTAACAGTAACACTTACAAGGAATTTGCTTTGGTGGATGGTGCATACATAAAAATAATAAAAAGAAATATTAAATATCAAAAACAAAAAAAGACATAATTCTTTCACCAATCATTTTAGCAAGTGCCCCAAAACAACATCTGTTTATGTTTAAGTGACAAAGCCCGCAGCAGCTGTAGGGATTATGACGGAGGCAAAGGAGGAAGTAAGGTGATGCTCTTATAAAGCCACAAAGTGTATAGGGAGGAGTGGATGGATGGCTCAACAAAACATGAGGCTTTAACACTGGAGACCACTTTTAGACCAAAATTTTAGCTGCAGTATTCTGAACCATTTAAAGCGGTTTTAGTACTAGCGTGTGGCAGGCCTTACAACAAGTACAATAATCAATTCTAGATGGGCTACTGCCCAGGACACAAACCATTGTCCCGCCAGACGGCTGTTCCACTGGATTGTGGAGGCCATATTGTTGGCCTAAGGGTGTGAAGGTTTGCAGGCTCCCCAGGGCTTGTGGGCTCATTCCACATGGGGTATGGCCACTTCATGGACCCTTTTCAGGAGTGTGTCAGTGCAGGAAATTTGTGCCGCAACAAGCTGGGCCACACCTCACACTTTTGTGAGGTTTTACAGGCTGTATGTATATTACGGTGTATGGAGATATACTATATCACCATACAACAGAAAAAAATGATAGACAATGGTCTTGTGACAAGTTTGTCTGTCTTTAAAGATGAACTATTATATACTTTGATGATATTCAAAAAGAGCCCGGAAGGTATAGGGAGCAGAATACTCTTCAGTGAAGTTAAAATGGACTGTATTTATATATGTATTTATGTATTTATTTTTTAATCGTAACGACTACTCAAAGCGCTTTACATACTACAGGAACTTTTTACCATTCACACACATATTCATGCAATGGTGGCCGAGGTTTCCATACAACCTGCTCATCAGATAAACATTCATAATCCAATGCAGCATTCAGTGTCTTCCCCAAGGACACTTCGACATGTAGCCAGGGTTCAAACGACCGACCTTCCGATTGGTAGACGACTGCTCCACCACCTGAGCCACAGCCGCCTCAGTGAGAGAGATCTGAAATACATTGAGTGTAGAGTAGCAACGCAAGAATAAGAGAAATATGATTAAACCTGCATTAAATTTTACACTTCACAATGTGAAGTAGCAGGCATGATATTGGTTCACATACGTATATATGTAGTCTGGATCAATGGAAGTACATTTCCAGGATTGCTCTTATAAAGCAATTATAATAATTGCCTTCCACTCTCTGTGTTCTCATTGCTGATGTCAGGACAACAAAATGCTCATGAACGTCAGCAAGACTAAAGAAAGAGATAGTGGTCTTTGGGAAGAAGCAGGGAAAGAACTATGCCCCCTTAGTGAAGAACAGGACCGCAAGGCTCTTCAGAGAGTAGTTCGTTCGGCAGAACATACAAAAGGCTGGGCTCTATCCTGCATAAAGGATATTTACACCAGGCGCTGCAAAGAAAAGGCTTGGAGAATCATTACAGATCCAAACCTTTGTTTGCTGCTTTGTGCCCGATAGCTGCGGTTGCTGCCCAGTTCCATTTTTAATGTAAGATTTTGATATGAAATAGCCATCTAAATAAAGGCTTTTTAATTTTTTTTTACAAGAAGAGTGCCTTGGACCTTATTTTTCTCTTTTTAGAGATTATGTTGGATTCAAGATATGAATATTGCACTGCTGATTTTACAGAAGTTGCTAAAGAAACAAATGTATCTAATCTCAGATTTTCAGTTTTTTTATCAGTTTTTCTAAAAATCACGAGCCATAAAGCTAACAGATTGCTAAAGTAAAGTCGAAAGCTTCCAGTTTAATTCATGTCATTTGAATTCCATTCTCCTTCAGGTAGAAATAGGTGCGACTATATCAAGAAGATTAGAGGGGCTGAGTTTCAGTCACTGGTACTGTTATTAACAGGCTCTGGTACTTACCAAGTGCAGTTTAAGTAGATGAATTAATATGGCAAGTAGTAAATACATTAGCCCCATCATTACAAGAACAGGCTAGTGTCACTTCAAATTGTATTAGAAAGTGATCTGCCTAGAACTAACAGGACAGCAACAGAGGCTACCCCCTTGTGTTAAGATCACAATAAGTCATACAAACCCAAATGACAGACCTGCAAGCCCTCCCCCCAGACAGAACTTCCAGATATACTAAATATAAATGTGGTAGCATTACCTTTCACAAATTGCAGTTCATTATTTCCATACTGGATATAAATCCCTTTGGATTGTCAGCACAACTGAGATTACCATGATGATGGAGGCATTTATGGCATCGGGAAGAATGCTAATCTATTACTCCATTAATTTATGTAGTGTCTTGATATGGAATATTAGGTTCTTTTACACACACTGTCATTAATGCCTGAATTGATTTTACTCTAATAAATTGTTGAAATGGCTACTGGATCCACATCCCAGTCTCCCCAGCAGCACATTATCAAGTTGACATTTCTCCGAGGTGAGAAGAAACACTGACTAACACTTCAGAAAGGTTATCTCCAAAGGTGTAAGCTAAAGAGCTAAAATAAAAAAACTAAGAACACAAAGAGCCCACAGATACTCTCATCCCAAAACTGCAGGGATGCATTTCCTCACCTTGTGGTCTGACTGTGAGATGTAATGAGAATAGAGGACTGTTGGACATTCACTTAGGATTTTTTGACACTTCTTAATGCTTCACACATACAAATTGCATTTGTCCACATCTAACTACATAGTTGTACAGAGGAAAAAAAGGCTGCACCGCAAAAAAAAAAAAAAGTTTGGGCTGCAATTATTTTTGTAAAACAGTCTACATTCAGAGGAGCAAAATATGGCAAAAGGGAATTGAAACATATGCAATAGCTGTTGCTGATAATTTATTTTTTTAGTCTGACCACAGTAGCAGTGTTTAAAATGTAAATGGTAAAAGCATTATGTAAAGTCTGCAGCACTGTTTAATCAGACATACAAAAGAGGTGAGACTTCAGTCTGGCTAGGACTGATAAAACTGTCACAGTTTGGAGTTCAAGTGGCAATAGAAGGACACGACACAGATTACAGGTGAGGAGGCAGCAGGAACACTTCAATTTTTTATTCGAAATAGCTTACAGGTTGTGTTTCGGTTTTCATAAGTTGTTCAACATGCCCTTGTTGACTTCCCTTGGCACATATCCGCGGGGAAATCCCTGGCGTTATTGTATGTTATTCCATTTGTCTGAAAAACTGAATTAAACTTGGTGAGATCGAACTTTGGAGGTCTGAAGGAGAAAGTCATCAACGACGGTGACTCCAGAGATGTATATTAGGGCTGCACAATTAATCGCAATTTTATCGAAATCGCAATATAGACTAGTGCAATATCCATCTAGAGCTGGAGAGACGTCCCAGCCTACACATCGTATCCCATGGACTAAAGAAAAAATCTTTGTTTGGTACAGATCTTTGCAAAAATCATACTATAATCATTTTAATTTCATGCTTTTTAAATTTTTTTCAAAGAAAATGAGAATAATGATACAAAGTGATACACTATTGTGCATCATATGGCAATATCAGTCAAAACAATCACAATTACATATTCTCCTGATATCGTGCAGCCCTAATGTATATCACCCACAATGCATTGCAGTTATCCATTTGGTGCAATTAAATGAGCGCAGAGATGGTCTTGCTTGTCCAATCATAGCCATATGTCGTAGCTGATAGCCATCTCTTCCTCTGTGTTTATGTAACAGATTGGAAGTCTGTAAATGTTAAGTTATTCAGATTCCAGCAGAGAGGACACAAGTATAAACATATAAAAATAGTCTTTTATTACTGTCTGTTTAAAACACAAACTTGTTTACTCTGATGTTTACATTTGAAAACTCAACAGAGTCAGCTAAAGAGTGGTGAGTTGATTTCCTTGTCCTGATGAGCGACTCATAGTCATAAGATGGCCATAGAGATGGTTCTGCTAGCTTGAGTTAATCTGTGCTACCTTTTCCTCTGTGTTTACTCTGATGTTTACATTTGAAAACTTGAGCCAGAAGGCTAGCTAGCTCAGGCTACGATCCTGATGAGCAACGTGTAGACCAGTGTTGGGAGTAACGCACTACAAAGTAATGCGCTATAAAGTGTAGTGATTGAAACAGGTAAGTGTCCAGAACAAACCAGGACGAGAGGCCAATTACAAAATATGAATTGAGTTTATTCACAAAGTTGGCATAAATTAAAAACACTAATAGAAAAAGGCCAATAGGGCCAGCATGGAACTACATAGCAACTTTAAAGGGGAAAGTGCAATGGCATTGACACAATCACTTATATGGCAAATAATGCACAGGATTAATAGAGGCTATTGATATGCTTTAGGGCCCAATATACACAATTAAAGAGTAAAAGAACAAATTAACACTATACACCTTAAAACATTAATTCCATGCAAGGAATAATAAAAAAACAACACCTCAAACCACACTAACAGGCAATAAGGGGTCTCTAAAGCTATATCTGAGCCTATAACCAGCCTTAGAATTGCACAGCGCCCGTCAGCAATATTGCACTTTACCCTTTAATAATAATAATAATAATAATAAATTTAAAATGAAAGAAAACGAACAAACCCAACTAAGAAAGAAAACCAATTGTACAAATAAATGCCCGTTACTATAAATGAATGTGGGAAAAAACAATGACAGACAATGTTGCACTCGAAAACAGACCTATGACAAATCAAGACAATATTAGTCCACTTTTCAGCATATTTTAAAGACACAATGTATTTCATAAAATCATCGGACAGTCTGCCGTACCTTTAAGTCATTTACGTTTAATTCAGACCAGCAGCATGTTTTAATGTCGTTATGACCGACACTAGAAAGGAAAAACAAAAACAACACGCTAAACATCTCAGTAATATTCTACTATATTTAATAGATTTCACGGTTCATAACTTACAATCATTATCTCCGCTCCAAGTTTGAGCTTATATAAACAGCTGACTGGATTTGTTTTACAGCGGGCCTATAAGGCAACCTGTATTCTGTCACTGCAGACTTCTGCACTCTATGAAAACAAATGCATTTCCTAATTAAACAACTTTTTCTCACACACTCTCATATTACATGCTGTAGAGGTTTAAATAAACGGCACCTACCACAAGGCAAAATGTTTGGCCGTCGCACATGTACACCCCGCTGCACTTCCTGACTTTGTGGGCCGATAGAGACAAAGAGAGAGAGAGAGAGCGCGAGTACACGATGTCCCTAAATAACCTCCGCCCTCACCAGGGCCATGACGTCACACCCATTACAAAAGTAACGCGCTACAAAGTAACGCGTTACTGTAATTCCACTACTTTTAAGCGGTAACGAGCATGTAACTTAATAATTTTATTCATCAAATTACTGAAATTTAAATCAGTTTGTTACACGCGTTACTCTATTTTGTGAAAAATTAACGCTATCAGACAAGACAGATAGATATAGGCCTACTTTAGCTGCGTCTGAGCTAACATCGCATGACCTTATGGTGGGGCAATGATACACCAATCGAGCAATCAGCATTAAACCACAGCATGGCCGATAGTGCGGATAGAATGAGCTTTCTCTCCTGGAAGTATGGACATTGTAAAATGATAACGAATCTCTTTTTACTCTGAACTCCCGATGCAAGTAACAAGTAACAAGTGAGCAGTAGGGATGGGCATCGTTTGGATTTTTAACAATTCTGATTTCAATTCCGATTCTTCCTTTCGATTCCGGTTCTTATCGATTCTGATTCTTTGAGTGGTGGAGTTGAAACGGTTAGATGCTTATTTCACAAATAAGAGGAAAGTTTTATTTTGATTCATAGGTGGGTTGCAGTTTTAAAGCTTTCACAATGCAAAATAAAGCCACACTAGAGCTCCGCTTACTGTGCTGCGGCTGCAACACAACAAGCGCCGCGCCGCTACGGAAACCAAAACTTCGCATATTAAATTTGGAACCTATGATCAGATTTGAAACCAAATCCTCCAAACGATTCCAATAAAGAAACGATTCCGATGGAATCGTAATTTTAACGATCGTAATATGACTTCGATTCCGATTTTAACTACTGTATATATCACAGTATATGCGCAGGTGCATTCTAACTACCGTAAATGACAGACATTACTTTTCGTCAAAAATTAAAGACAAAAATGTAGTGGTGAGTTGTCAATGTAAAGAACCTATCCACATCTAAGAGTAGCAATTCAAATCTTATGAAGGACCAGTTGAAGCAACAGCCGACAGGCTAGTAGCGAAAGAGCCCAGCCCTACGGGTGCTGAAGGCACCACTCCATGCAAACAACCAAAGCTAGATTTTACACGGACTGCATTGCGGTCGATAGGCCAGGCAGAGCTGAATAAATTGATTGTTAGGTATACTGTAGGCCAAAAAGTACTGTAGGCTAAAAATTATGTTTATTGTGTTTGACTGTTCAGTACCGTTCATATTTACATTTAAAAAGCAGACATAAAAGTAACTTAAAAGTTAATTTCCCTAGTAACTAATTACTTGTGATACACAGTAATAGGGAAAGTAAGCTCAATTACTTTAAAAGAAGTAACTAGTAACTGTAACTAACTACTAATTTTCAGTAACTTGCCCAACACTGGTGTAGACACATGCAATCAAATGCCCGACTAATATTTGTAAAATAGACAATTGAGCATAATTTTTGTGGTGCTGACAGAGAGGAGACTGGAGAGTTTCGCCTTCTAGAACTATAGTATTTATATCATTTAAGAGTAAAGACCGAAATGTTTTAACTTTGTTCTAACGTTAATAACGCTAACCTTTGAGCTAAGGTAGCATAGCAAACAAAACAATGTTTGCTGGTTATAAATGATCTGCTTAGCAAAACAGATCAATGCTGTTAGAGACTAACAATCAGCAATGACTTTGACTTAGAACTCAGCTGGTCCTTTAGTAGCTAATGGTAAAGTTATGTAGTTCACTGACCTTTTGTAGTTTTTAATTGACATGAAAAAGAAAGTGTCATACTGACAAGTGGAAAGTGATGCCAGCCTCCCTCTTTTTGGTCCTTCTGGTAAACCAATTAGCTGCTGAACAGCCCATAGGTGGCAATTGTTAAACAGTGCCCAGGTAAGATGGCGGATGGTTATCCCACTAGTTATGATGGCATATTGCATCTATTGCTTAACATCTATTTCTGTTCACCCTCCATCTTCTTGACCAATGACCAATTTGCAAGCATGTGGCTTTAGGTATACAATGTGTGGTCTGTTTTATTTTTGAGCAATGAGCAAATCCAAACAATTGGAACAAGGTTTTGAATTGCTCACATGTTCCTTTGTCAAAAGGGAGAAAATGAACAAAGGGGTAGACATATGTAACAGCATAATGTAAAATTGGTCAGTGGTACACAAAGGATTTCTGCAATTCTTTCTATGCTATATTCTATTTCTGTCCCTAACAACACCTACCAGTGGTTTTAAAACGAGTTGGCTTGAAATGTAAAAAGTCTTGTATTATATTTACTATATTTCCAAGAGTGCGATTACACACACACACACACACACACACACACACACACACACACACACACACACACACACACACACACACACACACACACACACACACACACACACACACACACACACACACACACACACACACACACACACACACACACACACACACACACACACACACACACACAAACACACCACAAGGACTATGCACTTTTTTACTGAAAATAATTACAGTGACAGAGAAAAAGAACAGGTCTATGAATACATGACTTGATGCAGCTTTATCAGCAGAGTCTTTAATATTTATCCAGACTGATCCGTTCCTCTGCTGAGGAATTGGTGATCAGGCTTTCATTCTCTCTGCCAACTGGGACTGCTGTCTCCACTGGATGAAGGAAACCGAGCTGGAAGCAGGTGAGAGTTCAATGCAGTCTGAAATCTTCTTGTCTGGTTTTTTAATTGAATGGTAGTGCCTGTGTTTGTGTGGCAAGACAGTGGAGGAATTGATGATTCATTAGCAATGTGCGTAACTTGCA